>NC_090749.1:13417627-13470127 GCF_036898095.1 Palaemon carinicauda
AAGGTTCGTAACTCAGTTTCGTTGATCAATATTGCATATATATATATATATATATATATATATATATATATATATATATATATATATATATATATATATATATATATATATATGTGTGTATATGTATGTATATATATGTATGTATATATATATGTATGTATATATATATATATATATATATATATATATATATATATATATATATATATATATATATATATATATATGTATGTATATATATGTATGTATATATATGTATATGTATGTATATATATGTATGTATGTATGTATATATATATGTATGTATACATATATATGTACGTATGTATATATATGTATGTATGTATATATATTGTATATGCATGTATATGTATATGTATGCATGTATATGTATATGTATATATATGTATAACACACACACATATATATATATATATATATATATATATATATATATATATATATATATATATATATATATATATATATATATAGATGAAGATAGCTTGATACAAGACACCGATTCTGATGATGACATTAACGAGGAAGGCGAGCTATGAGTAAGTTGAAAATTATTATAATCGGCACGATTTTTAGCATGAGGTTCAGCATGAGCATGGACTGAAATGGACATTACTAACAATTTTGATTTTAAAAAAATGTCTTTTACAAAAAGTTACTTTAAATGAAAAAAAAAAACACACACTTTTTATCTAGCACAAACGGAAACTGTATCAGCATTAGGCATATTCCCTGATAGAGAAGAAGACTCATTTTTTAAAACTATATTATGTAATTTGTAAAAAAATAAAATGTCTTTATAATTGTATACTTATCTTAATATCATAGTCTTTCTTTTAAGATATCCTTTTTGGTAAACCACGGACAGAAATTGTGAAAAAAACATTCCTCCCAGTGGAGAATATGTGAATTTCATAGGCTAATGTATTTCGCCTGTAGTGGGTTAATGTGCAACTTTACAGAGGAGAACATTGCATTTTTGGAAAGAGCACCCCAAAATTACATTAGAACAAGTGTTTCCAGGTAGTTGCGAGGAGGGTCAATCAAACTTCATTATTTAGGCATCTTTTGTCAGCATGCCCCACGGCCTAAAAGTAGTGAGGTGAGCAATAAGAGTACATAGCTACTCTGGAATGCTAATATGATTAACATCTCCGTCGGTTTACCCAATACGCGAGAGAATTGAGCAATCACGGTTAGAATGGTTGTTTTGTCAACCCTTCAGTTAAGAGGGTTTTCAATAAATAAGTAAAATTATATTATTTTCAAATCTAAGCAACTTGATCAGCCTCTTTTTAAAATTCTGATTTCTTTTTCTTTAACTAAATATGTAAATTTTTTACTGAATCTTCCAGATGGTATAAAATTTTTTATTCAAATTTATTGAAAAATAATTATAAACACCAAAAAATATAAATAAAATATTAAAACATTAAATAGCCCAAAATATTAAAAAAGACATCATTATGATGATAAAATATCTTTCCGTCTGATCAAACTCGTCAGGAATTTGCGTAATATTAACCGTTCACTGAGATTGGAGGAAGCCTTTCCTGCTCCATCAATATTTCAATAATAAAGAAATACAAACGTGAAAACTTTACTTTCGTTAACTATAATGAAGATTAATTTATGCAATTTTCTATAGATTTTAGAGAAAATAGAAGAACTGACAACACAGTTTTCTTTCGTTTCTGTCTTGGCTTTCGAGGGGGACTAAAGGAAATCTAATTCTATATCATCCCTTTATCTAATTTTATATGTTAATAAATGTTGCATTTTTAATCCTTCTTATTCTATAATGACCTTTGATCTATTTCTAATTATGTTTAAGGGGATACAGGAAGATCTGCTCTTCTATTCTGCTGTAATATTTCATAAAAAACAGTTATATATATGAAAACTATCTCACAAATTTTTAATATTGGATTTATAGGGAGAAAGAAAAGATAGCAAATTGTGAAAAACTATAGTAATAATAGATTATTTTCTTCCTCATTTACTGTGGCAATTCTGAGAGAGAGAGAGAGAGAGAGAGAGAGAGAGAGAGAGAGAGAGAGAGAGAGAGAGAGAGAGAGAGAGAATTATGGACAGCAAATGGTTTTTTTCGCTATTTTTGTTTTTTCCGTAGGTTATGTATGATACTTATATAGGTACCAACAGTATTCTTGCAGTTCCAGGTAAAACCAGTTCCAAAGAAAATCCTTCGATCTGGCATGAAAAATTAAATATATACATAAGAATTAAGTGGCATTCGTTGGTTGTTGCAGCCAAAAATTCTAGGTAATCATATCTATAAATAAGTACAGAAACGTAAGCAATTGTAAGCTTGAATAATTGAGGTAAGTAAATTACCGAGTTACTTAAACACAAATCAGTCAGTTTAAACATCAAATGTTGCATAATCGTTTGGAACAGAAAGCAATACAGCAACTCCTTTTACTAATCATTGGTATTTTGCATAGCTAAAACGCACATACCAGAGCTCAAAAACACCTTCAGGGTAGAACTTTCTGGCTAATAATGCTTGGTTATAGATTTACCTTTGTTCGTTAAAGGATGCCACAAATATCACGCCCAAATACACCTCTTTGTCTATCAAATTAGGGACTTAATCATTCTCCAAAATGGCCAGTTTTCTAGTTTTATGGATAACAAGACCAAATGCTCAGTAGTATCCTCTTCCTCCCTATACACAACACACAGGGTATCCTTATAATTTCTGTTTCTATAATTTTCTTTTAATTCTCGCACATTTAACCTAGTTTTCATAAATATTACTCTCGCATTAGTGTCAAGTTCACCTATGCAGTCTCTTCTGCCATTACTAGGCCTACTCAAAAACCTCAGTTTGGTCATCTCTGCTTTTCTTGCTTCTATTTTTCTTTCAATTTCATTTGCCTCTTAACTGACTGCAATAATGTTGCCCATACTGAACCCCATTTAGGCAGCCTTAAACAGCCTATCAGGAAAGTTACATTCACCTTCATTGGGCCAATCCAACCGTCACTTGACCTCAGACAAGAGGGAATTTTCCCTATTATTATTATTATTATTATTATTACTTACTAAGCCACAACCCTAGTTGGAAAAGCAGTATGCTACAAGCCCAGGGGCTCCAACAGGGAAAATAGCTCAGTGCGGAAAGGAAAAAAGGAAAATAAAATATTCTAAGAAGAGTAACAACAATAAATATCTCCTATATAAACTATAAAACCTTTAACAAAACAAGAGGAAGAGAAATAAGATAGGAGAGTGTGCTCGAGTGTACCCTCAAGCAAGAGAACTCTAACCCAAGACAGTGAAAGGCCATGGTACAGAGGCTATGGCACTACCCAAGACTAGAGAACAGTGGTTTGATTTTGGAGTGTCCTTCTCCTAGAAGAGCTGCTTACCATAGCTAAAGAGTCTCTTCTACCCTTACCAAAAGGAAAGTGGCACTGAACAATTACAGTGCAGTAACCCCTTGGGTGAGGAAGAATTGTTTGGTAATCTGTGTTGTCAGGTGTATGAGGATAGAGGAGAATATGTAAAGAATATGCCAGACTATTCAGTGTGTATGAAGGCAAAGGGAAAATGAACCGTAACCAGAGAGGAGGATCCAATGTAGAACTGTCTGGCCAGTCAAAAGACCCCATAGCTCTCTAGCGGTATTATCTCAACGGGTGGCTGGTGCCCTGGCCAACCTACTACATATAGAGGGGGTCGATGTCTAAATATCGACCCCCTATGCTGCTTCAACTGCTAACATTTTCGCCACCACAACGAAAACTGCAGGAGCTCAACGGTCTGTGGAGTCTGGAGCCACGATCATCCCACCCAAGAATGCATTAACACTCACAAGAACGGGTCAGAGACCCATCAGAAGTGTTCAAATTTTGGTGGATCTCACCACGCCGGGAACAGGAGGTGTCCAGAGCAATTTAGAATATTTACAGCACTACAGAGCGTCCCACCTACAACTGCAGCAGCTGCCCCACCACAGCCACCTTAGCCCCAAAGAGCTCCACGTTTCAGGCCGCCATGTAAGACTTCCACTGATCCTAACCCAGTCATCCTGACTCCTGTCACTGCGGTCAAGCTCTTGTGGCTGAGCGACTGCATCTCCATTCCTACAGTTATGCTCTCGAGGCAGAGCGACTGTACGTCCTTTCTGATGGCCTCTCTTGTTTGTGTTTGCTGTTGGCCAAGCTGATTCTCTTGCATATGTGTCTAGTATCGTTGATTGCCCGAGTTTGAGCAATACAATTGAGAATATTGTCGTGAGCCGAGATCTGGCAAGACCCTGACCACACTGGTAGGGTCTTCCACCTTTGGGGCGATGACTGACTGTTTAAGAGCCCCATCCGTGAATAAAGTCCGGGCAATCTATGCACGCACGCACCTGTCCTTTTATTTTTGGAACAATAATCTAGAGAATTCTGGATCATTCAAGGCTAATATTGCGCAAAGCGACGCTCCAGGAATCCTCTCGAATCATCTTGTTGAACTCACATTCGTCAAACGGCCAGCACCGAAGTACAGCAGTTATGAGAAGTGTCTGGAACACCTGTTCCAGAACACAATGATATTTTGAGTTACAAATACATTAACATATATAAAAATTAATCATTTATTTTTTTATTTTTACATCACCATATATGAAATAAAACGAACTATTTTATTTTTACATCAATATGCATTAAAAATAAGCCATTTTCAGAAGTTTAGAAACACAATGTACATAAATTTATTGTAAAATATAATACTTAAGAGCACACTTTCATTACAAAATAATAAAGAGCGTTTGCTTACCTTCTGGATTTATTATCAGTCCTAAGAAGGAAAATGGTAGCGATGCCTTGAATTTTGTTTTGAACTTTGTTTTTGTTGTTTTTTTGAGTAGACAGACGGAGACGGTCTTGACAAAATTGCAGTTCTTGAAAGATTGTTTTCCAGATCAATTACTAAGGTTTTACCAGAAAACGTCATTTGAAAGATGATTTATAATCTTCCCGAATCTTCCAGTATTCCAGGCAAAATTATAAGGCTCTGACGCGATGAGAGTTGTCAATTAGGAGGAAAACATGAATTTTCTTTTAGGGTGTCTAAGACAATAAAGTTGTTAAAGGAAACTTATTATGGGTTCAGTGATGACGTGATTATTAATTGGGGTCTGCAGGGGGAATCTATAAGAGGAAGGGAATAGCCTTAGGGCGTTAATTTTCTCTCTGGAGTCAACTTGAAGGTTTCAAGAGACTGAGAGGAAAGAAAAGGTTAATAGTTTATTACCAATTGTGAACAAGAAAGAAAGAGAAAGAATTTTCATCTATTACTAATAGGGAAGTTATGTAGTAACTGACTACATCGATGTAGGCGAGAGGTTTCATTCAAGAATTATCTTAACAATGTTTCCAGTGCGGGATGTTCTTTATTATACTTCAAAGTAGATGTTGGAAGTTTCGAACTGATCATTCGAAATCCTCGCCATTTAACTCCACAAACGTTGCGTTAAATTAGGGTAAGACTGGAAGATCTCGCGGGTGTTTCTATGAATGAGTGCTGTCCAATATGTGTCGGTATTGTGGCGTAAATTTCAACCACCTGGTTGGGAAGGAGCGGGTGTCAGAGAAACAAAGTCTTTATTATTTACAATTTACGAAAATGATATTGTATTGTTTTATGCCAGCAAAAATATCGATGTATATGTTTAGAGCCAAGGACTCTCTAGTTTATTAAATTCTGGCAAATTATGGCCTTCAGCCAAAGTATTGAGTTTACCCTTTGATCTGACATAAGACTTTGACCGTTTCTCTATCTTATAGTCGATAAAGAAACTCAATCAAACCCCTTATTGATTAAATAAAGTAAGAGTTCCCGCGCATTTCACAAGGACATGGTAGTTAGACCGGGAGACAATAGTTTTCCTCTAAGCTGTCCTGAACGACCTCGTGCATTTCTACCTAAAGCTCCATCCAACTAAATAAGTACGGTACGCCTATGAGTTAGTGTGTCTCTCTGTCTCTGGCTCCTATATACCGCGATACCAGGTCGGTTCTTTTGTGATTAAGAATTATGTACAGTTGTATCGGTCTGTAAATCTGTCATCCCTGGGGTTAGGGATTTATTTTATGCATCAAATAATATCTGTAGGCACTGGTATGTGATTTACCCTAGATTCAATAGTGTATTCTCGAAACTTCGTTTTATTTAGTCCAACGTGGACTCAGTGTTTCATGAGCACATCTTGCAAACCCCCTAAGGGTGACAAATCTAACTTTCACTTGCCTGACTTGTTATTGTGTTTTTTTTTTTTATTAAATTGTTTTTGCTGTAATAAACTTAAAATTGTGATCATATTTTATTGAAACTCTCCTGAATTGTTTTGGAAAGCAAACCTCTTCAAGGCCTTATCATCGGCCCATTCCATCGGGCCTAAAATCATTAGTTTTCAATAAGTCAAAGAAAAATTTACGACAATAGATATCATTACTTGCAAGGAAGAATATAATTAGAGAGACGAATCATACACTGATGCCAGATTGAAGGACCCAATTAAGGTTTAAAGGACGTTCATATGTGACAGAGGCAAAGGAAATTGAATTTGCCCTCGCAAGCAGGACAGACACTGCTTTAGAGACTGACCATATACATATATGATCAGCACCCAAGCACCTCTCCACCTAACCTAGGACCAGGCAATGGCTGCTGATGACTCAGCAAGGAAGGTGAGGTTGCAGACACTAAAGAAAGTATTCTGTTTGAGTGGGACTTGAACCCCAGTCCTGTGAGTGCCTGGCAAGGACACTTCCAATAGGCCACCACAACTTATAATTACTGGGATTGGATTCCAGCCAAATGAAATAACCAAATAATTCTGGATCTCTTTGGAAGATGCAATAAAGAACAAAGGAATGTGCAAGTTACAAAAAAATTTAATTATCTAAATTCAACATTGGTTTCAAAATATCCATCAACCCCTCTGTTAGAGAACCAAGCATTGTTACGGTTGTTACAAATAAAGTAAGAAATGTAACATTGCTTATCAGTCATTTTCTCACAATCAATTAAGATGATTTACAGTAAGTGATGAATGGAATAATTATTTTAATTTATAGAATATTTATTACTTCTTTTATCGCAAGATCAGAGGCAATGTAATTTCAGTTAAAGTAAAGTACACAGCCAAGCTATGAGAGCCTCTGTAGCCCAGTATTTACAACTACATTATATAATTTGAACGCGATCTGATTAAAAGTAGAAACCATGGTATGATGGTTAGGAATATTAGTTGATGTCTAACCCCAGACGTGGGGGTATTCAATAATAATAATAAGTGCGCTATTATTCAGTCCCGTACCTTAAGTTTTCAATCAACATGACCATGCTCTTTTTAAAATTCTGATTTTTTGTTCTTCCACTATATATGTAAATTTTTACTAAATTTTCCATACAATATTAAAATTTTCACTCA
The DNA here is from genome assembly GCF_036898095.1 of Palaemon carinicauda. NCBI lineage: Eukaryota > Metazoa > Arthropoda > Malacostraca > Decapoda > Palaemonidae > Palaemon > Palaemon carinicauda. The sequence goes on from NC_090749.1 coordinate 13,425,102, forward strand.
CAATTATGAAAAATAATTAAAAACACAAAAACAAATTAGTTAGAAATTCAAAGTCTACACAACTGAATATAGTGCATAATAAAATGAATAATTTATTGTTTCATTTTACTTAGATTCTGTTACTATTTTGGTTCAGTTTAATCTTTACTTCTGTTATCCTTGCCGGCAGTTATGTCTCGGGGCTGACTGACTGTACATCCTTTCTAAGGGCCTGTCTTGGCTGTGCATGATCTTGGACCAGCTTATTTTCTTACATATGCGTGTAGCCTAGTTACTCTGAAATATAAGCTTGCTCTGGGCAGAGCAATACTCTTGAGCAGAGTCTTGTGAGCCAAGATCAGGCAAGACCATGACCACACCGATTGGGTCTTTCACCTATGCCTGACTGTCTAAGACCCACGTCCGGGAATAATGTCCAGGCAATCTACGCACGCATGCACATGTACTTTTATATCAGTATCAACAGGATACTCTAGAGGATTCTGGATCATTCAAGACTAACATTGCACAATAGCGACGCTCCAGGAACCCACTCTCGAATATTTCTGTTGAACTCACGTTCGTCTAGAACTCCCGTTCCAGAACATAATGATATTTTGAGTTACAAATACATTACCATATATAAAAACAATTTGTTTTATTTTTGTATGAACATATATGAAATAAAACGAATTATTTTATTTTTACATCAACATACATGAAAAAATAAGCCATTTTCTCAAGTTTTGTAGTACAATGTACATAAATTTAACGTAACATATAACACTTAGGAATATAAATTCATTACAGATTAATAAATGGCCTTGGCTTACGGTCTGAATCTGTAATTAGTCCTGAAAAGGAAGTTGGGAGTGATGCCTCGAAATTTGTTTTTGTTGTTGTTTTGTTTTGATGGAGGTAAACTCTGTCTTGAGAAAATTGCAGTTCTTGAAAGATTGTTTTCCAGATCATTTATTAAGGTTTGACAAGAAAAAGCTCTTGCTCAATCAGGGCCCTCGCATACCTAGCTGCCGCCCCAGGGCAAGGTTCCTAGTGACAACCCCCACCCCCTCCTCCCCTCCCACATCTACATTCAGCCCTAACCCACCAGTTCCAAATCCACCCCCCTTTTAAATTACTTTGCTGCCCAATGCCCTTTATATAGGAACCTAACTATACTGCAAGGCCTAGTAACAGGGTATCGAAATATATAATAACATTAATTACACTGGTGAAAAACCATTTTATATCAAGTGACTTACAAAATTACAAGGTAAAGAGCTCTTAATTTTTGCTTCATAAATACATATTAACAGCAGTGAAGACTTTGAAGTAAACGAAAATAAATTGATTTCAAAACAAAGTTCCATCAGCAGTACAGAAATATTCAACCATAACATAATAAATTTCATTATCAAGCACTCATAAGATTTATTTACATATCAGCGTTAAGAAGAAAATACATAAATACTTTTCATTATTTGGTAGAAAATAGATATATATATATATATATATATATATATATATATATATATATATATAATCTTCCTTACCACGAAGATAACTCAATATATGGTAGTCTACATAGGGAAACTTGAAAGAAGTGTATATGTAGAAATGCTCAACAGTTTCGTCCGCCAATGGACCTCCTCTTGGAGCGTTTATTATGCAAAGAAAATATACACTCTTTTGTACATACAGGAAAGGTTTCAAATCGTAAAAAAAAGGAAAAATAAAAGATAAAGATAAACTATCACGACCCAACTTTTGCCTGTAGGGTAGTAATAGTATATTTTTATCCTTTTTTCCTTTTTTTTTTTTTGACAATTTGAAGCCTTTCCTGTATGTACAAACGTGTGTATTATTGTTTTGCATAATAAACACCCCAGGAAGAGGTCCATTGGAAGACGAAACTGAACAGCATTTCTACATATACACTTCTTTTCATTTTCCTTAGCGTGTTGCGAGTTGGTGTCCGCTTGAAGGTTATCTCTCAGTTAGGCTTTTCCTGTTCATTCTTGCAGTTAATGCAGGAGGGCTTTTTGTGGTGTGAGGTCACAATATTCACAGGGTCTTTCAACATTATTTTCTTTCATCACCCAATTTGCTTTATACCCCAGCCTGAGTCTGTGGATGAATATAGCCTGCTCTCCTGGCATGTGTCTGTCGATGGGGGAGGCACTAGGTCCGTGACCCATGTGTACCTATACTCTGTGTATGTGTCTGGTGCTTTTGGCTAGCTCAACTGATTTCTTATTCCCTGGTATTCCAATGTGACAGGGAATGCAATTGAGAGTCATAGGTCTGCCTCTTTAATTCCGCTGATGTAGGAGTGCTTTGATATCAGCTAGTAGAGCCTTGGTTTCTTTGTTCTTTTCCTATTGCAAGGCATGCATTGAGGATCTTGAGTCAGTATGAATGACTACAGGTTCTTCATTTTCAATCAAGTGTTTTAGTGCTTGTTTTATTACAACAAACTCTGTCTGCATGGTGGAGGCATTGTTGAATGCTCTCCAGCAGGCCAAAAAGTTATTGAAATATACTGCAGCTCCTGTTTTCCGAATACCAGGATCTACGGTACTGTCAGTGTAGTAGGTGTGCGCCCCTGCCGGTTTTGTACTCCTGACTGTTTCCTGGGCTAAAGTTCCTAGTTCCTCCATTGTGCAGTTCATATACTTATCCTTGCTTGATAGATTGCCCAGCCTTTTGCTGGACACGGGATCTTGCGTTGGCAGTGCATAGGGACATGTATTCGTGTGTGTGTGTAAATATTTATGTTAAATCTTGATTATAGTCTTATTTTCTGTTTGTTGAATATTATTTTCATAATGCTGTTAATTTTTTCCTATTGTTTAAAAACTTTATGAGTAGATTTTGCATAATCTACGTTGTGTACAATAGATGAACGTAACAGAATTTGGGGCCTGGCTGGGAGCTAAATTTTAGTCTTCAGGAAGCGTTTTATACGTTATAGATATATTCTGAGTGATGATCTGTCTGTAGTTTCAGTCTTCTTGAAGTCTTTTAAATGTTAAAGATATATTCAGAGCAATAATCGTTCTTTAATTTTAGTCTTCTGGAAGGGTTATTAACATGATAGACGCATTCTGAGCGATGATCTTTCTAAAATTTTTGTCTTCTGGAAGCATTTTGAATATTATAGATGCATTCTGAACAATTATCTTTTTGTTATTCTAGTTTTCTTGGAGCATTTTAAATGTTACGCATGTATTCTGAGTAATGATCTTTCTGTTATTTTAGTCTTTTATAAATGTTTCAAACGTTATAAATGCATTTGGAGTAATGTTTTTTCTGTAATTTTAGTCCTCTGAGTCCTGGATGTGTTTTAATCATTATAGATTTGTTTAGAATGATTATGTTTTTGTAATTTTAGTTTTTTAGAGCGTTTTCAACATATTAGATGCATTCTGAACAATGATCTTTTTGTAATTTTTGTCTTCCGGATGCATTGAAACATTATAGATGGAATCAGAGCAAGGTTTGTAATTCCAATATCGTATTATGTCACTTGTATAATATAGCCAGCGAACATGTCAGAAATTAATACCATAGGGTTTTTTTGAAGAATTTTGTGAGGATCCACATGTTGAGAAATTAAGTGATCTCAAGAAATCTAGCTTAGTGAGTTTAGACAAACATCTTAAGCTTAATGTTAAAAATTCAATGAAGAAAGGGGATATTGAACATCTGTTAGTTAAACCTTACGTTAAAGACGATGTGCTATCTCAGAATGTGTTAGATACAATGGATAGAGAATCAGTGTGTTCTGATTTACCTGCTGTGGAACTTGAAAGGCTTAGAATAGAAGCTCGTTTAAGAGAAAAAGAATCAAAAGCCCAAACTGAGCGTGAGAGAAGAAAAGTAAAATTAAAACGTGAGCAATAAGAAGCAGAATTAAAACTTGAACAATTACAAGGGAGGAGAGAGCCAAAGATAGGGGAGCTCAGATAAAGCTTCATGAGCCTGATGCAGTGTTGCCAGATGGTCACTGAATAATTTCTGAAGAATTTGCAACAAAATTTCTGGATATTTCTTAAAATTTCTGACAATTTTATTTGCTATCATAAATTGATTTTACAAAAGTAAATAAGAAAACAATCAATTGTACATTAAGAGTAATCAACTATTTATTTCTTTTCTTATATGAATTTAAAGAAAAATTCAATAATACTTTGTACTACAAACAAAAATATGTAAATTATTGGCAATTTCCTTTGACATATTGAATGAATTATAATTTCTTTGACTGAATACAGACAACAAACGTAACTTCAATAATACTGGATTAATAAACATGGTAATTAACAAGAAAATGTAAATAACATAGGGATAATTAACAGGAAGATGATTTTGATGCAAAAACTATCATCGAACAGCATATATATATATATATATATATATATATATATATATATATATATATATATATATATATATATATATATATATATATATATATATATATATATATATATATATATATATATATATATATATGAACCCGTGATCATCACTTAAACAAAAAAATGGCTACACACAAAGTTTTTTTTTTTTTTGACTGATTTCAACAAAATAATTCGATATTTCTTTTAAATGTTGAATAACAAACTTAATCAAGTGTAGTTATGTATGAATTCACAGCAGAATGACAGAATCTTGCCGTAAGATAGTTGATCAAGCGACAAGCCAACAAACTTAAGAACACTGAAGTTCAAATGCGCGTGAATATGGCGAAAGTGACTGTCAATATGGGTAGGCCTACCTTTCGAACAGTCGCACCGATATTGTGCCACTGAAATCGATGTAGAAAACAAACCTGCGTGTAGCCTACATGTTTGAAACGGTTTAGAAAACAATCTCTCTCTGTCTCTCATGATCATGTGACGTCTGAAACGTGTTGGGAGTTGGAGGAATAGGCAATCTCTCTCTCGCTCTCTCTCTCTACATTTCATTTCCGTAATATTTAGAGGCTTACGATTTATATTTTTTCCAAGATTTCTGTATGAATTTATATAGTTTTGGGAAAAACTGGCAAATCATTGAAAATTTCAGAAGATTCTGCCGTGATTTCTTAAATTCTGACAATGGTTGCAAATTTCAGAAGATATCCAGAAATTTCTGACAATCTGGCAACACTGCCCTGATGCTCAAAAGGAGTTAGAACTTGAAAAATCTAAGCTGACTAGTTCTAGTTATCCTCATAAATAAAGGTAAGTCATTTTCTCATGAAGATATAGTTGTACCTCCTTTTAATGAAAAGGATTTTGATGAATATCTAGCCTGTTTTGAGAAAAAATCTAAGAAATGTAAATAGCCAGCAGAAAGTTGGGCTTAGATGTTATCTGCGGTTTTGTGTGGTAGGGCACAAAAAGTTTATGCTACTATTCTTGTGTATAGAGTACAATATTATGAAATCTTGGAAAATGATTTTTTTTTTTTTCATAAGCCTATGAATTAGCATCCAAAGCTTATAAGATGAAGTTTAGGAGTTGGACAAAGCAAGAAAAGCAGACATTTGTAGAATTTGGTAAAAAACAGTCAGATTGGTATGATAAATGGTGTAAAACAGCAGTGTAGGGATGATTTTGTAGAAAAATGCAAATCCCTGTGCATTTTACTTTTTTGTAAATGATATGAATTGTTTGGTTGTGGTAAATTTCGATGTTTAAGTTGTTTGCTCGGGAATGGTTTGATTCTTTTTTTTTTTTTTTGAAAAAGCAAATGCATTTACTTAGCATACTTTAAACTACCTCTTAGGACAATTTTATAGAAAGAAAAAGCCATTCTTGAGCGATGTATTTAAGTTTTACCTGGTTGTTCTCTGCTTGACGCAAGGCTGGGAAAACCGTTGTCGGCGGTGAATGATCTGAAGAAGGGAATATGGAGAGGCCAGCTTGAGAAGCGCAGCAAGGCAGTCTTCTCCTGAATTTGAAGAAATTTTCTTGAAGTCAAGAGACAATGGCTGTCATTCATTAGTGGGAGATCGGTGGCTCTGGACTTAGCCGCTCATGGATCACGTCATCGTCTGACCACTTAATACTACTCATGAGCTCAAATAGAGAGAAGAAAAGTAGAGTTAAAACATGAGCAATTAGAAGCAGAATTAAAACGTGAACAATTACAAAGGAGGATGAAGCCAAAGATAAGAGAGCTCAGATAAAGCTTCATGAGCCTGATGTTTAAAAAGAGTTAGAACTTGAAAAATCTAAGCTGACTAGTTCTAATTATCCTCATAGATATAGGTATGCTAACCCATGGAGATATGCCGAGCATATGCCAATCACGACTGGAAAAATCTACATCAGTGAAAGGGTTGGCTCTATCTTGCTGGAATAAGTGGAATTCTTCCCGAATTTCGAGGCTTATCCGGACTGTTACGTCCGGCTCAGGTCCGAACCAGCCTCAAAGGAAGAGACCGAACCGAAGGAGGTTATCATGTTCGATCTCGCGAAGGCCCAGGCTATGTTAGCCCAGGCGGTGAAGAGTAGGGGTTTCACCAACTCCAAGATGCCGGCGCTTAGCAAGAAGCATCCAACCTTTGTTGCGCTGAATGCTGCGACTTTCCCTTTCATCGGAAAGGCCTTCACAGCAGTCTTAAAGGCAATGGAGGAAGGGAAACCTTGCCCTGCACTGGAGGAGTGCAGACCCTTCTCCCTTACTATTCCTCCCGATGATAGGCACTGGAAAGACGTCCAGTCAACCTTCACGGTAGGGAATCTAGAGCCTGACGTAGCCGGTCGTCAATTTAATGAGGACCTCCCAAGGGTAAATGACCACCTCCTTCGTAGGGAACAGGATACGAAGGAGAGCCTTGCCGCGTCTCTGTCCCACCAGGTACAGCTAGAACTTATGGCCGGAGATACTAGAGTCCCGGACTTTTATATGGTCCTAGCCAAATCGCACTTGGCAACAGTGACGAATGACTTATATAGCTTCACCAGGGCTCGCAGAGCCTGTCGTGAATTCGTGTTCACCAACGCGACGGTGAAACACGAACCCCGGAGGCTGATTTCATCCAATATCTGGGGTAAGTATCTCTCTCCTTCCTCTCTGGTGAAAGAGATTGTAGACAAAGCCGCCACGGAGAATAGGAACCTTCTCCACAAGTGGGGCCTGTCAAGGAAGAGGAAATCCTCTCAGGACGATGGCCCTCAGCCTAAGAGGAAACTTCAGAAGCCGAAGCCCCAGCAACGTCAACAGAGACGACAGTTTCCGGGTACCGCTACTCCCCAAGTGGCCACACAGCCACAACAGACCTTTCAGTTGGTCCCCCAACCAGTGGTGTCGCAGTCACCGGTCTTTACCCCTGCGTATGAGCAACACTCTACTACCTTTCATCCCAGAGGTAGGGGCCCAAGCAGAGGTTCCAGCACAGATTCTTCTCGCCGTCCCTCCAGAGGCAGAGGAGGAAGGGGAGCTAGTGGCCGAGGTGGCAAACCCTCGGGACACCAGAAGCTATGAAGTGCTTCCGGTGGGAGGAAGACTCCGCCAATTCCAGGATCGTTGGACCTTCGGTCCCTGGGCGCAAAGCATCGTCAAGAAGGGACTAGGCTGGAGCTGGACTCAACCACCCCCAGCCTTACAGCAATTCTTCCAACAGTCAACCCCCCTCCTGGAAGAATATGTCCTAGAACTCTTGAACAAGAAGGTGATCAGGAGGGTAAAGTCAACCAGGTTCCAAGGGAGACTATTTTGCGTTCCCAAGAAGGACTCCGACAAATTCAGTGTCATTCTAGACTTATCCCCTCTCAACAAGTTCATTGCGAACAACAAGTTCAAGATGCTGACTCTGCAACAAATAAGGACCCTTCTGCCTCAAAGGGCCTACACGGTCTCCATAGACCTGGCGGACGCCTACTGGCACGTTCCAATGTATCATTACGCTTCCTCCTACCTAGGATTTCGACTCCAAAGGAAAAGTTACGCCTTCAGGCCCATGCCCTTCGGGCTCAACGTGTCTCTACGGATCTTCACCAAGCTGGCAGACGCCATCGTCCAACAACTCCGTCTTCAGGGCGTCCAAGTGATGTCCTACCTAGACGACTGGCTAGTCTGGGTGACATCGCCCAAAGATTGTGTAAGAGCCTGCAACAAAGTCACCCAGTTCCTAGAGCATCTGGGATTCAATATAAACACCAAGAAATCTCGCCTCTCTCCAGCTTAGAAGTTCCAATGGTTGGGAATCCATTGGGATCTTCAGTCACACCGCCTTTCCATCCTACAGAAGAAAAGGAAGGAAATAGCAGGGTCTGTCAGAAGACTTCCAAAATCCAAACGGATCTCAAGAAGACAGCAGGAACAAGTTCTCGGCTCTCTACAGTTCGCCTCTCCGACAAACCCAGTGCTTCGCGCACAGCTAAAGGATGCCGCGGGAGTCTGGAGACGTTTCGCATCCATCGCTCGAAGAGACCTCAAGAGACGGCTTCCAAACAGACTTCGCTCGCTTTTAAAGCCTTGGTCGGGAGCAAAGGCCCTGAAAAGGTCCATTCCTCTTCAACACCCGCCTCCATCGATCAACATCCACACGGACGCTTCGCTGGAGGGTTGGGGAGGTCACTCCCACCAACGACAGGTTCAAGGAACATGGTCTCCCCTATTCAAGACATTTCACATCAACATCTTGGAGGCCATGGCGGTTCTTTTCACCCTGAAGAAACTCTCCCCGCCTCCCTCGATCCACATTCGTCTGACTCTGGACAACTCAGTGGTAGTCAGATGTCTCAATCGTCAGGGCTCGAGATCGCCCCAGATAAATCAGGTACTTCTTCCGATCTTTCGTTTGGCAAAAAAGAAGAAAGGGCACCTGTCTGCAGTTCACCTACAAGGATTCCGCAACGTGATGGCGGACGCTCTATCAAGGACAAGCCCAATAGAGTCGGAATGGTCTCTAGACACAAGGTCATTCTCTTTCATCTCTCACCAAGTCCCGGAACTTCAGATCGATCTCTTCGCGACGAGCGACAACAATCAACTTCCTCGATATGTGGCCCCGTACGAGGACCCCAAGGCAGAAGCAGTGGATGCCATGTCACTGGATTGGAACAGATGGTCCAGGATATACCTGTTTCCTCCCCCCAACCTTCTGCTGAAAGTCCTCTCCAAACTGAGAACCTTCAAAGGGACAGCGGCCCTAGTGGCTCCCAAGTGGCCCTGGAGCAATTGGTACCCTCTGGTTCTGGAGCTGCAGCCCACGCTGATCCCCCTACCGGTCCCAGTTCTCTCTCAATAAATACAGAAGTCGACTGTCTTCGCTTCATCACTGAAAGTCAGGGACCTCCATCTCATGATTTTCTCTCCTTAGCCGCAAAGAAAAGGTTTGGAATCTCGAAGAAAAGTTTAGACTTCCTCGAGGAATACAAGACTGAATCTACTAGACGGCAATACGAATCTTCCTGGAGAAAGTGGGTCTCTTTCGTCAAGGCGAAAAATCCTACGGAAATCACCATTGATTTCTGTATGTCCTTCTTCATTCACCTTCATGGACAAGGCTTAGCAGCCAACACGATTTCCACATGCAAATCGGCTTTGACTAGACCACTCCTGTACGCCTTCCAGATTGATCTGTCCAGTGATATCTTCAATAAATTGCCAAAGGCATGCGCTAGACTACGCCTAGCACCTCCGCCAAAACCTATCTCCTGGTCCCTGGACAAGGTGCTCCATTTTGCCTCTAACCTGGACAACAATTCACGCCCTCTAAAGGACTTGACTCAAAAAGTTATCTTCCTTTTTGCTCTCGCCTCGGGAGCCCGAGTCAGTAAAATAGTGGCATTATCAAGAGAAGAGGGTCATGTCCTATTCGCAGATACAGGAGAACTTACCCTCTTCCCTGATCCGACGTTTCTCGCTAAGAATGAACTACCCACCAAGAGATGGGGCCCTTGGAGAATCTGCCCCCTGAAGGAAGCTGTCTCTCTATGCCCAGTGTAGAGTCTTAAGGTCTATCTTCAAAGAACTTCAGACTTCGGTGGAGGACAACTCTTCAAAGGAGAAACATCGGGTAGCGATCTGTCACTGAAACAACTAAGAGCGGATCCTGACAGTACACCCGCAGGTCACGATCCTAGGAAAGTTGCTTCTTCTCTGAATTTCTTCCAGAGTATGGATTTCGAAAGCCTCAAGAGCTTCACAGGATGGAAATCATCGCGCGTTTTCTTCAAGCACTACGCAAAGCAAGTGCACAAAGTCAAACATTTCGTGGTAGTCGCAGGTAGTGTTATGAAACCTGCTGTTTAACTCTGCATAGAACAGCGAGTTACTTGGGACTGTAACTCTCCGGGTGTCTGTGTTGACCCTATGGTGATACATAGTAATTTCATGGACACTTAGTGTTTCTAATAGACTGTTCTTACCAAGGTGAAAATGTCATAGACTTTACATGAGTGACACATGCTTTAGAGCATGATGTGTTTTCTTTGAAAAAGACTGACGTTCCTCTGGAACTTGTGTTTCTGGAATTGAAAATTCTTTTCAGATTCAAGATTGAAGTCTTTATTTCCTATCTACATTATTCTTTATAATTTTGAATAAACTTATCATTTACTATTGCAATTGTTATCACAATAATCTGCAATTGTTGAAATAAAATTTCTATTTTATTACATGTGCGTCTCTCTCCGCTCTTATTATTTATTATGAAATATATGATTGTCATAGTTTCGTTTACCCCTTTCTTTCTGAAAGAGAAGAATAATACATATATAACTGTATTATATACTCACTCATGCTTTGATAATATTCCTACCTGAATATTAACCTTCATCCTGCCTTCGAGACCAGATTGATTTATCCTCCAGGGAGTGTAGTAATTGTTAATCACTTACCTATGATTAATAATATTCCTACCCGAATATTAACCTTATGTCTTGTCTCCGAGTCCTGCACGAACTCTCCATAGAGTGAGTAGCTCTTCAATGATCGCTTCGAGATATTAGTATGGTCCACCAGCACTTCTCTGCCAGGGGGGCAGGAAGCTAGTTCTTCAAGGAATCTCTAGTAGGACATGTTTGATACCTCTATTCGAAGCCCTTGGCACTCGCATAAAAAGGGGGAAAATTTCCACGATACATTAATTCTCTGGTACACTTCCATCAGGCTTGAGCCCAAAAAATGGATTTTGAGCGAAGCGAAAAATCTATTTTTGGGTGAGATAGCCATGACGTCCTGATGGACCCTCCCGTCTATTCTAGTCCAGCCTTTAAGGCTCCGCCCTGACCTGCTGTATCATGGATATTAGCAAGAAGCTGGCATCAGGATGAGGACGGACGTGACGTCATTTAGCAATGGCGCCCGTTTGTTTACGTCTCGATTACCAAAAGCAGCCATGGATGAGTGTAATTGTGGAACGGCACCCCAGTTATTCTCCACCTTTCCATATCGAAGTGTTAACTCTATATGGGGTGCAGATAGCTATGTGGCGTGTTAATACATGCGTCCCCTGTTGATATACGATATCCTAGAGGGAAACCTTTAGGGTACTCGCACCAGAAGTTAGAATTCTGTGATAACCTTTAGTTTAATTCTCTGGGAATATCCACTGTAGTTAAATATACTCTAGGAAGCTACTGAAGGAACCTTTCATCAGGACGTCATGGCTTGAGCCCAAAAATTTATATATATATGTATATATGAAACCGTGTTGTGTGTATATACCAGGAATCTATATCTTGTGCACAATCATATCCATTTTGATGTATCTATATCTTTACCAATGTAAAAAATATTCTTACTCAGTTACTAATGAACAATAATATCAATTATAATATATCTGTATCTTTAACAAAAGTAACAACTATTCTTTAACAATTTACCAATTTGTGCAAACGTTTTTTTTTTTTTTGTGGTACCTCATAATCATTTACTAGCATTATGCCATATATACCATACATGGATCTGTATTTTCCATTTATTTTTCTTTGTTTATGACTATGTCTGTTAGGTATGTGTTATTTTTTTTACATATAGCCTACTTTTTTGCTTATTATTCCTTAATCACTTGTTTATGGCTAAACTAAATGCACATTCAGTCAAACTCCTAGGAAACGTATTTTAACGTAACTTTCAATGTTCAATGCTTAAATGGTAGCTGTCCATGCTGTTATGTCCAAGTCATAACAGAGTGTGAAACTAGACCCTGCTAAGCAATGCTGGGAAAGCATTGCATGAATAAACATTTATGTATGTCTTTTAAACAAGTCACAACGCCTCCCGTGGGAAGCAGTTGACCTATTGAGCCCTACCGGAATCACCTGACTTCCGGCCCTAAGGCTACGTGATCATTTCCCTTTGTATTTATATAAAGCGCTGAGAGAGCTAGTGTTATGTTATCGACGCGAGCCTATTGTAAATCAGTTCTATTCATATTTTCATACGGAATGGTCATCCGACCAAACCATCCATACTCCAGTGATGGAGCTATCAATAAATTGTTGAAAGTTAACCTAAAACTTTGACTTATTCTAAGAGGACACGTACAAGTCTAATATTTCTATATCACATTGAGGAGACATGAGGATTGAACCACAATGTGTACGTACAACATTCGTACACTAACATATGTCATAGGTTGGCCAGAAAACCATCCACCCATCGAGATACTACCACTAGATAGTTATTGAGCCCTTTGACTGGCCAGAGAGTAGCCTTATACATTGGATCCCTCTATCTGGTTACAACTAATTTTATTCCTTTGCTTACTCATACTTCTCTGTCATCATTCATCTGACAACACCGAGATTACCAAACCATTCTTCTTCTTTGAAGGGGTTAACTACTGCATTGCAATTGTTCAGTAGCTAATTTCCTCTTGGTAAGGGTAGAAGAAACTCTTTAGCTATGGTAAGCAGTTCTTCTAGGAGAACGACACTCCAAAATCAAACCATTGTTCTCTAGTCTTGGGTAGTGTCATAGCCCCTGTACCATAGCCTTCCACTGTCTTGTATTAGAGCTCTCTTGTTTGAGAGTACACTCAGGTACGCTGTTCTATCTTATTTCTCTTCCTCTTGTTTTTTTTATATTTTTTGAAGTTTTTATAGTTAATATATGAGAGATCTAATTTAACATTGTTACTGTTCTTAGAATATTTTATTCTCATTGTATATTATTTCTCTTGCTGTTTAATTGTATCCTACTTTCCTTTCCTCACTGGGCTTTTTTCCTTATTGGAGTTGTACCAACCATGTGTCACACGATAGTACATAGTAACGGCATTTCATTTTGTGTATATATTATGCTCGTATATTCCCTCTTCCCTCGCACTAAAAAGAACCTGAAATAACATGCATGTATCTCCCACCATTAACTGTTAGCTGATGCGGTGTCAGTTGAACAGGAAATTTCCTGTTGCATTGAACCTGAAATAATGTGTCTATTTTTCTCACCGTTAACTGAAACCGGTGCAGTGTTGGCTGAACAGGAAATTTCTTGTTGTATTGAGTTTTTATATATAAAGGAGAGTGTTCTGTAGTAAAGTTACTCAGTTGCTTTCATCCTGCCTTTGATTCACAACCTTCTCTCAGCACGTCATATTGGTGACTCCGGAAGTCGACTCGCTCCTCCCGCCTTCCTCCCCCCCTCACCCCTCTGTTGATGGTACTATGGCAGACTCTAAGGAAGTTGGCGCTGTGGCTGCCCCATTGAAAGTTTCGTCATTCGCCAGCGGAGAGGCATTTGCTTGGTTTCAGAATGCAGAAGTCCAGTTTCACATCAAGGGTGTGACCTGTTCAACCACCAAAGCAGATTATGTTCTTACGGCGATACCCGAGGATACCTTCCTGGAAATATCCGACTGGCTTTGGGAAAAAGGAGACACCCAAATAACGTATGACACCCTCAAAACATACCTTCTGCAGCAGTACTCGCAGTCGCCAGCCGCCCGTGTAGCAAAGCTTTTTCAGCTCTCACAGCATCCTTTGAGGGACCAAAGGGCTTTGCTCAACCTCAGGGAATTGACCAGTATTGCTCGCCTGCAACCTGCTGCAGACGGCTCTCCTCGTAGGGTGAACCTACTTCGTGCCCTTTGAATACACCGTTTACCCAAACCTGTACATGCTGCCGTACCCGATGTCGATAGTTTACCCATAAGGGACTTGATGACCAAAGCCGATTCCCTTATGGACAGCCACTTCAAGACCTCCATCAACGCCTCCACTCCTGACGAAGAGGACGCCTATTCAACGTCAAGCGAAGCTGACGTGAATGCCGTAGGACATACACGCCTACCCCGTGACGTGCCGAAGCGGTGACACAGCTACTCATCACCCACCACTTGCTCGCACCCCAACCAACGACTTCTACAGCCACTTACTACCTCCCACCCGCCGAAGTTTTGCTATTACCACACCAGATTGGGAGCAACCGCAAAGAAAAGTGCCAAGGATTGACAGTGGCCAAAAAAACGTGTAAGTAGGCCATCGCTTGTGGCGGTGGCCTCCCGTGTTTCTAATCTTTTTTTTTTTACATGATGCAGGAACGGGCGTGCGGTTTTTGGAAGACATGGGTGCTTGTCATTCTCTCTTGCCAAGGGACTTCTTCATGACATGACGAAGTCTGTCTACATTTGCTGACGTCGCCTTGGTAGCTGCCAACGGATCTGCGATACCCACCTACGATTACAAGAACGTCACATTATCATTTGGAAACCGTCAATATAATTGGAAGTTTCTCGTTGCTGACGTAACATTGCTAGTCCTCGGTGCAGATTTCCTTTCTCATTTCCACTTTCTGGTCGATGTCTCCACCATTGATTGGTCGACGGAGACTCATACTTGTCGACACCTCTTCAACCCGGCCCCTCCAACTTTGCTCTCCACATCAGCGCGCCCACGGATGCCTAAGCCCACCTCTTCACGTTGTACACGGACGTTTTCTGTCCAGAACTTCTCCAAACGCCCACGGCTCCTCCCAAGCATGGTATTTATCACCATATCAAGACAACAGGACCCCCAGCGTTCGCAAAATTAAGACGTCTGACACCGGAACGATTGGCAGCCGCCAAACAGACGTTTGCCGAAATGGAGAAAATGTGCCTTTGCCAAAAGGCCTCCAGCCCATGATCGTCACCCTTACACATCGTTCTAAAGAAAGACGGCTCCCTCCGTCCGTGCGGGGATTACAGGCGCCTGAACATGCAAACAGAACTGGATCACTACCCGCTCTCAAACATCGCCGACGTAACCTTCTACCGGCACAAAGCGAAGGTTTTCTTTACGCTCGACATCCTGAAGGGGTATTATCAGGTGCCAATGAACCCAGAAGACATCCCCAAGACCGCCATCACCACTCTATTTGGTACATACACATTCAATTACTCCTGTTTTTGCCTTTGTAATGCTGGGGCCTCATTTCAACGTCTAATGGATAGCATATTAGGGGACCTGCCCTTCTGTGTAGGTTATGTGGACGACATACTTGTGTCATCCTCCTCAAAAGAGGAACACCTCCGTCACCTGCGCATCGTGCTCGACCGCCTGCAACAAAACGGCCTTGTAGTCCGGTACGACAAGTGTACCTTTGGCACCAACGAAGTGTCGTTCTTAAGTCACCGCATCACTCCTGAAAGAGTCCTTCCCCTCCCTGAGAAGGTAGCAGCTGTTCAGAACTTCCCCGCACCCTCGACTGTCAAAGCTCTGCAGGAATTCTTGGGCATGATCAACTATTATCACCGTTTTCTGCCA
This sequence comes from Palaemon carinicauda, assembly GCF_036898095.1. Taxonomy (NCBI): domain Eukaryota; kingdom Metazoa; phylum Arthropoda; class Malacostraca; order Decapoda; family Palaemonidae; genus Palaemon; species Palaemon carinicauda. The sequence goes on from NC_090749.1 coordinate 13,440,776, forward strand.
GCCATTGCCGCCACTCTTGTTTCCCTCTATGCCTCCCTCAAGGGAAAGCCAAGGGACCTGAAGTGGGGTTCCCTTCAAGAAGCGGCTTCTGCAATGCAAAGAAGGTCCTATCATCCGCTGCGGCTCTCACTTTTCCTATCCCACATGCCCCTCTCCTTCTCTCCACCGATGCCAGCGACATCACTATTGGTGCAATATTTGAGCAGGTGGTCAACAGTTCGCCCCGCCCATTGGCCTTCTTCAGCAGAAAACTGTCCAAGGCAGAATCAGGTTATTCTACCTTCAATCGCGAATTGCTGGCGGTGCAATTGGCTGTCTGTCACTTTCGCCATTTCTTAGAAGGTATGTCCTTCGTCATTCGCACAGACCATATGCCTCTGGTGCACGCCTTCACTCGACAGTCTGACGCCTGGTCCGCCCGTCAACGCCGACATCTCTCCGCCGTGGCTGAATACAATTGTACCCTTCAATACGTCCCTGTGAAAATGAATCCCCTTGCCGATGCCCTGTCAAGAAACACGTAGGCTGCCGTTCAACTGGGATTAGATTACAATGCCTTAGCTGAAGCCGAATGACAGGATCAAGCATGTAGGACATCCTGCATGTCCCTGCGCTGGGAAGACTTCCCGCTCGAAGAGTCCAACACCACCCTCCTCTGTGACGTCAGTACTGGTAGACCGCGACCTTTCATTCCTGCTCCCATGCGCCAGCAGGTGTTTGATTTCATTCATGGCCTTTCACATCCCTTGTGCCGTTCTACTGCTCAGCTGCTGAAGATGAAGTTCAATTGGCACGGCATTTCTAAGGATGCTAAGGATTGGGCCCACACCTGTACTTCTTGCCAAACTTCCAAAGTACATTGACACATCACAAGGACATTGTTACCTGTTTACCATCATCGACCGCTCCACTCGTTGGCCTGATGCTATTCCCATGGAAATTGCAACGTCCGCCTCATGTACATCTGCTTTACTTTCAGGATGGATTGCAAGATTTGGTATCCCTGAGCATATTACTTCTGACAGGGGTACCACTTTCACCTCTCAATTATAGACATAATTAGCGAATCGTCTGGGCATCACCCTATATCAGACAACTGCCTACAACCCTGCTACCAATAGAATGGTTTAATGTTTTCATCATACCCTCAAAGCAGCTTTGAATTCCCGCTGCATGGATTTCAACTGGTTTACTCAGCTTCCCTGGGTCCTCCCGGGACTAAGAACCACTCTTAAAGATGCCCTCGACGTCTCGGCAGCTGAAATGGTGTATGGCGACCTGTTGGTCATTCCTGCCAATTTTTTTCCTTCTACAACTTCCTCTGCCAATCTCCAGCACTTACGTCACGTTGTGGGAAAATTTACTCCATGCCGCCAGACTTAAAGCCCCCAGCGAAGCATCACATACTGACAGACTTGCACTCTTCAAGACATCTTCCTGCACAATGACACTAGCAAGCCACCGCTAACGCCCCCTTACACGGGCCCTTTCCTTGTGATCCGATGCAGTCTGAAAGCATTCCTACTAAACATGCGTGACAAAGAAGACTGGGTCTCCATTGATCGTCTAAAATCTGCTTATCTCTTGCCAGATGACCATCCTACAGTTCGCCTCTCTAGATCAGGGCGCCCTATTTAACATGTACAGTTTGTAATTTTTAGGGGGGGAGCCTTGTACCAACCGTGTTACACACGATTGTACATAGTAACGACATTTCATTTTGTGTATATATTATGCTTGAATCTTTGCTCTTCCCTCGCACTAAAAAGAACCTGAAATACCATGCATGTCTTTCCCACAGTTAACTGTTACCCAATGCAGTGTCGGTAGAACAGGAAATTTCTTGCTGAATTGAACCTGAGATAAGGTGTCTGTTTTTCGCACCGTTAACTGTTTTGGTGCGATGTCGGTTGAACAGGAAATTTCCTGTTGCATAGGGTTTTTGTATATAAAGGAGAGTGTTCTGTAATAAAGTTTCCCAGTTGCTTTCATCCTGCCTTTGAGTCACAACCTTCTCTCAGCACGTCACAGAGTTCTTGGAATTATAGCACCTTGCTTTTACATCTAGGACTATGGATTAGCTTTCAATAATAATGAAAATAATAATAATAATAGTAATAATAATAATGATAATAATAATAATAATAATAGAGGTTGAGTGTCAGTTGACTGAGTGGTGCAGCACTTGGCTTAAGTACTGTAGGTCTATGATATTCCCGTATCATTCTCCACCCAGTCTACCCTATTGTATATAATATACGCATGTACCATTATTAATTGGGGTGATAATAAAGGTATAAGTGATGCAGTCTCACCCTTATAAAGCTTTCATGTTATGATATTAAAATGTTTGCTTATCTACAGTTTTACAATATTGCAAAGTTGATTCCACTGAAAGAAAAGAAAGTATTGCACAGTTTTGGATGGTGGAGAAGTATTGGACTGGTGGGATAAGAAGAAATTTAGCTGACCTAGAGTATGCTGATGACGCTGTCCTTATTAGCAGAACACCACAGGATTTGTAAATCTTGCTTACCAGAATGCATGAAATATCACATATGGCTGGGTTTAACATAAGTAGAAGAAAGATAGATGATAAGAACGGAATATTCAATGGAAGATGAGATACTGTGGAAGGAGAAAGGATTAATGAGGTGGAATCATTTTAACATTATGGAACTATAATCTTTAATAAAGGATCTTTTGAAATTGAGGTTAATGAAAGATTGAAAAAAAGCAAATCAGACAACGGCTAGATTAAGTAAACTTTGGAAATCAAATTACCTGAAGTTACAAATAGAAATCAGTCTATATATCAGTTTCGTGAGTATGATGTTAATGTATGGACATGAGACTTGGTATGGCAATAAAACAATATCCAACAGATTTTGTAGATTTGAGAACAAAACCCTCTGAAGAAGATTGGGAGGTAAATGGCAGGGCAGGATTAGAAACAAAACTATAATAGAGATTACTCAAATGCCATATGTGGATAAAATACTGCTGAGGGGTAGTTGGAGATTGTTTGGGCATGCTCTTCGCACGCCCCAGGGGAGAGTAGGTCACCAAACTTTCAACTGGGTTCCAAAAGGTACTAGAAGAGTTAGAAGACCCAGGCCTACATTGCTGAGAAATATGAAGCGTGAAGTAGATGATAAATAGAAAGGTATTGATTTAAAAGCTCAAGATAGAGACGACTGGGGAAATCTAACCGAGGCCCTTTGCGTCAAAAGGGTAGGGGATGATAATGATGCTAATGACGATGATGATAATGATATATATATATATATATATATATATATATATATATATATATATATATATATATATATATATATATATATATATATATATATATATATATATATATATATATATATATTTGGGCTTAGGCCATGTCATCCTGATGGAAGTTCCTAAAGGGTAGCTTCTTAGGGTATATTTGACTACAGTGATATTCCCAGAGAATTTTACTTAAGGTATCCAGAATTCTAACTCCTGGAGCGAATATCCCTAATTAAATCTAACAGGGATATCACATAATATCAGAGGACGTATTCTTGACACGCCACAAAGCTATCTTCACCACAAACAGTATTAACGCTTCGAGGGGTTACATGGGCAAGAATCTAAAAACGAGAATGAAAGGAGAGCCGTTCATAAGGTATCTCTCCTATCCCATTTCGAGTGTGTATATGACGATGACAGCAGCGCCATCTTTATTCCTTTTCGTGTAGCTCTACTACTCGGTGTTTTCCCTTGTGATCTCTCGTAATTTTGGATATTATTCAACATTATGATGTTTTCTCCGGCCTCTTTTGCTTCTAGAAAGTTGAGTATTATCTTTACTTTGTATAAATGTAAGCTCTAGTTGTTTTGAATGAAATCAAAAGTGATATTAATGTAAACAAGAGCTGTTGCCTACTGGAGGCATCCTTGATGCTGTCGCTCCCTATGCATGAGTCATTTAGTTAGCCAGAGCGACGTTCCTGGTTATTATGCTTTAATAAATCTAGCTATTTAGCTCCTCTAGGAATTCTTATATAATGCCGTTAGTTTTCAGTTTCGGTGATTTAGGTAACCGATCCTGCCTTTCGCAAGGCTTAGTAGCCTAGGTGTCTGGCCCTAGTATTTTCATGCATGATATAAGTTTTCCGAGTGTTATGTTATTGAAGCTATAGGCAAAAATTTTATACAATATAAGATATTGTTGAATTTTTTTCTCCAAGATTGTATACGAGAGAGTTTCGGTGATGTAGGTAATCGATTCTCACCTCACCTAGGCTAGTAGCCTATGGGGCTTTATTATACTTTCACACACATCCCGGGTTGTTCTTTTCTCCTCTGGAGACTAAGTTCAATCCCTTCTCTTTCTGAGTAAGCCTTAAGCTTAGTCCTAGTGGTTCTATCTGAATAGTATTCAGGTACAACTATACTAGGACATGTCTGCCCTAACCCAGTAACCAGAGTGGCTGGTTTTTGGGTTTGGGGCAGAATAACAGATTATTTAGTCTGTATTCTGCATCTTCCTAGCAGAGAGAAAGAGTTTCCTTTGCTAGGTTAGGTGCAGACACAGGAGGTTTTGCTTCCCTAGCCCACATCTGAAGGAGTCTGTACGAGATGATTCATTCTACTAGATGTCTAGCAGACTGTCCTGTGTTGTTATTCTCGGGCTGGAGAATGAGTTTTCTCCGTTGCCTGGCAAAATAACTACATCAAACTTTGTTCTGGTATGGAGGAAGGTAGCAAGTATTGCCAACCTCTCTCTCTAATAGACAAACCCTAGGTTAGGATGAGCTTTCTCAACTGCTGAATATGTCTCATACTAGAGCAAAGTTTACAGGACCCTTATCCCTTTCCCACCTTGTTTCTTAGTGATGGACTAGCCATCACATCTCTTGGCCGCAGTCCTACATCTGTACCTAGTGTAGGTTAGGATGTGGAACCGGCTCAGCTCTCGGCCGGCCGGCAGAGGCCCTTTTTTCTTCTGCAGAGTGAACCCCAGACCTCCCTTGGTCTCCCTTTCATGTCTGCTGGTAGAGCCCAGCAGGCTTTGCATATATAGGAAGCCTGAATGCTACATTCTCCCCTTCCATATGTTCACTCTTTCTGGGTGGAAGGTTGTACGGCAAGGCCGCCTCATAACCTTACATCCATACTGTTTCTCTTGTTAGTGTATTGTAGCCCTAGCCCGGCTGCCGGCTTAAACGGCTGGCAGCGGGGTAGGTAGAGGCTCTCTGGTTCGTAGTCACTGCCGGCTAGCATGGGTATCGCTACCTATGCCGGCCGGCAGTAGAAACACATCCCGAGATCTGCCGGCCACTACGATTAGCGGCCGGCAGCCGGGTGCTAGTGTTTTCAGTTGCCGGCCAGCAGTGATTGCTGGCCGGCACATATTTGCGAGCCAGTGTTCTGCCGCCCATTAGTTAAAGGTAGCCTACTTTTAAACTATACAAGGGTGAATGCCGGCCGACATGGCAGCATGCGATGTACATTAGTTACTATATTTGTGGTGTAGTACACACTGCATTGATAAAACTACAGTATAGAGTTTGTTGTAACACTAAAGTTCTTCCAACATCCTTAATGTTATCTTGTACAGCCTTTTGTTGAGACCATACAGTATGTAGAAAGTGAGTTTTTTTTTTATTCATTCTATCCCGTATATTAACACTTTATTTCAAGGTGTGAGTTACACCTTAACTTTCCGCTTATGAAAATATATAAGGTAATCTAGAATAAGAATTAACCTTAGTTTTAATATCTTGGGAGGTCACAGCAATTGTCTGGGCAGAAAATACAAGTATGTGTCTTGCCTTCTTTCCTTTCTAGCTTTACTGTATAAGCTACATGTATTAATAAGTGAAAAGCCTTCACTTGAAACTCATGGATTTTCTTCTCTTTACAGGAGGACCATACGAAGTGCGGGAGTATGTTCTGCAATGTCCGCAGCAAGAATTTCTGTGGACATGAGTTATGCAGGAGGCATGCAGCATGCGCAGTCTCCAAAGGTGATCTCCGGTATTGGGACCCTCCGGTATGTACTATATGTTCTAACCTGATTACCGAGGCATTTGACACCCCTAAGTCGGCGGAGTCAAGGGATGCTGCTAGGGAAAATCTATAAACCTGGGTGAGGGGTTTTCAGATAAACACTCCAGAACCCTACCTTCCAAACGAGAAGATGAGGGCCTACCTTTTCCGTAAGCCTCATGAGTAGATACCAACCGTCCAGATTCCGGTAGATTCTGAAGTCTCGGCCACCCTTCAAGACATCCAATTGGACGATAAGATGTCAGAAGTGTCGGATTATACAGAGAAGGACCTTTTGGGAGAAGGTCAGGAGGAGGAGCTGACCCAGGCTCCAGAAATAGAAGAGGAAGAAATCGATGAGGTGTTGGTTACATCGGTTCCGGCGCCAGAACCTGTTCCCTCTACATCGTCTGTTATCCCAGGTGATATGGGTAGGACTCTTTCTTCTATTGTTGAAATGATTCAACAAATACAAAAGAATAATGATGAAAAGGGAGCTGCGATGAAACTGGAAATACGTAGACTCGCACCATCACGTGGGCCCCAGAAGCGACTCAACGTGAAGGATCTTTCTTTGTGCTCAGATACCAATCCTTGGAGGTATGCCGAACATATGCCAATGAAAACCGGGAAGATTGTTATATCGGAGAAGTTGGGCTCAATTCCCCTGGAAGATGTGGAATTTTGGCCCAAAAAAGACTCTTGCCCGGACTGCTATGTCCGTCTTAGGAAGGAGCCAGCCTCAAAGGAGGAAACAGAGACAAAGGAGGTCATAGTCCTTGACCATAGTGAAGCACAGGCGCTACTAACGAGCTCGGTGAAAGAGAGGGGTTTCACGAACTCAAAAGTGCCTTTGAGGCCTCTCCAATCAGAGCCTTTCCCTTCATGGAAAAGGGATATAAGGCCGCCTTGAAGGCAGCGGAGGCAGGGAAACCATGCCCCTCCTTGGAGGAATGCAAGCCGTTATCCCTGACCTTACCCTTGGACCAAAAAGACTGGAAAGACGTCCACCTTACCTTCTCATTCGGGAAGTTCGAAGCTGATATTGCTGAACGTCAGTTTGGTGAGGTACTTCCAAAGTTGTCGGAGTTTCTCTTGCGCAGAGAGCAAGAGACGAAAGAAAGACTTGTGGTATCGATGTCGTTGCAAATGACGTTAGAAACGATGGCAAGTGACCCCAAGAACCAGGACATGTTCATGGTAGTGACCAAAACCCATCAGGCCACAGTTACAAAGGAACTCTATAGCTTTGTTAAAGCTAGGAGAGCCTGTAGAGAGTTTGTGTTCGCCTCGGATGCGGTGAAGCACGAACCGAGGAAACTGATCTCCTCTTGCTGCTCGGGTAAAGACCTCTTTCCCAACGAAGTAGTTAAAGAGGTAGTAGACAAGGCCGCCACGGAGAATGGGAACCTTCTCCAAAAGAGGGGCTTAAATCTTAAGATAAAGTCTTCTCCGGATAAGGGTCCCAAGCCAAGAAGAAGACAAAAAGGCTTAGGCTATCCTCTCGGCCGTTATCGACCATGGTGCCTCAGATAGTGGCACAACCTCCAACCACGTACCAGTTGGCACCTCAACAAGTGGTGACAGTCGCCGGTTTTTAACCCAGATTTTGAAAGGCCGACTTCTTCCTTTCACTCAAAAGCTAGAGGAACAGCCAGAGGTTCTCCTAGACGCCCTTCAAGGGGAAGGGGACTCAGGGGAGGACGTGGTCAAGGAGGTAAGACCTCAAGTCCACAACAGCAGCAGTGAGATGCTACCAGTAGGAGGGAGACTACATCTATTTATGGATTGTTGGACCTTCAATCCCTGGGCCCACAGCCTAATAAAGAATGGACTAGGTTTGAGCTGGAGCAGTCCTCCACCTCCATTTCCTCAGTTCTTCCAACACTCTATCCCCGTTCTGGAAGAATATGTCCAAGAATTCTTAGAGAAAAGAGTAATCCGAAAAGTAAAGTCCATCAAGTTCCAAGTAAGGCTGCTGTGTGTTCCAAAGAAGGACTCGGAAAACAAGTTCATAGTGAACTACAAGTTCAGGATGCTCACACTTCAACACAGGAGGACCCTACTGCCCAAAAGGGCATACACCGTCTCCATAGACTTGTCAGATGCTTATTGGCACGTTCCAGTTAATCGTCACCTCTCCTCCTACCTAGGCTTCAAGTTACAAAGAAGTCTTTACGCCTTCAGAGCCATGCCATTCGGGCTAAACATAGACCCAAGGATTTTCACGAAGCTTGCGAACGCAGCCGTCCATCAATTACGCCTAAAAAGGATTCAAGTAGTGGCCTACTTGGATGACTGGCTGGTGTGGGCAGCAACCAAGACAGAATTCATGCAAGCCTCCAAGATAGTGATCCAGTTCCTGGAACATCTGGGATTCAATATCAACATCAAAAAGTCTAGACTATCTCCAGCTTGAAAATTTCAGTGGTTGGGAATCCACTGGAAATTAGAGTCACATCGACTTTCCATTCCTGGTAAGACGAGGAAAGAAATAGCAGGATCTGTCAAGAGACTATTGAAATCTAAACGGATATCAAGACGCAAACAGGAGAGAGTGCTGGGCTCTCTACAGTTTGCTTCGATAACAGAGCCAGTGCTAAGAGCACAGCTAAAGGATGCAACAGTTTTCTGGAGAAAATACGCATCAAAAGCGCGAAGAGATCTGATGAGACCTCTACCGACTCGACTGCGAACGCTTTTCAAGCCTTGGTCCAACGCCAAGCAACTGAGGAAGTCGATACCTCTTCAACCTCCTTCCCCATCAGTTACTATCCACACAGACGCTTCAAAGGAAGGCTGGGGAGGCCACTCTCACCAGAAGAGAGTCCAGGGAGCTTGGTCCAATCTTTTCAAGTCATTTCACATAAAGTTTCTAGAAGCCATGGCAGTACTTCTTACACTAAAGAAAGTATCTCCTCACCACTCGACCCACATAAGATTGGTTCTAGACAGCGAGGTGATAGTGAGATGCCTGAATCGGTATGGGTCGAGATCGCCTCAAATCAACCAAGTGATGTTGGCCATATTCCGTTTGGCGGAAAGAAAGAACTGGCACCTGTCAGCAGTTCACATTCAAGGGTTCTGCAACGTGACAGCGGACGATCTATCCAGGTTCACACTGATAGAGTCAGAATGGTCCCTAGACGCAGGATCCTTCTCCTTCATCTTAAGTCAAGTCCCGGAACTGCAGATAGACCTCTTTGCGACGAAAGATAACAAAGAAATACATCGTTATGTGTCCCCGTACGAGGATCCGCTAGCGGAGGCAGTGGACGCTATGTCCCTAGACTGGAACAGATGGTCCAGGATTTACCTGTTCCCTCCGGACAACCTTCTTTTAAAGGTCCTTGACAAATTTAGATCCTTCAAAGGGAAAGTGGCAATAGTGGCCCACAAGTGGCCAAAGAGCGTTTGGTTCCCTCTGGCATTGGAATACGACTGAAGTTTGTACTGCTACTGGATCCATCCCTATCTCAGCGAGTACAGAAGTCGACTGTCTTCGCTTCATGACAGAAAACCTGGAACCTGCATCTCATGATTTTCTCTCCTTAGCAATGAGAAAAAGATTCAGGGTATCAGGAGACAGTATAGACTTTTTGGAGGAATATAAGTCCAAATCTACCAGAAGACAATATGAGTCATCATTGAAGAAGTGGGTGTCCTTTGTCAAGGCGAAGAAACCAAAAGAAATCTCGACAAATTTTTGTTCATTTTTCTTCATTCACCTTCATGAGCAAGGTTTAGCAGCCAACACAATATCAACGTGCAAGTCTGCCTTGACAAGACCATACTATATACCTTTCAGGTAAACCTTTCTAACGATAATTTTAATAAAATTCCGAAGGCCTGTGTTAAGCTTAGACCTTCAGCGCCTCCAAGACCCATTTCATGGACACTAGATAAGGTTCCTCATTATGCCTCAATAATGAACAATGAGGAGTGTGCCTTGAAGGATTTGACTCCAAAAGTTATATTTCTATTTGCACTCACTTCGGGGGTAGAGTTAGTGAAATAGTGGTGCTCTCGAGAGAGGAAGGCCACATTCAGTTCTTGAAAGGGGGAGAACTGAATCCGTTTCCAGACCCGACGTTTCTTGCCAAGAACGAGCTACCCACCAACAGGTGGGGCCCTTAGAGAATCTGCCCTCTGAAGGAAGATGCATTTCTATGTCTAGTGGAGTGCTTAAAGGTCTATATTCATAGAACTTCAGACTTTAGAGGAGGACAGCTGTTCAGAGGAGAAACCTTGGGCTCAAATTTATCTCTGAAACAACTATGGGTGAAACTCACCTATTTTATTTGCAGAGCGGATCCAGACTATACACCCGCAAGAAATGATCCGAGGAAAGTTGCCTATTCTATAAATTTCTTTAATAATATAGAATTTGAACATCTTCGTTCGTACACCGGCTGGTAGTCATCCAAGGTGTTCTTTATGCACTATGCAAAGCAAATGGAGCAACTCAAGAGGTCTGTGGTAGCAGCAGGTAGAGTTCTTGAACCTGCTGTTTAAATCTGCGAGGAACAGTGAAATTAATTTGGGACGATTAGTTAAGAGGGTGGGTGTGGAGTCACAGACTGTTACTACAAACTGAGTGATAGGCCACTAACGTATCCTTACGAACTGTTCCATTGACTTCGGTGAACTAAGCATAATACGGACACATGTGCCAAGCATTTTTTACGCTAATGTAAATAAACAGTAATACAGACTGTATCAACATTATTAATAATTCGATTAAAGTGGCAAATTTGTTTCCTTTTAGACGAAACAATATTTTCTGTTTACTGTTCTTTATGATTTATTGGATATCATCCGCATTTTATGAATTTTATAAATGCTGACTGATATATATGTTTATTAAATTTTTAATAAACTAGTTCTTAGTGAACCTTGCGTCTTATTCGCCCACACTCATTTTATTAGAAATGTATTGAGCATTAAGTTTAAAATATGGATAATTTTAACATGGAACGTCTTTTAAGACTATTCCTCTCTTCAAGCAGAAATCCACTTGCTTTAACCCTTCCTTAGGAAAGATTAACGTTGTACCCTAAGGGGGTGGTGGTAGAGTTGCAAAATTTGTTCCAACTGTTGTCTGATAATTTATTAAGAGTAGACACGCTGGGGGAGAAGTCAGGAATTCATAATGGCATTGGTGACTCTTATACAAACTTTGCTTTATAAAGTAAAGGGCGAGACCACTATACAAGCTTGTCATTTTGTCATCCATAGATAATATGTACTCCTCTGCACTTTTTCCAGAGTCTAGTAAGACTCTTCTCTGTAGGGGGCAGGAAGCACTAACATAGTTCATGCTTAGATGAAATGATGTATGACGGTAACATCATATGTCTTTAGGTCAAGACGGACCAGGAAAATACTTTCTTGAGGGTATGGCACCAGTTAAGAGTCCACAGATACAGTAATGCTCTGGTAGATTTCCATCAGGATGACATGGCCTGAGCCCAAAAAACAGATTTTGAGCGAAGCGAAAAATCTATTTTTGGGTGAGGTAGCCATGTCGTCCTGATGGACCCACCCTTCCTTTTAATTTAAAAAAAGGGCTTATTGACCCCTTCCTATAATACAGTATCTGTAGTACCTCGTGTATCGCTACAAGGAATAAAGTTGGCGCTGCTGTTATCGTCATATACACACTCGAAATGGGATCGGAGAGATACCTTATGAATGGCTCTCCTTTCATTCTCGTTTTTAGATTCTTGCCACTGTAACCCCTGGAAGCGTTAATACTGTTCGGGGTGAAGATAGCTATGTGGCGTGTCAAGAATACGTCCTCTGATATTATGCGATATCCCTGTTAGATTTAATTAGGGATATTCGCTCCAGGAGTTAGAATTCTGGATACCTTAAGGTAAAATTCTCTGGGAATATCACTGTAGTCAAATATACCCTAGGAAGCTATGCTTTAGGAACTTCCATCAGGACGACATGGCTACCTCACACAAAAATAGATTTTTCGCTTCGCTCAAAATCCATCATATATATATATATATATATATATATATATATATATATATATATATATATATATATATATATATATATATATATATATATATATAATTGATTATTATAAATATATAAAAAATATTGGAAAATTTAATATTGCTAGTGTTTGATAGTTATATTCAGTATCTATATATGGTTCTTAATTTGATATTTTGTCTTCAGGTTTGTTGATACATAGATTCTTATGGGTCTTTCTTCTTATTCTACGGGCTGACCAAGGGAAAGGCAACAACAAGAGTTGGTTATAATACTCCAACAAAACAACAATTATTATTATTATTGTCATGGCGCCCGTGCCTATATGAAGAGTTGGCTGTAATACACTATCACCTTTCATGGCGTCTAAGAAAATTGTCCCCAAATTTGGAACTATCTGGTAAATTTAGGGAAGAGTTTGGTTTAATCAGTATGTTGCAATAACCCAAATCTTGGTGTTATAGTTACAGAAAAAAATGAAATCAATAGTATGTATAAAACATATTTTACATTGTCTTGAAGTTTGCTAAGGAAAAATTTGCTTTTAATTTTTGGGAAAATTAGATGGTTCTTAAATTCAGAGATTACGCAAAGTAGTGAGCTGATCATTAAGAGTACATACTCTGGAATGATAATATATTTAACATCACCATCAATTTCCCCTATGCAAGAGAGAAAGACACAATCAAGTTTAGAATTAATGTTTTTCAACCCTTCAATTAAGAGGGTTTTCAATAATATTAATCTATATTATCTTTGGTGTTTTATTCATACAGCAGCTTCCAAGCAACTTGATCACGCTCTTTTTGAAATTCTGATTTCTTTTTCTATAATTATATATGTCAATTTTTACTGAATCTTCCACCATGATATAAAATTTTCATTTAAATTTATTGAAAATAATTATAAACACAAAAAACAATTTTTTAAAAAGTTGAATAGCTCGAAATATTTGAAAATACATCATTAGGATGATAGAATATTTTTCCATCCGACTCAATCTCGTCAGGAATTTGCTTAATATTGAGAGTGCACTGAGATTTGAGGAAGCCTTTCCTGCTCCATCAGTAATCAATAAGTAAAGAAACTGAATGACAGAATACAATCGTGAAAACTTTATTTCCGTTGACTATAATGAAGATTAATTAATGCAATTTTCTATAGATTTTGCAGAAAAAAGTAGAACTCGCAACACAGTTTTCTATCGTTACTGTCTTGATTTTCGAGGGGGACTAAATGAAATCTAATTCTATATCATCCCTTTATCTAAGTCTATATGTTAAAAAATTTTCCATTTTTATTCCTTCTTATTCTATGATAATCTTTGATCTTTTTCAAATTAGGTTTGAGAGGATAGAGAAAGATCTGCTTTTCTTTCCTGTCATAAGATTTCATAAAAAAAACAATTATATTTACGAATACTATCTCATATTTCTGATATTAGATTTAGGGGAAGAAAGAAAAGATAGCGAGTAGTTGAAAACTATAGCAATTATCGAATCTTTTCTTCCTTATATACAGTGGCAATTTAATGAGAGAGAGAGAGAGAGAGAGAGAGAGAGAGAGAGAGAGAGAGAGAGAGAGAGAGAGAGAGAGAGAGAGAGGTGGAAATTATGAATAGCAAATGGTTCTGTTTGCTAATTTTGTTTTTCCGTAGGTTCTGAATGATGCTTATATAAGTACGAACAGTATCCTTGCAGCTCCAGGTAAAACCTATTTCAAAGAAATACACCTCTTTGTCTATCAAATTAGGGACTTAATCATTCTCCAAAATGGCCAGTTTTCTAGTTTTATGGATGACATGACCAAATGCTCAGTAGTATCCTCTGCCTCCCTGTACAAAACACAAAGGGTATCCTTATCATTCCTGTTTCCATAATTTTCTTTTAATTCTCGCACATTTAACCTTGTTTTCATGAATATTACTGTTGCATCATCAATGCCATGCTATTATGAAACCCAAGAGATGATATACCATGTCCCATATTCATTGTTAAAGTTTCCTTAACAACCAAGTAACGAAGCCAGATTTGGTTTACAGTGAACGCTGTTATGTATTATTGTAATAATGTACTGTATTACCTCAAATGTTACGTGTATTGAGCGTAACATTGCATCATATTGCATTGATAAAACCTGTTTAAGATTGTACATAACTGAAATAATGTATTTTGATGATAGGGTTCAAACATTTATTGATTACCTCGAAGATAGGATGTGATTCTTTCCACTTCTGTACTGCAGTAGGATTTAAGTCTTTTGAGAACGATGCTCTTATATTTGTTATGAGGTTTTGGTTTTTAAGATTGTTTACCAGAAGCTTGACGCTCAGTTGGGAGTTGGTTGTTGGAAGTCCAGAGCCAAAAGCAATGTAGCCTCTTATTATACATTAAAGGGTTATGTACAAGCCTGCGTTTAATTCAACATATCAACAATAAAAAATGACAATACAGATGGGATACCCCTGGATAATTACTAATAATTATTCATTCATTCACAGGTGAGTAATATGCTGAAATCAACAAACAATCAACCAACATAAATATAAAATTGGCGATGACCCGATGATGAATGCACGCAGAGATCATAGAGCAGCAGAAGAAAAATTTATTGCAAGAGAAGCAGAAGAAAAAGGCCAATGAGTATTTCCTATGCAGCCGACCAGAAGAATTTCATCAAACACTAGCAAACAAAAAAAGAAAACGAAGTGAATTTTAAAGTTGTGTAGGGTACAAAAAAGGTAGGAAGTTACAAAGTGACTTTAGAACAGTAGCCTGACCTATTCAAGGTATCAAGGTATGCAGTCAAAATGCCTCTTGCCATTGAACATCCTGAACGATTTGGCATCACAGCTAAACCCAATTCTGTTGCAACACGATGGAAACAGTGGTGTGAGGAATTTAAGATTTATCTAGAAGCATTTGGGAATATGAAGGATGCCCAAAGGAAGGCATTATTACTTCATACAGCAGGTAGAGAAGTTCGGGAAGTGTTTAAGACATTGCAGCCTAGAGATGACACAAGTGAAGCTGCAATTAAGGCTCTTACCAAATATTTTGCTCATCAGGTCAATAAATTTTTTGAAAGGTATCAATTTACAGCACAGGCATATCAGAAAGAAAATGAAAGTTTAGATGCATTTTTGACTAGAATAAAGAATTTAGCTGTTTCATGTGAATTTCTAGAATTAGAATATGTTATCATAGATCAAGTTATTGCACATTGCACATCACAAGAGCTAAGAAAGAAATTATTGCAAGACAGAGATTTAACATTAGAAAAGGTATTGATAATAGGCGGAGCTTTAGAAACCTCGGATAGGCAAAAAAACATAATAGGTAGTTCTACAAGTAATAGAATGGAATATTCTAAAATTAGTACAAGAGGTTCAAAATGGGAAAACAATGAGAATCAGAGAAGAAATATATCAAAGCCTAGTCATAGAAAAGTGCCTAACACAAATGTTCATAAATATCTGAATCCGGCCTATACACAGAAACAACAGGAAAATCTCAAGTTTTAGAGGTGTGGTAAAACTGATCATCTTACATACAGAGCAAAGAAATGCTCTGCTATTGGACAAACATGCCCAAAATTTTAGAAATAAGGGTCATTTTGACAAGGCTTGTAGACTCCCTAAACAGTACGCAAAGAAAATAAATGCTAATGTTGATATTATTGGTCAAGAGAATACTGCGGAAAATGTTCATGACAATCAGGATAAGTCAGAAAATTATTCTGCGTTTCGCATAAATTCTGTCAATAAATATACAAAGGAACGTATCATGGTAGAAGTAATCATAAATGGTAAACCGATTCTGATATAAGTTGACACAGCAGCCGATGTATCAATTATGTTTGAGAGAACAGCTAAAAGCATTCCTAATTTGTTATTAGAAGGTACAAATAGAGTTTTGAAAGGTTATATTGGTTTTTATATTCAGGTAATAGGTGATAAGTATAGTACACAGAACAGAAATTAGAGAGAATGTCATTAACAGTAGTATAAGGTAAAGGACAAACTTTGCTAGGTTTGGATTGACTACTTACTTACTTACTTACTTCCACTCCCAGGTAGGCTTTCCGCCTGTCAGTGGAATCAGTTGTTTTCTCCACTCAATTCTGTTTTCAAAATTTCCATCTCTTCTCAGCTGTACAATTATTGGCATGTTGTTCTTTGTCAGAATCTCTTCAATTCCATCCCTCCAGCGTTTACGTGGTCTACCTCTTGATTGGCTACAGTATTTGAAATTAGATTGGCCTAGTATTTTGAAGGTTACAGGTTGATAAGATGAACACAAAAAAGAAATGTCTGTGGATAACATCATATCAGATTTTCAAGAAGTATTTGAAGATAAAGTAGGTACAATAAAGAATGCAAAGGCAATTTTAGTTTTGAAACCTGACAGTGCTCCTATATTTTGTGCTCCCAGAACAGTACCGTAGGCATTGAAAAGTGCAGTTGAAACAGAAATCAGGAGATTAGAAAATGAAGGTTCATGGGAAAAGATTACATATTCAGATTGGGCTACTCCATTAGTACCTATTGTGAAGGAAAATGGTCGGGTTAGGTAATGTGGAGATTACAAAGTAACGTTGAATCCACAACTGAAAGTTGCTCAACATTCATTACCAAATCCAAAAGACATGTTTGCAACTATGTCAGGATTCAAGGTTTTTTATTAGTTACATTTAAAACAAGCATTTTAACAGCTTCCCATGGATTAAAGTTCACAAGAATTATGTACAGTAAATACATCCTTAGATTTGTTTAGGGCAAAGTGATTACCTTATGGAGTTGCAAGTAGTCCAGCTTTATGGCAACAAACTATGGGTATGATTTTTTCAAGAATGCAAGGAGTATTCATTTTTATAAATGATATTTTCATTACTGGTAAAGACACAAGAGAACATAAAGAATGATTGCGAACAGTTCTGAAGAAGTTGAAAGAACATAATATTAAAGTAAATAAGAGCAAAGGTATTTTTGAAGTTGATTCAGTGGAATACTTAGGTTTTGTAATAAATGGCAAGTGCATTCACAAAACTAAAGAGAAGATTAAAGCTGTACAGTCAACAAAAGTACCAGAAAGTGTTAATGAATTACAATTATTTTTAGGTTTAGTACCATTTTATGGGAATTTTATTCAGAATTTGTCTACAATTGCACATCCATTGTGTAATTTCTTGAATAAGGGTGTAAAATGGAAGTGAACAAAAGAGTGTCAGGAATCTTTTGAAAGAATCAAACAGGAAATAACATCACCCACATTCCTAGTACATTATCAAACGATATACCATTTAAATTAGTGTGTGATGCATCACACTTAGGTTTAGGTGCAGTATTATCTCATGTAATGCCAGATGGAACAAAAAACCAATTGCATTCACTTCTAGAGTATTGAACAAGGCAGAAAGGAATTACTATCATATAGAAAAAGAAGGTTTAGCATTAGTGTATGGAGTTAAGAAATTTCATAGGTATCTTTGTAGTAGGTAGAAGTTCGCACTTGTTACAGATCACAAACCTTTATTAGCAATATTGGGTCCAAAAGCAAGTTTACCTACGTTTGTATCTACAAGACTACAACGTTGGGCAATTACGTTAGCCGCGTACCACTATGATATAGAATACCGTCCAACATCTAACATGGGTAATGCAGATGCTTTATCCAGATTACCAGTAGACAAAGCTCCAGAAGAATATGATGACAGTATTCTGCTAATTTCTGTATATGATGTACCCATTATAACAAAGGATGTAGCACACAGTACCGAGAGAGATCCAGTACTTAGTAAGGCTTTAGAGAGTTTAATGACAGGTAGGGACTTATGTGGAAAAGAGGAAAATTGTAAACCCTATAAAGATATATGGTATGAACTGAGTGTAACAAAAGGAATAGTGATGAGAGGTTCTAGGGTAGCTATTCCTAATTCACTGAGGAATAAGGTTTTGTCTGAAATACATGCTGATCACCAAGGTATTGTAAGATCAAAGTCAATTACAAGAACTTTTTTATGGTGGCCAGGTGTAGATAAAGATGTGGAATCTTATATAAGGAATTGTATGAATTGTGTTATGCAACAGAACAATCCTCATTTTGTTAGAATGCACCCATGGGAGTTACCCAGGTATCCATGGTAAAGAGTGCATATAGATTGTGCAGGTCCTTTTTTAAATCATTTGTTTATGATAGTAGTAGATGCTTAGATTAAGTGGTCAGAAGTCCTTCCTATGAAAACAACAACGTCTTACACCACAACAAAAGAGTTGATGCAATTTTTTTCTACAGAAAGAATTGTTGGAGATAATGGTCAACAATTTACCTCACAAGAGTATAAAGAAGTAGAGAATCTCCCAAAAGTAAGAACTTTTTTTTTATCTTTACCTGATGTCATGGTAAGATCATACAACATTCCAGAGAAGTGGATACCAGGAGAGATTGTAAGAGAGATAGGAAATTTACATTATGATGTTCAAGTTAGTGGAAATATTGTAAAACATCATGTTGATCAATTACAGCCATTAAACTGAAATACAATAGAGCATGTAAATGTTAGAGATGGAAAACTTTCAGAAGTAGTTACATCAAATGAGTCAAATATTAGCCAAGATACTACAACATCAAATGTAGATTCAGAACCAATTCATGTACTAGTACAAGATGAGGTTAGAGTGCTTCCCAATAGGATTAATAGAGAAAAGCCCCTTTAGAGATTGGATTTTTAAAGATTTTTACAATGTCAAGTTAATGGGGAGGATAGTGTTTTTATTAGTGTAATAATGTACTGTATTACCTCAAATGTTACATCTATTGAGCGCAACATTGCATCATATTGCATTGATAAAACCTGTTTAAGATTGTACATAACTGAAATAATGTATTTTGATACTAGGGTTCAAGCATTTATTGATTACCTCGAAGATGGGATGTGATTCTTTCTACTTTTATACTGCAGCAGGATTTAAGTCTTTTGAGAGCGATGCTCTTATGTTTGTTATGAGATTTTGGTTTTTGAGATTGTTTACGAGACGCTCGACGCTCGACGCTCGGTTGGGAGTTGGTTGTTGGAAGCCCAGAGCCAAGAGCAATGTAGCCTCTTATTATACATTAAAGGGTTATGTATGCACCTGCATTTGATTCAACATATCATCAATAAAAATTGACAACGCAGATGGGATACCCCTGGATAATTACTAATAATTATTCACTCATTTACAGGTGAGTAATATACTGAAATCACCAGTCAATCAACCAACATAAAATATAAAAAACGCGTGGGGCTGACCAACCTTAAGGTCCTCATTGTCTTTATTACCCCATAAAGGTGCCAAATTCCCATTTTATGAGAGATTTAACATTGACATTTTTCTCTCACCACCATAGGAAAACAAAAAACGTTTGTTTTCATTGTGGGGATTTTTATTACAAACCTTCCCCTACCCACAATGAAAATAAGCTTCTAAGCAAAACCTGAAACTACAGCCCTGATTATGTCTGTCTGTCTTTTTTTTACTATCATTTTTTAAACTATTAAACATATGGGAAAGAACAAAGTGAGGATTTTATGCAAAATTTGCTATGGGTAATCTTTCGTGGATTTTCATATATCCAATGAATAATCAGATCCATGCTACAGCAAATAAACTACGATCAATAAAGTCCCTGAACAATATATGAAGAAGAAGATACCAATATCAAAGGGTAGTTGGTAGATCTCGTCCATGGACGCTCTCAACGCTGAATTGAACATACAGTAGATGTCCTAGCCCAGGGGAGTAAGAACTGTAAGTTACACATCTCATAGTTTGGGGTGCTTATGCCAGAGAGAGAGAGAGAGAGAGAGAGAGAGAGAGAGAGAGAGAGAGAGAGAGAGACTCCTGCCTATGTATCCATTTACTTGTAAAGAGGAATATTATATTCAACTTTTGTTTTTATAGTTGATTCTTATTAAAAGTTTCCATGAATATACATCTCCCTTATATCTTAACAACATTGACATGATCAAGCTTTCGTCTTCAGATTTGTAAAACAGCGAAAAGAAAAGAGTTACATCTTAATTTTGCTTTCATGAAGAAAATTACCAAGTGTCAATTGTTTCACTTCCCAAGTCTCTCAGTGGCAAACAACCTTTAAGTTTAGGTCTTGTGGCACCATTAGGTTTGTTGTTTTATAAGTTAATTATCTGAAATACTCTAACTCACAGTTCTTTCAAAAATACAACTTGAATAGTTTAAAGAGTAAATAATGAGAAGGGTTAAGGGGGTGACAGTTATAGAAAACGGATTTTGACACAGGAAAAATCATTTGTTTTTGTGTGAGATAGCCATGTCGTCCTGATGGAAGTTCCTCATTGGCCGCTTCTACTTGGGATATTTCTACGTGAGATATACCAGAGAAATTTTATCTTAGAGGTATCAATGTGAGACATCGGATTCATTTCTGTCACTTCCGGATCTAAGTTTGCTGCTACATACCAGTTAAGCTTCTTGTTGAAGCTCATGGTAAAGATATTGATTTTCTGTTCCGGGACTTGCTCTAGAATGAAATAGAATGATTTTGTGTCCAGAGACCATTCTGTTTCATGAGGATTGGATCTCGACAGGGCGTCCACCGTCACATTGCGAATCCCATCAAGGTCAACTGCTGAAAGATGAAATTTCCTCCTTTTTGCTAAAGAGAGAAGGGCTAGGATTACATGGTTGATCTGAGGAGACCTGGAGCCCTGTCTGTTGACGCAGTGTACTATTGTATTGTTGTTGATGACTAATTTGATGTGATTTCGACTTTGGGCATGGTCTCTTCAGAGTCAGACACAATGCTATAGCCTCACGAACATTGATGGGAAATTTATGAAATGCAATCAAACACTGACCCTACACTTTTTTGGAAGAAACATACTGCTGGGGAACCGTGTACACAGTCTGAGGGATGGCGGCAACTGAGGCAAAGCAACAGGAGGGGTTTTCCTTCCCTTAAAGTGACTTCTGGGCTTCTTGCCCTAAAAGGTTGAGGTCCTTCATTGGGGATAAATTTTGGTTTAGAGAACATAACCCACTTGTCTATAAAGCTCTTATTCTCTTGAGCTGCTTGGTTCATGACTTCTTCAACCAATTTTTCAGGGAAGAGATCCTTCTCCCAGATATTAGAGTTGATCAGTTTTCTAGGTTCATGTCTGATTGTAGCAGCGGCTAGGACGTGTTTTCTACATTCTCTCATGGCTAGGAAGAAAGCATGTAGAACCCTATGAAAACATGATTATGTGAGTCTTCACCAAGACAGGGAAGAGATCAGATTTGGAATAGTTTCCAAGAAGCATCTCTAGATAAGATTGGAAGGCTAAAGAGGCAGAAAGTTTTTTTTTTAGCTCCCACTTCTCCATTTAATAGGGATTTGAGATTTCTGTGCAGTTTTTCATTAAGTAGTTTGCCTCTGATGTCTTTATATAGTTTTCCAACAGTGAAGGTATGTTGGACATCCTTCCAGTTTTTCCAATCATAAGGAAGGGCTAGAGAGACAGGTTTACATTCCTGTAGCACTGGGAATGGCCTGCTCTCCACTATTGCTTTCATCACGCCCTCTAAGCGTTTAGAGGCAAAAGGGAAGACAATATCCTTGGGTGGCACAAAGGTGGCCTGTTTCCTGCCAAAGGCAAGAAGTTGGGCATTGCTGAATTCAACAGTCTTTAACTAACTAAAAAAAAAAGAGATTGAGCGTTGCTATGGTCTAGAATGATAGCTTCCTTAGAAATTGTATCATCACTAATGGACGCTTTCGAGTGCCTAGCAGTAAGGATAACTATCGATCGATGTAAAGCATTCCAAGTCCGAAACTGGCTTAGAACCCAAACCATCCCCAATATGGAGGAACCCTTCAGTTAAGGCCATATGCTCAGCCAAGGGTTCTTAACTGTGCATTTTGGTAGGCTTGAAGCTGGGATTCATTAGAAAAAGTTGCCTTTTGTAACGCTTCTATCCTCACTGTTAGTTCCGTTTGAGAAAGTTCATTTTTGGCGGTTAGGTTCTCCATGAAAGCTTTCTTGAATGCCATTAATTCCATGTTACTAGGAAGGGAAAGTTTGTCTAAAGTTGGAATCATGGTGGAGGCCGAAGCTGGGGCTTGAGCAGCAGTGATGGGAGAAAGTAAAGAGGCACTAGGAGCTGTATTCACATGATGTACAGCCAATAACTCTTCTGAGGCTTCCGTGGTCAGTAGGATCCTCTTCCTCTCTGATGACACAGAAGAAATAGTCGACATGTTTTCAGCATCCAGGCTCATGACTTGCAGAGCGTCACGGATTTCATCATATGCATGATCTGCTGGTACCGTCGGGAGTTGAACCGTAGGTAATTGATTACCAAACGCAGAGGTCACCTCAGCCTTGGGAAAGAAAAGGTCCTTCAGTTCCAGGGAAGGAAGATAAGGGGCATTTTGTTGAGAGTTCTTCAAGAAGACTCCTACTCAGTGTCGGAGCATCCTCCGACTTTGATCTCGAACGTCCAAGGAGACGTCAGTGGCATAGATGGTGGTGTTAAGGAGATCCGTGCAAACCTGGCATTTGGAAGGTTCCTAGAATGCAATGGATCCCTTGGAAACAAGAAAATCAGCCTGTTTATGGCAGGTCTTGTGGCTGCAGGGTGACTTGACCAACCTGGTACAGGCGACCTGTAAAGAATAAGCATTGCAATGAGTACATATCATTAAAAATCATATTTTCTTAAACAGAACCTATCCTAACTTAAATAAACATACCGACTAAAAAATGGGTAAAGATTGAACATAATCAGAGCACATGCAAAACTGCTCAGATATCAATAGAGATTTATGAAGCAAAATATAATAATAGTGTTGTAGGAAAATGGAGAAAAGGTTCAAATCAAAGGGACACCAGAACCTCCAGAGTAAGTCTATTGGAACAAGGTAAGAAGGCAAGTTCACACATCATACTATCTAGACCTGCAACAGCTGCCCCAACCAAAGCTGGGTCAAGGCAGCAACTATTTATAGTAGCCAATAAACGACTGACCAGTCAATATCACAGGCATGTCGACATAAGGTGGCAGACCCATTATGAAGTCAACAAGGGGAGAGTGAACAATCACATAGGGAAGGGTCGACACTCAGGAAAGTACAGAAATGAAAGGCAGCTAATAAATGAACCTTCCAAGACCTGATCATTAGCATTAACTTATAAAAAGTGGGGTGTAGCCCATAAGATAATGAGACCCGTACAAGACAGCCAGGACCCTAAGACTTAGAAATTCAAAGGATTTCCTGACAACCAGGCAGGATATAATTGACCAGCTTCAGAGAATAATATTCCTCAGGTGTGTGATAGGAAAGACCAGATGATTAGTCTAAGGCTGCACTCAAGGTGGCAGAGAGAATGACCCATAGCCAACACACAGGCAGTGCTAGAAGAACTCAAGCTGACAAGCCAAGAAGCAGAGACAGAAGGCAGCACCTCTGTGTAGATAGGCTAACCAGGCAAGGGAGTCAAGACTCAATGGCAAGAGGGACAGCACAAGAAGTGAGGCTGCAGACATAGAACAGGCTCTGCAAGGCGGCAGAAGAGGACCCCAAGGGGTACCAACTCTACACCTATATAGGGTTAGGCTATAGGGAGAACTGTGCAGGCAAACCTAGCCTACTGAGTGGGTTTGGGAAAACTCCAAAGCTAGGGTAAGATGACTAGACAAGAGGAACATAGTTCCCAGTACAGTCAGGTTATGGCCTAACTAGGAAGGAGAAGGGGCAGAGAAAACACCCAAGGGTGATCTCTAAAGTAGCAGAGAGATTTTGACCAGGGGAGGTGAAAATCTTACCTACCTAGGGCAAGGAAAGAGCTTAAAAGTAGGCACACTAACAGGCACAAGGATAAGGGAAGAAAGGGGTGGTGATGGGAGACTTAGTAAATGGTGAGGCAGCATAAGAAGAAGGCCCAGCAGCAACATTAAAGCAGCAATATTTTTCCAAGGGGCTGCCGGGATAGGGCACTGAGGAGAAGTCCTCATAACCATGCATAGCCTAACAAAGTGTTATGGGTTCTGATTGATAAGCTGAGGGTAATTAACCTTAGTTTATTATACAAGTTATACAGCAAGTTATACAGCATTTCCTGGGCCAACATTTATAGAGCGGGGGAGAATGCGGAAAACTGTGTGGTCACGTGACTTACCCAGACATAAACAACAGATATCATTTACAAACTTAGACAGCGTACCAACAATATTCATACACTGTTACAAACGAAATCCAACAAAATCTTGAAAGAACTTTTCTTCTACATAAATGGTCCCTGCAACATACATTTAATCCTAAATCCCTAATTGGCTCTTTAAATTTATTGCAAATAATCCTCAAGATATTGAGGTTTCCTTACAATACGACCACTTCTGATTCTTTGTGGTTCCAAGTTATCAGCTTAAGGAATTATAAAAGATTTATTTGCAACATCATTTGTATTTACATCAGTTTCAAGTTCAATACCAGAATCGATATAATTATCAGTTACTGTCTCTGATGTCTTTCTCAAAAATTTACGATTTCTAAAATATACTTTGCCTTCTACTTCTATTTTGTATTTCCTTTTTGTAACCTCTTTTATTACCTTACCTTTCTTTCATTCCTTTTTTCCTGGAACTGGTTGTACACGGGTGACATCACCTGGTTTTAATTAGACTAAATTCTTACATGATCTGTTATAATATTTAGCTTGCCTAACCAATTTTTTAGTTTGAACTTCTGGTACCCCATCAACAATCTTGGGTTTAAGTAAATTTTCTGTTATAGGTAATTGACTTTTAGTTCTTCTACCAAAAAATCTTTGAGCAGGTGAAGAGTTAAAT
Organism: Palaemon carinicauda; assembly: GCF_036898095.1. NCBI lineage: Eukaryota > Metazoa > Arthropoda > Malacostraca > Decapoda > Palaemonidae > Palaemon > Palaemon carinicauda. The sequence continues at coordinate 13,465,671 of NC_090749.1, forward strand.
CCCTCAGTTGGAGTGTTTTTCCATTCAAGAAGTGCTAATAAAGGATCATGGCCATCCTCTTTTCATTTTGTGAACAACTGTTTCATTATTTTTACTGCATTTTCAGCTTTGCCATTTGACTGGTGGTGGTAAGGGGATGATTTTACATGTTTAAATGACCATTACTTTACAAAAGTTTGAAATTCACTTGATGTAAATTGTGAGCCACAGTCACTTACTACAATGTCTGGTATACCATAGCGTGAAAAAAGACTCCTTAACTTGCTTACAACATTTGACGCTAACATATTTTCCAATGAATTTATCTCAAAATATGATGGATAATAATCTACCAAAATCAAATAGTTACAATTGCCAACACTAAAAATATCCATTCCAATTTTAGACCAAGGCCTAGAAGGAAAATCATGTGAATTTAAGGATTCCTTGGTTTGTTTACTACCATACTTATTACACACCACACAAGAAGAAACATAATTCTTTATATCTGCACTCATGCCAGGCCAGAACAATATATCTCTACCATATCTAACAGTAGCTTCAATCCCATTGTGAGCATAATGAATTTGTTTCAGCATGTAAGACCTTAAACATGATGGGACTACAATGCAATTACCTCTAAATATTATATCATTATCTATAGTAAGTTCATCCCTAAATTTAAAAAAAGATCTTATGGTTTCAGGAACCTCTATACAATGAGTGGGCCAACCTTTTAGAGTTGACAATGAGTGGGCCAACCTTTTAGAGTTGACAATGAGTGGGCCAACCTTTTAGAGTTGACAATGAGTGGGCCAACCTTTTAGAGTTGACAATGAGTGGGCCAACCTTTTAGAGTTGTTTCTTTTAATGTTTGCAATGCAATATCACTTATAGTATTTTGTCTAATATCCTCAAGTCTTTCATTTGTCACAGCAACATGTTCTGTCATATTTTCATTACTAACTTCTTCAAATAATGCGATTACATTAGATTTATCAGCACCTGAAAATGTATTCAACAAGAAATCTCTACTCAATGTATCTGCTATATATATTTTACTACCTGGTTTATACTTAACACTCAAATTAAACTTCTGCAATTGCAATAAAATACTTTGTAACCTATTGGGACATTTCATTAATGGTTTCTTAGAAATACTTTCCAAAGGTTTGTGATCAGTTTCTACAAAAACATCTTTGCCATAAAGGTATTGATGAAAACGTAACGCTGCAAAAACAATGGCTAACATCTCTTTTTCTATTTGAGCATATCGCTGTTCTGTTTCAGTTAACTATTTAGAAGCGTAAGCCACTGGGTGACCGTTTTGCATTAGGACAGCACCTAATCCTGACATTGAAGCATCACACTGTAAAGACACATTACAATTACTGTCAAAATATTTCAAGCAAGGAGCTTCAACAATTAGTTTCTTAATCTTGGAGAATGCTTCATCATGAGAAGAGTTCCACTGCCATTCAACATTTTTCTTTTCCAGATATCTTAATGGTTGAGTTACTTCTGACAACCTTGGTAAAACTTTGAAAGATAATTAACCATCCCTAGAAATCTTTTCAATGATTTAACATCACTTGGCACTTTTAGACAATTAATAGCTTCAATTTTCTTTGGATCTGGACAAACACCATCGTTTGTTAGCAAATGTCCAATGTACTTAACTTCAGTCACATGTAATTTCATCTTCTCTTGATTTAACTTGATGTTTTCTTTTCGGCATCTTTGTAATAACGCTAATAGGTTCTTATCATGGTTTTCCAAAGCTTCCTGATCAGTATTTTCATTGCCATAAACTAGGATATCGTCTGCTATTACTTCTATGCCATCTAAATTATGTAAGGCATCATGCATTCGTCTCTGGTACTCTTCTGGTGCCGATGATATACCAAAAGGCATTCTCTTCCATCTATACCTACCAAAAGGCGTATTAAATATAGTCAAATAACTTGACTCTTTGTCAAGTTGCACTTGCCAAAATCCGTTCTTTGCATCAAGTACTGAAAATATTTTAGCTTTACCCAATCTTAGTAAAGTTTCCTCAATTGTTGGAAGTGGATAATGTGGTCTCCTGATAGCTTTGTTCAGATCTGTAGGATCTAAACAAATCCTTAAATCTGAATTAGGTTTTGTTACTAAAACCATGCTAGAAACCCAATTTGTACCAACCTTCCATACTACTTAACTGCTGCTTCAATTTTCTCTTAAGGGCAAAAGGAACTTTTCTTGGAGCATGGATCACTGGTGATACTGTATCATCAATATTTATCTTACATGTAGGTCCTAATTCTCCCAATCCTTCGAATAAATCAGGAAAATCAGAAATAATCTTGTTTTTATCTAACACTTTCAGAGAAACCTCATTTATTTCTTGCTTAGCACTTGGGTTATCATTCACAAGAATTTTGATCAATTTCAGTCTCTGTCCATCCTCATAACCTATTACAGAAGAAAAATTTTCCTTCACTATATAGAAATTAAGTTGATACTGCTTTCCTTTCCTTTCATACATTAGAGTTTTAATTCCAATAGTCTTGATAGTTTTATTACTAAACACTTTCAGTTTGATGCTATCACCAATATCTAACTTATCATTGCCAATCAAATGCTTCAATTCTCTAACACCCAAAACATTGCACGTAGCACCGGAATCAATCTGAAAATTTATTTCTTGCTGATTTACAGTCATGGTTACATACTGCTTTCTCTCATGAGACATAGAAATGTTTCCTATCGATTCATTTATTGTGCTAATTTGCTGAAGGTCACTATCACTGTCCTCATTCTCTTCACAAGTTTTCACTTTTTCAGAGTTCCAATTAGTATTACACTGTTTAGCATAATGATTCTTTCTCTTACATTTGGCACACACTTGACCATATGCTGGACACATCCTAATTTTATGAGTCCTGCCACAATACCTGCAATCTTTTATTTCCTTGGCACAATTGTACTTAGGCTTAATTTGAGGATTTGTGTACTTATTTTTCTTCTTCCACACGACAATAACTTCCTCTTCTTCAGTATTGCTACTAGTCATCTGCTGCTTTTGCTGAATTTGCATTTCATAATTTTTTACAAAATTCACAGTCCTTTCCAAGGTCATTGGCTTTGTATCCATCTGCACATGATCCAGTAATTTCTCCCTAGCCTTATCATCATGTAAATTGAGGATGAATTGATCCCTGATCCTTTCTTCTTCATTATCATAATTGCAAGTTTTGCATAGAATTCTTAACTGAGTTATGAATTGGTCACAACTTTCACTAGATTCTTGTTTCCGCTTGAGAAATTTGTATCTTTCCATGATTATATTTGATCTGGGACTGCATTCTGCATCAAATTTCCTTAATACTATATCTATCTTATATCTATCTCCATCTGCATCCCAAGACAGTGTATTATATTTCTCAACCCCCAATTCTCTTATAACATGCAAGAATGTTGCTACCCTACATCTGTCAGCTTCATTATCTAAGCCTATGGCAATTTCATAGTTAATAAAAGCTACATTAGTACTTGCACTAAAGTCCATAGGACTCGGTGGAATTAGCTGTACATTCATCTTTATGGTACAAAACTACCTTAATTATGATGAGAAAAAAAAAAACTTTTCCCACTGGGAAAAATTATGCAGGTCAGCAAAAAGCGTAGCCTAGGACAGCAACAAACTGGTCTGTAACTTGTAAGTTGTCACTTACCCTCATTTCTTCTTTAATCCAGCTTATATGTAGATAAGAACCACTCCTGACACCACGTTATGTGCTCTGATTGATAAGCTGAGGGTAATTAACCTTAGTTTATTATACAAGTTATACAGTAGGTTATACAGCATTGCCGAGCCAACATGTGGAGAGCGGGGGAGAATGCGGAAGACTGTGTGGTCACGTGACTTACCCAAACATAAACAACAGATATCATTTACAATCTTAGACAGCGTACCAAACAATATTCATACACTGATTACATACGAAATCCTGACCACAACATTCACATATTGTTACAAAGACAAAGAAATATCTTTCGAGTGCAGTTTTCCTTTTTTATTTACCAATAAAGCATATTTTCTTCAAGTAGCTTTTTCCTTATTATCTCCCCGTTATTCATTTTCTTATATTTATTTATATGAGACATTCCATTGGGAAGGAGAATGTTTAAAAAGTTAAAAAATTAATGGCTTTTTCAGTTTGCTGTCTATAATTGTTCACGTAACATGAGAATTTTTTCTTTTTCAGAAAGAAAGAAAGTCTGGATGATAAGGGTACAGGAGTTGGCAATAAAAAGAAACTAAAACTAATTATTTCATGTTAATGGTATCCATATGAAAGACGCAATTGAAGAAAAGTCTTCCCTTCAGTGAATATGAATGAAGTTCATTCAGGTTACAAAAATGAGTGATGGAAATTAAAATTTATTAAGCAAAGCTGAAAAAAGAATAAATAAATTGGATTATCAATGAGGGA
>NC_090749.1:13475127-13485127 GCF_036898095.1 Palaemon carinicauda
ACATATGTTATATCCCTATTTTTCTCCTTACTTTACCATATCTTGTAAAGTAAGCTTTAAAAAGGTTAATAAATTAAATTTTTATTTACCGCTACTCTTTGTGATACATTTACGAATGGAATCCTAATCTATGGGGAAATGAATCTCTAATTCGGTGACATTTAAGAGGAAAATACTTTATATTGAGAACTGGTATCATCTTTACATACAGCATATATAAAATGGCAGAGGTTTTCTTAGTAGATTTTATTGTGAAGGAAGATAATTAATTACTCAAATAGATGATAAGCTCATTTCAATTTCGATTACTTCACCATCAAAATATCATCGTCTGATTTAAAATGCTTACGAAATTGCTTGCGATGTTTTATAAATTTTTGGTTATCACCTTGGCTTAAAAATAAAAGAATATCATTCTCCCCCCCCCTCTCTCTCTCTCTCTCTCTCTCTCTCTCTCTCTCTCTCTCTCTCTCTCTCTCTCTCTCTCATATAGGGTCTATTGCAAATTTCTTTGCATCTTCCTAATGGATTAATCAACCCCCTAGATGTTACAAAAAAAAAAAAAAAAAAAAAAAAAAAAAATGCAAGACTTGTTTTCGTCAACATCTCGATTCCAAAAAAAAATCTTGAATTTCAGTATGGTTGGCGAAATCTTTATTTTCTACTTAGTGGAAGAAAGGCTTCTAATTCCCGCAAGGAAAATACACTTCAAAACATATTTTGACCAACATGCCACTCCTATCCAGAGACCTCATCATCTCTAAAGACATGATGCAAAGCAAGTTGACTTATTTAATGCCCTCGGGGCAACATATTAATAAGGGAGTATTTCTTCCTTACTCTAACTAGCACATCTAGACGCAGAGATATCTATACCCATCAATATACTTGTTTGTAATTCAGACTTGAGTCTTTGCAGAGAAGTACAATTTCGAGATGATTATAAAAGAGAATTTTGCCTCTGAAATTATTCATTGAATTTCAAGGCGAATAAAGAAACAATGAGTTATTCGCTGGTTTGGTCCAACAAGAGAAGGAGAAGAAGAAGATCCGGTTGTTCATAAATATGTTTGATGAAAAACGTAACTCTTATTGATCTCAAGGTCTAGTGGCCGTGACACTCAATACCTCACGAAGAAGGTGGATTCTGTATTTCTTATTCTTCATTATAATTCATCCTTCACGAATTTCAGGGACATTTCTGATTATTATCAATTCATGAATTGCCTCTACGAATTAGTATTTAGCAGATTTATAAAGTCTGCATCTAGCTGTCTTAGGCCTTAAGATAATCAGACATAGAAATAATTATTAAATGAGAGATTATATCCTTTAAATAGTAATGGATCTCTCTCTCTCTCTCTCTCTCTCTCTCTCTCTCTCTCTCTCTCTCTCTCTCTCTCTCTCTCTTCAACAAATAATATAAAAGATGCGAAACAACCTATAATCTATCAATCAATCACTCTGTTTGACCAATTATGGAAGAAAAATTACCGTTAGAGTCCCATAAAATATTCAAAGGTTAAAACATTCCGGTAATCATTATTTTCTTAACGAATATTAATGACTTCGTTATGCTAATGACTATTCTCATTCACAAATATTATCATAATTAGGGAGAGAAAGGAGTTTTGTTTTACTCAAAATACTCTCAATCGTTGCTCTAATGGGCAAGCGTTAGGGCACATGACGTGTTTTTTTTTTTTTTTTGGGGGGGGGTGGGGGGGGGGGGGCGGAGGGGGGAACCAATCCAAGTTGAATGTGGGCACTTCATCACCCTCAGCGTCGTTTTGACCACATTCACATAGACATTCATCCGGGTCTTTGTCTCACCCAGACTTTGTGAACAATCTATCATTGTTGACATTAATAAAGAAAGCAATTGATTCAGTAAAGCTTTTCCTTTTCAATATCCAACGCTGTATTTGTCATTACCAAGTTACTATTTTGAACATGTGCCTGGATTGAGAGTATATTCTGGAAGGTTAATACTAACAACCAATCAGTCCAGAGATCAGTTGAAAACCGACTCACTTTGCTGATCTCTTCATAAATTGTTATTTGTTAGCAATTTCATCCCGTCTACGATCACTTTGTGTACCAAATACTTGGACATTCTCTTTTAAGAATTCCTTCTTTGTAAGGAATTTTCTTCATTTTGGAGTAACAATAAGAAGATGAAAATATAATTTCAAAGTCTACATCAACAGAAAACCTAATTTTCAGAGCAGATTCTCAGTTTCCCAATGACATGACGTCTCAATACTACCAAAAATGATGTCTCCAAGTAAAGTGACGGACATACATCGTTTGCAATGGAATGGAATTTCATAAAACGAAAAAGAAATTAATTGGAGCCATCGAAATGTTTCTTTTACAATAGATTGAGCAACGAGGAAAGCAAATGAAGAAGCAAATAGTAACTTAATACAGTATGATGTAAAACATATATTAAAAGAAGTAGGCTAATCATATGTGACTAGGTATCATTGGAAAACTTTGTAAACCCTGATAAAATCCCTTCAAAGAGTTCCTGTATGAGTTGACTTATATTGTTGAAAAATTTATTTAGGTTTAAAGAGGAAAAACCAATATATTTCACAAATGAATCTAAAATATATTTAAATGGAGTAGGTATAGATATAACTGTGGTTTAATACAATTTTAAATTTTTTTACGAAGAAAAACCATCGCAAAAAAGACGAGACTAATTCGCTGGTAATGAAAAATGTTGTATTCTTTATTCAATTCGTACTTTTGGAGTTGTTCCAGAACCAGCAATTAATTCAAGTCTCTTGCTGACTGACTGATGAAAGGGAACATTCAAAATTGATGATGCTTTCGGGTATATCATTAATTAAGGAAATATTCCACCTGAATTTGCATATGGAACTGTATCTTGGACGAGTGTTTGATGTTACAGAGGCCATTCTGAATTATTCCGAATGTCTGTCTCGCCATTCGTCTGGTCTTTATTTAGAAACTATGATGTAATGGAGAGAATTCTTGATTAGTTCATTGAAGCGCCTCATTTGTTTTGTTATTTGATGGTAATTGATTTGCTTATAGTAATTTGTCATTACATTTTGATGCTACTCTACTTATGTACTGAATTAATATATCATTCTGTTATATTTTTCAGTCAATATAGTAAGAGATTATTATCATATAAGGATTTTTTTAATATTTCTAAACAACATACTTCTATCTTATATCTTCTGTTAGATAAAAGAATGAATGGTCTTTAAAAATAGAGGTAATATATAAAAGTATATATATATATATATATATATATATATATATATATATATATATATATATATATATATATATATATATATATATATATATATATATATATATATATGTATGTATATATATATATATAATATATATATATATATATATATATATATATATATATATATACATATATATATATATATATATATATATATATATATATATATATATATATATATATATATATATATATATATATATATATATATATTATATGTCACTTTTCCGGTAATTTAGCAAAAGTTAGAATTTACAAATAATTCGTTACTAATAGTCATGGTTAAACCAATACAGTAACCTAATTGTTAAATTGAAGAAAAATTGACTCACTGAAGTTATGGCGAGGATTATGGAATAATACATTTTAGAGTTCCTGAATAAAACTGGAACAAATACTTGCATGCAAAGTCGCTTGATTTATGAATAGTGTATCCATATTTATGTGATACATTCCTCTGGGTAGTTTTTACCTTAGAATTATACTTCAAGGGGATTTATTAATCAACTTCCTAATTGAATAACAGGGGAAGAAGAAATGTTCTGAAGGCCGACGTCTGCTCGTATTCGAATGCTCCCAAAGCCAATTTCTTTCACTTTTTGTTACGAAATTCGTTAATGAGCGACTTGTGCTATATTAGTTATTTGTGAGATAATAACCCTAAAAGACATCACCTTAATTTCTTTTATCTTTGCAAGACTGTTTGAGGAAGCATTTTTGCTGTTGGTCTCCTTTGCATGTTCTGATCTTTGTTAAAGAGGTTGGAGTAGGAGGAGGCAAGGATAAAAGAGATTGAAGATAGACGGTGAGGACATATAGTGGACGGTTGTTGGATAATGTCCTTTGCTCCAACATTATTATTTCAAATGAAATGGTTCGAGGAAAATAAATGAAAGAATAGATTTGATGAGCTGGGGTAGCTGCGGGTAATGGGAAAGGCAGTTTTGATCAGACATAAGAAGAAATTTATTCTGGGAAGCGCCCTCCATAATTGATTCTTTTTTTACCAGAATATATGTTTCTGTAATTCCCGAGGTGGTACAACAAGCACAGCTGGTCCTCCAGCTGGGATGTCTGACCGCTTTCATTTCTCGAGTTATCATGACTTTCAAGTTAAATTTTACACCTGAAATGGTGTCAGTTGTATAAAGCGTATGGGCCTTTTGTTCTCTACATAGAAATCAGGCGGACACAACTTGGACGTACTCCTTCCTTCCTTCCTACATTCCTTCATTCCTTCCTTCCCGAATCATGCACCACAATATGAAGGGTCAAAGTTTGGTCAATCTTTCAGTTTGTTCTGATAAGTAAAATCTATTGAGGATGTCCTCAGGGCTGAGAAAAATTTTTTGCAACTGCTGTTTAAAATTAGTTTCCCAATTTATTAGTCTGAATTAAACTATATCTTCGTAAGTATGTGATATTGCTGCTGAATACAATAAAAAGACGGATATGAAAGGCACAAACTTGCCAAGCATGCATAGATATTATTTCTTATTTCCTAAAGAGTGAAGCGAAAGAAATGCATCGTTTCCTCTTCCACTTCCTCTTCTCTCAATATTTGTGTCGATCACTTTTAAGTGTCTTGGCACACAGCCACTTTCTTTAAAGAATGTCAGTCACCAAAGGGACCAGCGAGAAAGAGTTCAAGAATAGAGGTGCTTCCTCTCTGTCTGTCCGTCTGTCTGTCTGTTTGCCTCTCTTTAAGGAAGTGCTTTGGAGGTTGTCAAATAATCCTACTATTTACTGTTTTATGACTGAAGGAAATTGCAAGAGAATTTTTTGGAATTTCGTGGCTTTGAAAACCAGATTTGCTTTTGTTTGCCTCTATTATTATTATTATTATTATTATTATTATTATTATTATTATTATTATTATTATTATTATTATTATTATTATTATTATTATCTTTATTATTACTCGTCCCTAACTAGAAGAGTTAAATGAACGAGTATCCCGTTGCCACTTAGATGGCCATTCATAAGATATCATCGGCTGTTGATTCTTTCTTTAGTACATAGATATCTGATTCTTTCTTACATTCGTCAGCTTCTCTACATGTCTGGAATGTTAATGAAGCGAACAATATTGTGATATGACAATATATAATTGTAATTCTTTCTGAATAAAGACAACCAATAAACATTTATGTCATGAAAACGTTTCCTTTCTTTTTCAAAATGTATTTCTTCAACGTTTTTCATTGTGTTGCAAGAGTAATTGGAAAGTTATTTACTTTTACATCAACTGAGAAAAATAAATGGACAAGGGTTGAACGCAGTTATTTCTTGCCTCCTTATTCGTGTATAAGTTTGGGAGTGTGAGTATACTTATGTAAGAGAGAGAGAGAGAGAGAGAGAGAGAGAGAGAGAAGAGAGAGAGAGAGAGAGAGAGAGAGAGAGAGAGAGAGAGAGAGAGAACTACTCTTGTGGGGATCAACCCTCTCTATGAGGTCGCTCAATATAAACTTCTTCGTTTCTCGATAAATATTGGCAGTTTCCAGAGAGATTGTCCCTCTTCATACACAAGAGGCTCGTTCCTTGGATTTACAAACTCAAATAACTAAAATCTCCTATACTAGAATGATTTCCCTTTATGATAAGGGCCTGATATTTTTACTGAATCGTCTAAAGAGCAGATCTTAGATACTAGGTTAGAGTATTTTAGCAAATATTATTATTCACATAAAGCAAATTATTAATATTCAGATTTTTCTTACTATATAATTCTCAACATGAAAAAGAAAGATCTTTACCATCGAGAGAATTCGATTGAAATTTTGAATCACAGCGCCATCTGGGGCCTGACTATCACCAATGGAAATTATGATAATAACAATGTCAAACTTCATGCAAAAGTATGTAATATTAAAGAGAGTTAGTCAAGCCATCACATCCAACTACATAGTGCAAAAGTTATTATTGACCTTCGAACCAGAACTGGATTCCATAGCTTTCCAGAATTCCCAACATCCTGGAAACCTTTTTATGCCTGTAACACTGCCAAAGAATTGTTGCCCTTTTAATTCCAGACATTTTTTAAGATTTTTCCGTTATTGTCTCCCCATAAACATTAGAAGGATCCAAAAGAGTATTCAGAACTTTTGCAATAGATGCAGATTCACTTGGAATAAGGACCGGGGTCCTTGAGACATTCGTTTGATTTCATAGTTATATTTCATGGTTCTATACAGATATTAAACAGATTGAATTAACTCTTAGCAATCTAGAGACATGTGTATTTAGTGTAGAAGTTGCGAGAGTAAAAAGGTCTGATCTCTCCACGTGTCTTTATGAATGAGTGGGTTTGTGCGTGTGTACGTGTCAATGAAAGTGCTCTTGCAATTCAGGGTTTAGTTATGGTCTTTTTAGTGTACATAAAGCAAGTTTATGGCTCAACTACTAACCTGCTGTTTGCAATCATGTATTTCCATAATTGGTTTTCAATGAACACAAACCTCTCCTCCTTAATTGGGCAATAGTTAAGAAGGTTTGTGGGTTACCATGGGTTGGGACATCGATAGTCACTGGCTAGACTCTCTTGTCCTTACTTGGGAAGTGCAAGTATGTAAGTTTCGTTTTTATGACATTTTGCCACATTTTTTCGCCCATGGGAGGTCTTTAAAACCACATTTAAGATTTAATGGAATGAATGTTTGGTTATCATATTAATTTCTAGTTTTATTGCCACTATATATTGTACCTAAAACACATTGTCACTCATATACATAGGCTACACACAACACAAACTTATACATAAAAAGAGTTTGGACAAATGAAATAAAATTGAGAGAAACGAAATACCTCATTTCTGTGTCTCTATCAACTCTGCGCATTGTGCTGCAATAGAGACTCACTGGAGCGCGAGGGACCAAAACACAGGGAGAAAAGCTTATCTTAGTTGGTGGAGTATTTCATATTCATCTTTAGTAGACAAAACTTCCACAAACTGCGACAGTCTTCAAGGACTCGGAGATGAGAGTCAAAGATGTCATCCAGCGTAAGTGGATTGTGGAGAAGAGAAAGAGAGAAAAAGTAACAGAAAGTTATAATGTGGAAACAGATTTGTCAACAACTGGCATACTTTGGAAGGCGTCATACGAATAGCAGAAGACTAAACTGGGAAGAGAAGATAAGTTGACTCTAACAGTTATGTAATCACATAATGTTATTGTATCAATAGATGATATAGATATGTTTTCGGTAATTCTGAACAAAAGAGCTTACAAAAAAACATTCTGTAAATAACAAAAAAAGAAAAAGTATGAGTTTAACGACTATATTGAAGACAAAAGAAAGAATAGTTATTTACATTTATTGAGCCATTCTTTACTGAATACTTCCAGTGACAATGAAGATACTGCAAAGTTACATCTAAATGATCAATTTGAATTGACCATCAACCATTCCTCAACCAAATAGATCGAGTTATTGATAAGGGAATCTGATATACTAATGCTACTACGATGATGGAATCTTTGTATTACTTTGACATTAGATCTAATCTGAAAGAGAATCTGATCTGTAGTTTATAATTTTCCCTCTATTATGTCCTTAGTTATCCTCTCCTTATTCTTGTCCTTTAATGAGAGTCTTTGTTTGTGTCTTCCAGTTTCATATATTAAAAAAATTACAGTTAAAAATTATTATAGAAAAGTTTCAAAGGCATAGCATTTTACATAAAAAAGAAACTGTATTTATCAGTGTAAAGAAACATGATGGGTCGACCATAGATTGTACTCCACATAACATTCTGACTTTGAGCTGCTTACTTGGATGAAGATTTCAGTTAACTTTGTCTCCTGTGCACACATCAGAGTCAGGGTCTTCTCTTCCTCCTCCACCTCCTCCTCAAGGATTGATCTTTCCCAGCTGCCAGAAACAACTCCTCTTGAAACACAACTGTCGGTGATATCGATTCCGCTTTTATCATAGTGTGCCATGTTAGAGGGTACGATAATGTAAATGAGAGAGAGAGAGAGAGAGGAGGATGAGAGAGAGAGAGAGGAGAGAGAGAGAGAGAGAGAGAGAGAGAGAGATTTCTATTTGATATTAGTATGATATTTATGATTTTCTCAGAAGGATGCCAAATAAGAAAACACTTACAATTTAGGACACGTTTTCCTTTCACATTTTATGTTACATAGATCCTGTTAATGGAACAATGCTCAGGGCTTGATTCCCTTGTCTGTGTTCCTGACTCTAAATATCTTTCAAAAATTTCTTTCAAACAGAGTAAGAAATTCAGACCCACCAGGTGTAGTAGAAAGTCTGACCTGCTCTTAGCATTATGGAGGAAATCTCGAAATCAGAATCATGAAACCAAAGCCGAAGATGACCTCAACTGACCCATAAAGGTTTAAAGGCTGATAATGAATGGCAGAGAAAAGGGACAGTGACATTGCCCTATCATGCGAGATAATGCCCTTGAGACTGACCATATATAATATGATCAGAGCCCAAGCGACCTCTCCATCAAGACAGAACCAGGGAGGGCCAGGCAATGGCAGCTGAAGACTCAGTAGGTAGACCTAGAGGCTCCTCAGACCCCCTAACTTTAGCTTACAAGGAAAGTAAGGTTGCAGACACTAATGGCACTAACAAGACTGAGAAGGACTCCGACCCCCGACTGGCAAACACCAGGCAGAGACGTTACTAATCAGGTCAAAGGCTTCAGCTGAAAAAGATAAACTTAAAATAACCTTCCTAATAGTAAAGTCTAAACACCTTCGGAAACCCTTCTGCAATAACAACATATGATGGAAGGGAGGTAAAATCTATACGTGGATCCCGTAACACAACTGGAAGCATAATATTATGCAGTTTTAAGGTAAGACTGATATTAATTCGCTTTCCAAATCCTTCATTTTGGGAGTAATTTATTCACACGATAATTCGGGTCCGGGAATCTGCTCCTTTGGGAATATCAGACTCGATTTCTGTCTGTGTTTATCAGGGTTATTTATGGTTCAAATCAATACTTATGTTTATCAAACTTATTCAAGATTCTTTTCCATACAAAAATATATCGGGTATTCATATGACCTGAATACAGATGCTGAAATGCGTTACTATTATTATTATTATTATTATTGTTATTATTATTATTATTAGCTCAGCTACAACCCTAGTTGGAAAAGCAGGAGGCTATAGGTCCTATAAGGGCTCCAACAGGGAAAATAGCCCAGTGAAAAAAAAAAAAAAAAAAAGATAGAATAGTGTGACTGATTGTACCCTCAAGCAAGAGAACTCTAATCAGGTATAAAATGATAATTTAATTTTCACTTCCTTCTTGAAGAAGCATCTATCAAAGGCATTACTCCTCCAGGGAGTGAGGCTGTAGGACCTACGTACTTCTTCTGCACCCTTGCTGTGACCTGCAACAGTCGACCTACAGTCAGATACAGAAATGCCTTTTAGAATAAGATTGGGTCAGTTATTTCAATTCTTGTGACAGATTGTGCTAGGATAACAGTGACCTCATTCGAGATATAGAAAAGAAAATCCTATAGCTACAAAAAAAAAGGCTTGACTGCATCCTGCAAAACAATCTATTGATTTGACCTCGTCTGAAGTTGGTCTAGGGAAGGGAATGACCGATATTCTATTTCGGTTGAAAGGAACATGAAAAGGATATGAAGGTTCAGAAGTAATGAGAAGATAATGAGTCACAAAGATTTCCTTGCAAAAGAGAAAATC
>NC_090749.1:13490127-13590127 GCF_036898095.1 Palaemon carinicauda
GCAGGACAGGACCCCAAGGTGGCAGTTAATTCTCAATTCTTCATCGAGAGAGACTGAGTTCGATTCCAGGATGAAGGAGGATGGATTCTTCATTGCATATTTTTCATTATGATCCATCATTCATGAAATTCAGTGGTATTTCTATTCATTATTCATTCTTGTAGTGCTGATAGGAATTAGTATTTGGTAGACATAGAAATGCTTCGTAATGAGGGATAATACCCTCTCTCTCTCTCTCTCTCTCTCTCTCTCTCTCTCTCTCTCTCTCTAATATACTAATCCACTATCCTGTTTGACCGATTATCAAATAAGAATTGCAGTGTGAGTTCTGTGAAAATATTTAAATATAATATTCCGTTAATTATTCTTACCTTAACTAATGCCTATGACTTTGTTATGCCAATGACTTATGCCAATGACTTCGTTATGCCAATGACTATTGCCTTTCGGAAATATTATCATAATTAGGCAAACAAATGAGGTTTTCTCAAAATACTCTCAATCCTTGATCTGTGAACTGACCTTCATGATTAGGAATTGTTACGATTCCCAATTCACAAATTCTAATTTAGTAACTTGAATGAAGTTGTTGATTCTCTCTCTCTCACAAAGGAAGTTGAACTTCCATTGCTATTGTTTGCGAAAAGGACAGAAAAATTGGGGAAAAATACATAGTAATTGAAGAGAGAGAGAGAGAGAGAGAGAGAGAGAGAGAGAGAGAGAGAGAGAGGGAGAGAGAGAGAGAGAGGACTAGAATATTTCATCTATGTGATGCTTCATTATTATCAAAATAGGTGTCCATGACTGCTACCAATACAGTCGACTAACTACCCTTTACACGACTTAACAACGACCTTTCAAACCTCACTAACTAAAGTTATGTTAATTTGCATCAACCGGACATTTAATTATTAGTCAAAGCTCAGGTTTCATGTTACACATCCAAAGATGACCTTAGAAATACAGACTAAAATCTATTTATTACTTTTGCCTCATATTGTTCTTTTTGGGGGAACAGAATTCACAGCTGCTCATCCAGCCATAATATCATTGAAAGCTCATTTACAGATACAAAATAAAAGGAGAAAAAAGACTACTTTTCAGTCTTGATTGTAAGTTTCAAAGCTACTTGGAAGAAAAACTATGAAATACTAATGATTGTAAAACACGTTTCCGACAAAGACTTTTCTAAAATGAACTAAAATGAAAAATTCGTTTAATAAATCTGAATATTCGTGAGGTGGAATTAGTTATGTTCTCTCTTCTTGAGAAGAAAAGAGAATGCCGGTAATGGTAGACTACTCTGGAACCATTGCCTCTCTCTCTCTCTCTCTCTCTCTCTCTCTCTCTCTCTCTCTCTCTCTCTCTCTCTCTCTCTCTCTCAACACCCCTCCTCTTAAGTATTAATCATTGCCTGACACTTCCTCTCAGCCCAGTCACTAATTACAAAACCTCAACTGGGAATAAATTTCCATTATTCATCCATTATATTCAGGAATTGGTCCATACATTCTTCATCACATAAAATGGGTCAAAATTAAATTTAATCAGGAAAAAAATTCTTTAGAGTCAAATCAAATAAATAGATGGAAGCTGCTTACAGCATTACTTGAGAAAACAATACACTAACTATACAATAACAAACATTCTCCTTTGTTCATGATATCCCCATTCATTGTTATGTTCAACACCCATTGCTATCAATTTCGTGCATCAAAAACCTTATGGGTTGACCATAGCAGACTGGTCATGAGGGAGAGGTCAAAATAGAGGGGGACAAAGGGTAAGGTCATATCTGCTTTTCATGTGAGTTGGAACATCTGAAAGAGGGAACCTTTGCCTTGGAGATTAACGACATTTGCAATTCATTGAACTCCGAGAGACTCTTGCTGACTGTGTTGCACTTGGGACCATCTTAGTCACATGTCAACAGAGCAGACGAAGGATGGAAATGCAAACATAAAAAAGAAAAAGAGAGGGAAAAGTAGAAATCTTAATGTTGCCTCGAGAATGAAAAGATTAAGTGAACCTCTTTTCAGGGGTCAACTAAACTTTGCCTGAAAAGAAGATATCTCTCTCTCTCTCTCTCTCTCTCTCTCTCTCTCTCTCTCTCTCTCTCTCTCTCTCTCTCTCTCTCTCTCAACAAACCCTGAGAAGAAAGCATGAGGTAGGAGGATCCTTTTTATAGTTTGAACATGTCTAGATCACCATCACAGATTGGCAGAGGCCGTGACCACATCATTTCATGGAGCCCTCAGAGCCAGAATCCATTTTCTGTAACTTGAAATGACCTTATTTCAAGAGGTAATAATTGAAAAATAAAATTAAGCATAGCGAGATATTGTACTAAAATGTTGTATTTTTAACAACGATATTCAAATGTGTCTTTTTCCCAAAAGTGATTTATGATCTCGCTTGAAACTGAGCGAATTTAGTCCAAAAGGTTTAATTGAAATCCTTTGCAAAATATGAATCTTACAAAGCTACCCTTTTGCATCATAGTGCAATGAAAATTTAGGTTTTGGTGCAAAGGAAATGGCTTAAGCATTCAAATAAGCCGGGCAATTATCGTAACAAGTAAACTGCCTGTTAGACTCGTTCAGTTTCCGGCCTTTAGTGTGATAGGAGTGTTGAAGAAAAGCTTCTAAATTTGCAATGCGAAGAAAATACCTTTGTGGGCAAAGGTTAGAGAGAAAATAGCAATGAATCCAAAACTAGGAAGATTATAAGCCAAATACCTTAACAATAGTCATAGTTCAGTACCAATGAATGATACTAGTTTTACATAGACAACATTTTTTTTTTTTTTTCTATTTGATGGCTGCTTTTCCGGTCCCATACAGCAGGGGAACCCCATACTCTCCACTGTCGTTTTACCTTTTGCGTTCAGAATATTTAACGTTTCATATCACGCATTGTTCATTTACTGTTAAATCGTCACTTTCAAAAGACTCCTGAAATAAGAAAGTCTTCAGTTTCCTCTTGAAAGCCTTAATGTTTTCAATCATTCGATCATACTTTTTAAATGTATGTAGACTTAGCAAAGGCTGGTGCATCCTACATTATACAGAAGATTTGTAGGCTACTGTGAAGTATATTTTAGTTTACCAATGCTATGGTGAAAAACTCTAGTTTGGTATTCATGCAACGTTCATTCACGTAATCAAAAGACGGTTTCGGGACAAGCCTTCCTAACGATCGAATGCCCAAAAGTTTCTTGTTTTGTGTAATTCAAAGATGTTGAAGAGCAACGTTATAAACTATTCTCTTGTTATCTTGTTAACTCACAAATAAAGAAATAAGCGTCATTTAGGCCAAGAGCTAAGCCCTCATTGTATTCGAGTTTTGCAAGAGTCTTTGTAGGCTGATCATTTTGGAGTAGGAATTTTATAATAGGCTCAATAGGAGGTGTCCATGAGGTCGTCAGCCTTCTCAAACACAACTCTCTCTCTCTCTCTAGTGATCCCAGGGTCTCATTGTGACACATTACCACTATAACCAAACTATTCACGGGGGCATTGTTACCCATTCCACACTGACATTCATGTGGTTTCAGTGTTATCTCCTTAGAATGTAACTAGTGCCAGTAGCTGCTGCTCGCACCAGACCCCACTTTCTCTTGTTGGATGTTTCAGTGGCAATACAATTCTTCTCGTCTTGATTACCTTCTGCATAAATCGTTTCTATCTTTTGTGGGAATTCCGAAGCTTTCTTACTGGTACTGTGATGACCCTAAGTAAGGATTCCACGTTCTTGGGAAACAGAGCTTTGGCCAAATGTCCTGAAGGGTCAGCGTTCATTTGGAAGCACTTATTAACGTTTGCACGAGACAACTGCTTACAATAAATCAAGACACAAATGCACTCACAGATATATATATATATATATATATATATATATATATATATATATATATATATATATATATATATATATATATATATATATATATATATATATATATATTGTGAAGTCCTGTGCGAGGGAGTTCTACCCTCCAAAGGACAACTTAACAGTCATAATTCTTTTAGTTTGTTTTTCTTTGTAAACGGCTTTGCTCTCATGGTTTTCCTCTTCTCTGTAACTTAAGAAGAGGCCTGGTCTGCGTTACATAGACCTCCAGGCTATTAACTTGTCAAGGCGCTTATTTCTCACCTCTTCCCAGGTCAGCCACAAGATATACGCCAGATGTGAGAACAAAGGTTCTCATAGACCGGGGCATCGAAGTCCACAAAGAAGAAGACCCCTGGTCATGATTGGCCAACACGCGGAAAAGGAAGGAGGGGTCACAAGATGTCATTGGCCCTCAAAACATGAAGACCGCCCCTGGAAGTCAAGATTACCCAATCAAGAGAAAAAGGGGATGGCCCAAAAAAATTTCACTGCTGAGCCTAAGGCTGTGAGGGGAGAAGAAGTCAGTTCCAGTCCGGAGGCCATACCAGAAAACACCAGATCCCAGGAGCCAGCCAGTGCCTGCGTCCCCCAGGAAAGGCTCTCCCCCTGAAACCTCCAAGAGACTCGAACTCCGCCTGAGTCTAGGAAAAACTACTCAGTGCGAAGAAAGGAACAATCTGCGTTGACGTCCCAAAGAACACCTGCTGTGCCGAAGTTTTTATGAAGATAAGTACTGACACCTGTGCAAGGGAGAGAATTATAAAAGTGCCAAAGTTTAAAGTTGCATTGATGGGAATTCCAAGGGAGTGAAGCTGGGGGATAATTGTGGGGAATAGTTTTCTCGTAATAATGTGACAACCTATTCGCACCCAACATCATTTTGTTTATCTTGTTTTTTACAAGTTTTCTTATGTTCAAGCAACAACATTTTGTTTTGTTTTGTTTTTGTATAAACATTGAAGTGCGAAGTGAGGGTTTTTCTTTTGTTGTCGGGGGCACATAGACAGATTGCCAACATTATTTTCTTTTGTTTTATGTGATCACCCGTGTACTTTTCTTTTACCATAATTATTCATTTGACATTTATGTTCTGTAGTTTATTATACTGAGTGATTTTGGAAAATAGAAATTAAGGGATACCTTCTTTCTTTTATTATTATTTTTGCATCTGAATGTATTTGGATTACTAGAGAGAATTGAGCTTAGTTTTTGTCTTTTCGTTTTTTACTCTAATCATTTCTTGATTTATTAACCATAAACTCGAAAACACATTTTGCTTTGACTTGTCAATTGTATGTTACCTCCTTAAGAGTTTTAAAATCATTTTCTTTTTTTTGCCTAAATCAAAATAAAAACCATTGTATTTAGATTCGTACAACAGAGTTTCTTTTGTCCGTGATTTAGACTAAGGTTGAAACCAAATTGTTCCTACACGAATTAAAACTATTCCAACGAGGTGCAGCTCCAAAATAAATAAATGAACTCGGGTATTTTTGAACCGTTAATAATATTAACAGGTTCAGTCATATAAAAGAATTCTGAGTGTCAATTAGTCGCTCTGGATTGACACGAAGTCACTGTGTCAAGTGGAGAGTCCGATTGATACTTTCTTTAAAGATCGTAATCTGCACAATTACGTCACATCTTTAAAGTGGGGGCCTGTGTCCGGGATATACTTTTTTTTACTTAACTTTTGTTCATTTTCTTTTGTGTTGGAATATAGTTTGTTTTAGCTTTTGCTAATTGCTCCGGAAACAGTTTTTGTTTCGGAGTTTCTTCGGTTGGTCGGAAATCTGATTTCGAAATCATTGTGGTGATCTTTGATCTCGGTTGTTATGCAACCTGATCTGTTGTGTTCTGTTGATTTCATAGTGTGAAATTGGCTGACCAGAAGTCTTGATTTTTTTTCTTCTTTCTCTCTTTCTCTTATCAAGCAGCAGTAAATACATTCAAGGTTCAAGGTTCAAGGTTCAAGGTTCAAGGTTCTATCGTTTCAGTCATGGGAGACAAAAATTCAGATAGAGTTTCTAGGTTCCTAGAGGAACCGAATGACTTTTTGTTAAGGCAACTCTTCCCAGCAGAGCTACTTGAAGTGAGCTCACGTGCAGATAATATCCAAAATGCAGGTAGAAAACAACAGATTCTAGAGGCCTTATAGAGAGAATTTAATAGGCGTCAGGAAGAGCATGAATTGGAGATAGCAATTGAAGATAGGGACGAAGATCACTCCATAATCCGAGAACACTCTGTTATGGGAGGAGCAGCAGCAGTGCCAATGTTACCATCAGCCATGTCATCAAGCCAGACTGCCTACCGAACGTCAAGTCCAGCTGAAGTTGAATCTCATGAAGTAGTTCAGAGGTCAGAAGAGTCGATGAGTACGAGAATGAAATTTAAAGCAGCTGAGCTCGAAATTGACTCACTGCGAGCTCAGTTGAGGAGACACGGTCAGGATTCAAGACCCCCAAGGGCACAACCCATGGGAGGATTTTCAGAAAAAGATATGGCGGGACTCCTTCCACCCTATGATGAAAAGAATCCTGAAGGTTTCTTCCTGTCGTTTGAGAGAATACTGAAAAGTTACCAGATCCCAGAGGACGCCTGGTCTCGCCTGTTGCCCATAAAGCTAACCGGGAAAGCAGTGGATGCGTACAATGCGGTATACGACCCTGTTGCGCACGATTATCGCCGGGTAAAGGCATGGATCTTGAAAGCTTTCGAACTTGTGCCTGAGGCTTATCGCCAGAAGTTCAGGAACTTGAGGAAAGGATCAGAAAATTATGCAGAATATTGGAGACAAATGAAGATTAGCCGTGACAGGTGGGTGGAGGCCTCTCTTGGAAATAACAAGACTTTCGACAGGATAATGGAGCTCATGGGATTAGAACAGTTTCTGCTAATGTTGCCACCAGCCACTCGGCAATATATCGAAGATCCAAATATCACTGACCCTGATGAGGCTTCTATAATGGCAGATGAGTATACACTGAAGGAAAAGATCAGGGGATCTTCTGGCTCAAGATGGTGCCCTCCTTCATTTCAGCCAAACCAGCCTTCCAGGCCATTTCGGGGTAATTGGAGCCCCAGGGGGCCGGCACCATCGTATCCTCCATCAGGGAAAGGAGCAGGCAGAAACCCTACACATGGCAGTGCTAAAAACACTGGAGGTAAGAACAATGGAGCCTACCCTTCGGCTCCCCAAGTAAGACAGTGTTCCTATTGTCACAAACTCGGACATGACGTTAGCTGCTGCTGGCTCAAAGGAAATTATGGACCAGGGGGAAAGAAGTCCTCTAATCAAAATCACAGGAGGGACGACCAAGCACTTAATGTTAATGAGGTTATGAGAAGACAGACATCATGCCAAGGGATGATGAAGAAGAGAGACATGGCCATAAGGCAAGGACAGGAAGCCTTCATTCATGCAGGATCTGTGTCTCTGCAGGACCAAGGTACCAAGCCTGTACAGATAAGGATTATGCGTGATACTGGAGCTGAGCAGACTGTCTTGCACAGAGCAGTCTTACCCTTCGATGAATTGTCCACCTTGGGAGAAACTGTCATGGTTCGCTACATTAAGGGAAGAGAAGAATTGCCCTTATATGCAGTGACTTTAAGCTCTTCTTTTATTTCCGGTACATTTCCAGTTGCTTTGGTGGATGAGGAACCCATGCAAGGGGTACAGTTATTGTTAGGAAATGACATAGCTGGACAACGATGTTGCACAGCATCATGTCAAATTCATGCTGACAAGAATGAAGGGGAGGTGAAGATTGAACAAAATGAATATCCAGCATGTGCTATTACCCGTGCTAGTACCACTCAACAGAAAAAGGACAGAGATAATATTCCTACCGGAGCGCTTGTGGGTACTTTTCCCCAAATGCTCAGGGGAGTGGTGCAGCCTGGTTTATTATGTTCAAAATACTCGAGGGAGTCGCTCATTGAGGCTCAGAAACAAGACTCAGAACTTGCAAGGATAAGGGATGAAGCTGGATCCCTGAGCAAACTCGAGGCTGAACCCTCTGGTTACTATTTAAAGGATGATGTCCTAATGCACAAATGGCGGCCTAAGAAAGTGCCTGCTGATGCTGAATGGACCATTCTATATCAGGTGGTAGTGCCACCACAGTACCGAGAGGAGATGTTAAGGTTGGCTCATGAACAACCAATGGGAGGACATTTAGGAGTACGCAAAATGCGTGAGAAAATTTCCCGGGAATTTTATTGGCCAAATTTGAACAGAGGAGTTGCAGAATATTGCCGTAGTTGTCACTCGTGCCAAGTGATAGGTAAAAAGGATCCAAATCATCGAAAGGCACCATTGCAACCCATCCCAGTGGTGGAAGAACCCTTCTCTAAGATCATCATGGATATTGTCGGACCTCTGCCAAAGACAAAAAAGGGCCACACCCATTTGTTGACGCTAATGTGTGCGTCGACGCGCTTCCCTGAAGCGTACCCGTTGCGGACAGCGACGAGTCCCAATGTGTCGCGGGCTCTGGTACAGTTCGTGACCACATTCGGGTTACCAAAGGTTATTCAAACTGACAGAGGTAGTGTCTTCATGTCGAAAGTCTTTGAAGGCACCCTTAAGGAGTTAGGAGTGCAGCACATAATGTCCTCTGCTTATCACCCACAGTCTCAAGGTGCTTTGGAAAGGTTTCATGGCACGCTCAAAAATGCATTACGTGCATACCGTGAAGACCAGAAAACACGAGATTGGGACACAGGCGTGCCGTTCTTGTTGTTTGCTATCCGAGATTCATGGCAAGAATCTCTGGGGTTTTCCCCCTTTCAGCTGGTCTTTGGACATCAAGTGCGTGGACCTCTCAAACTTTTGAGGGAGATATGGACCCATGAGGAACAAAGTACCAATGTGCTAGACTATGTGGTGAAGTTCCGACAACGCTTGCACGAGGTCTGCCAATTGGCTCATGAGGAAATGAAGAAGTCTCAAGAAAAAATGAAAGCCTGGTATGACCAAGCAAACAGGACAGAAGCACGACAATTCCAAGTGGGAGATGATGTGCTCATCTTTCTACCTGTGCCTGGTAGTCCCTTAGCGGCCAAGTACCAGGGGCCATATAAGGTCGTGAAGAAGCTCAGCGAATTGGATTATGTGGTAGGGACACCGGACCGAAGAAAGGAACACCAGGTGTGTCACGTCAACATGATGAAACCATATGTTGTTCGGAATACCAGTGGTAATGCCACTGCCCAAAACCCATCACCAGTCACTGTGCCTGTTCATGTATCAGTAATAAAGAGACAGGTACAGCAAACAGAAGAGGAGGAAGAAGAGAACCCTCAAGGTGAAGAAGAGGAGGAAGAACAGGATACTTCTGGTGAAGAAGAGGAAAAAACCAGTTTCAAGGGCATGCCACTCGAAGCCCGACTTAAGAATTCGGAGGTTCTCAGAGACTTCAAGACCAAGGTCTCTCACCTAGCTCCCCAGCAGCAAGAGGATGTCCAAGCTTTAGTGGAAGAGTACGCAGTGCTGTTTCCTGATGTTCCCAGCCGGACAAATGTAATGGAACATGATGTGGACGTGGGAGATGCACGCCCAGTCCGTCAACACGCGTACAGAGTATCACCAAAGAAGAGAGAACTGCTTGGGAAAGAAATTGATTACATGCTCGAGCATGGGATTATTAGGAAGAGTTCCTCACAGTGGAGTTCACCGTGTGTGTTAGTGGAAAAGCCTGATGGGGGAGTCAGATTCTGTACTGACTATAGGAAGGTGAACAACGTCACAAAGCCAGATTCTTTTCCCTTGCCACGTATTGATGACTGCGTAGATACCATCGGGAATGCTAGATATATCACCAAGTGAGATTTGTTGAAGGGATATTGGTGTGTTCCGCTCACTGAGAGAGCCAAAAGGGTTTCAGCTTTTGTAACACCTCAAGGATTATTTGAATATAATGTGATGCCCTTTGGGATGAGAAATGCTCCTGCGACATTCCAGCGGATGATCAACAGTCTGGTACAGGACATAGAAGGTGTTGTCGCATATATGGATGACATTGTTATCTACAGTGACTCTTGGAAAGAACACCTGAAGAGACTAAAAGCCCTTTTCCAGAGTTTAGCAGAGGCCAACTTGACAATCAACCTCTCCAAGTGTGACTTTGGACAGGCGACAGTCACCTACTTGGGTCATAGAGTAGGTCAAGGATCTGTTCGCCCAGTACAGGCAAAGGTTGAGAGTATTCAACAATTTCCAGTCCCGCAAAGCTGCCGAGCATTGCGTCGGTTCTTGGGAATGACCGGCTATTACAGAAAGTTCTGTGAGAGTTACTCTACCATTGCCTTGCCTCTCACTAATCTTCTCAAGAAGAATAACAAGTATGTTTGGTCTAACCATTGTCAAGACGCATTTGACTCCCTTAAGAGGTTGCTAAGTCTATCACCTGTGCTGAAAGCACAAGATTTTGACAGAGAATTTGAAGTAGCAGTAGATGCCAGTGATCATGGGGCTGGTGCAGTCTTATTGCAGGAAGATGATCAAAACATGAAACACCCTGTGGCATACATCTCTAAGAAATTTAACCGGCATGAAAAGAACTATGCCACTGTAGAAAAGGAGCTATTGGCTTTAGTACTTGCCGTAGAACATTTCTCTATTTACCTTCAATCTAATTCATTGCCTACTAACATCTTTACAGATCACAATCCCTTAACAATTTTGCATGCAATGAAAAACAAGAACCGCAGACTACTCAAATGAAGCCTATGGCTACAAGAAGTAAATTTGAACATTTTGCATATTCCAGGGACTCAGAACATTCTGGCAGACTGCCTTTCAAGGAGGAATTAGAGTTAGGGCGTATGAAAGTAGTTTGGGAATAGTTATAACTGTCATTTGATTTTTTTTTCTTTTTCCAGTTTCTTTTTTTTTGTTTGTTAGTTGTAATTTCACCTTTTTCGTGAGAGCCAAGCTTTGAGTTCAGTTACAGATTAGATGGGAGACGATTTCCTTTTCATTGAGCAGGAAATCTTTTTTTTAAGGGGGGAAGTGTGAAGTCCTGTGCGAGGGAGTTCTACCCTCCAAAGGACAACTTAACAGTCATAATTCTTTTAGTTTGTTTTTCTTTGTAAACGGCTTTGCTCTCATGGTTTTCCTCTTCTCTGTAACTTAAGAAGAGGCCTGGTCTGCGTTACATAGACCTCCAGGCTATTAACTTGTCAAGGCGCTTATTTCTCACCTCTTCCCAGGTCAGCCACAAGATATACGCCAGATGTGAGAACAAAGGTTCTCATAGACCGGGGCATCGAAGTCCACAAAGAAGAAGACCCCTGGTCATGATTGGCCAACACGCGGAAAAGGAAGGAGGGGTCACAAGATGTCATTGGCCCTCAAAACATGAAGACCGCCCCTGGAAGTCAAGATTACCCAATCAAGAGAAAAAGGGGATGGCCCAAAAAAATTTCACTGCTGAGCCTAAGGCTGTGAGGGGAGAAGAAGTCAGTTCCAGTCCGGAGGCCATACCAGAAAACACCAGATCCCAGGAGCCAGCCAGTGCCTGCGTCCCCCAGGAAAGGCTCTCCCCCTGAAACCTCCAAGAGACTCGAACTCCGCCTGAGTCTAGGAAAAACTACTCAGTGCGAAGAAAGGAACAATCTGCGTTGACGTCCCAAAGAACACCTGCTGTGCCGAAGTTTTTATGAAGATAAGTACTGACACCTGTGCAAGGGAGAGAATTATAAAAGTGCCAAAGTTTAAAGTTGCATTGATGGGAATTCCAAGGGAGTGAAGCTGGGGGATAATTGTGGGGAATAGTTTTCTCGTAATAATGTGACAACCTATTCGCACCCAACATCATTTTGTTTATCTTGTTTTTTACAAGTTTTCTTATGTTCAAGCAACAACATTTTTTTTTGTTTTGTTTTTGTATAAACATTGAAGTGCGAAGTGAGGGTTTTTCTTTTGTTGTCGGGGGCACATAGACAGATTGCCAACATTATTTTCTTTTGTTTTATGTGATCACCCGTGTACTTTTCTTTTACCATAATTATTCATTTGACATTTATGTTCTGTAGTTTATTATACTGAGTGATTTTGGAAAATAGAAATTAAGGGATACCTTCTTTCTTTTATTATTATTTTTGCATCTGAATGTATTTGGATTACTAGAGAGAATTGAGCTTAGTTTTTGTCTTTTCGTTTTTTACTCTAATCATTTCTTGATTTATTAACCATAAACTCGAAAACACATTTTGCTTTGACTTGTCAATTGTATGTTACCTCCTTAAGAGTTTTACAATCATTTTCTTTTTTTTGCCTAAATCAAAATAAAAACCATTGTATTTAGATTCGTACAACAGAGTTTCTTTTGTCCGTGATTTAGACTAAGGTTGAAACCAAATTGTTCCTACACGAATTAAAACTATTCCAACGAGGTGCAGCTCCAAAATAAATAAATGAACTCGGGTATTTTTGAACCGTTAATAATATTAACAGGTTTAGTCATATAAAAGAATTCTGAGTGTCAATTAGTCGCTCTGGATTGACACAAAGTCACTGTGTCAAGTGGAGAGTCCGATTGATACTTTCTTTAAAGATCGTAATCTGCACAATTACGTCACATCTTTAAAGTGGGGGCCTGTGTCCGGGATATATTTTTTTTTACTTAACTTTCGTTCATTTTCTTTTGTGTTGGAATATAGTTTGTTTTAGCTTTTGCTAATTGCTCCGGAAACAGTTTTTGTTTCGGAGTTTCTTCGGTTGGTCGGAAATCTGATTTCGAAATCATTGTGGTGATCTTTGATCTCGGTTGTTATGCAACCTGATCTGTTGTGTTTTGTTGATTTCATAGTGTGAAATTGGCTGACCAGAAGTCTTGATTTTTTTTCTTCTTTCTCTCTTTCTCTTATCAAGCAGCAGTAAATACATTCAAGGTTCAAGGTTCAAGGTTCAAGGTTCAAGGTTCTATCGTTTCAGTCATGGGAGACAAAAATTCAGATAGAGTTTCTAGGTTCCTAGAGGAACCGAATGACTTTTTGTTAAGGCAACTCTTCCCAGCAGAGCTACTTGAAGTGAGCTCACGTGCAGATAATATCCAAAATGCAGGTAGAAAACAACAGATTCTAGAGGCCTTATAGAGAGAATTTAATAGGCGTCAGGAAGAGCATGAGTTGGAGATAGCAATTGAAGATAGGGACGAAGATCACTCCATAATCCGAGAACACTCTGTTATGGGAGGAGCAGCAGCAGTGCCAATGTTACCATCAGCCATGTCATCAAGCCAGACTGCCTACCGAACGTCAAGTCCAGCTGAAGTTGAATCTCATGAAGTAGTTCAGAGGTCAGAAGAGTCGTTGAGTACGAGAATGAAATTTAAAGCAGCTGAGCTCGAAATTGACTCACTGCGAGCTCAGTTGAGGAGACACGGTCAGGATTCAAGACCCCCAAGGGCACAACCCATGGGAGGATTTTCAGAAAAAGATATGGCGGGACTCCTTCCACCCTATGATGAAAAGAATCCTGAAGGTTTCTTCCTGTCGTTTGAGAGAATACTGAAAAGTTACCAGATCCCAGAGGACGCCTGGTCTCGCCTGTTGCCCATAAAGCTAACCGGGAAAGCAGTGGATGCGTACAATGCGGTATCCGACCCTGTTGCGCACGATTATCGCCGGGTAAAGGCATGGATCTTGAAAGCTTTCGAACTTGTGCCTGAGGCTTATAGCCAGAAGTTCAGGAACTTGAGGAAAGGATCAGAAAACTATGTAGAATATTGGAGACAAATGAAGATTAGCCGTGACAGGTGGGTGGAGGCCTCTCTTGGAAATAACAAGACTTTCGACAGGATAATGGAGCTCATGGGATTAGAACAGTTTCTGCTAATGTTGCCACCAGCCACTCGGCAATATATCGAAGATCCAAATATCACTGACCCTGATGAGGCTTCTATAATGGCAGATGAGTATACACTGAAGGAAAAGATCAGGGGATCTTCTGGCTCAAGATGGTGCCCTCCTTCATTTCAGCCAAACCAGCCTTCCAGGCCATTTCGGGGTAATTGGAGCCCCAGGGGGCCGGCACCATCGTATCCTCCATCAGGGAAAGGAGCAGGCGGAAACCCTACACATGGCAGTGCTAAAAACACTGGAGGTAAGAACAATGGAGCCTACCCTTCGGCTCCCCAAGTAAGACAGTGTTCCTATTGTCACAAACTCGGACATGACGTTAGCTGCTGCTGGCTCAAAGGAAATTATGGACCAGGGGGAAAGAAGTCCTCTAATCAAAATCACAGGAGGGACGACCAAGCACTTAATGTTAATGAGGTTATGAGAAGACAGACATCATGCCAAGGGATGATGAAGAAGAGAGACATGGCCATAAGGCAAGGACAGGAAGCCTTCATTCATGCAGGATCTGTGTCTCTGCAGGACCAAGGTACCAAGCCTGTACAGATAAGGATTATGCGTGATACTGGAGCTGAGCAGACTGTCTTGCACAGAGCAGTCTTACCCTTCGAGGAATTGTCCACCTTGGGAGAAACTGTCATGGTTCGCTACATTAAGGGAAGAGAAGAATTGCCCTTATATGCAGTGACTTTAAGCTCTTCTTTTATTTCCGGTACATTTCCAGTTGCTTTGGTGGATGAGGAACCCATGCAAGGGGTACAGTTATTGTTAGGAAATGACATAGCTGGACAACGATGTTGCACAGCATCATGTCAAATTCATGCTGACAAGAATGAAGGGGAGGTGAAGATTGAACAAAATGAATATCCAGCATGTGCTATTACCCGTGCTAGTACCACTCAACAGAAAAAGGACAGAGATAATGTTCCTACCGGAGCGCTTGTGGGTACTTTTCCCCAAATGCTCAGGGGAGTGGTGCAGCCTGGTTTATTATGTTCAAAATACTCGAGGGAGTCGCTCATTAAGGCTCAGAAACAAGACTCAGAACTTGCAAGGATAAGGGATGAAGCTGGATCCCTGAGCAAACTCGAGGCTGAACCCTCTGGTTACTATTTAAAGGATGATGTCCTAATGCACAAATGGCGGCCTAAGAAAGTGCCTGCTGATGCTGAATGGACCATTCTATATCAGGTGGTAGTGCCACCACAGTACCGAGAGGAGATGTTAAGGTTGGCTCATGAACAACCAATGGGAGGACATTTAGGAGTACGCAAAATGCGTGAGAAAATTTCCCGGGAATTTTATTGGCCAAATTTGAACAGAGGAGTTGCAGAATATTGCCGTAGTTGTCACTCGTGCCAAGTGATAGGTAAAAAGGATCCAAATCATCGAAAGGCACCATTGCAACCCATCCCAGTGGTGGAAGAACCCTTCTCCAAGATCATCATGGATATTGTCGGACCTCTGCCAAAGACAAAAAAGGGCCACACCCATTTGTTGACGCTAATGTGTGCGTCGACGCGCTTCCCTGAAGCGTACCCGTTGCGGACAGCGACGAGTCCCAATGTGTCGCGGGCTCTGGTACAGTTCGTGACCACATTCGGGTTACCAAAGGTTATTCAAACTGACAGAGGTAGTGTCTTCATGTCGAAAGTCTTTGAAGGCACCCTTAAGGAGTTAGGAGTGCAGCACATAATGTCCTCTGCTTATCACCCACAGTCTCAAGGTGCTTTGGAAAGGTTTCATGGCACGCTCAAAAATGCATTACGTGCATACCGTGAAGACCAGAAAACACGAGATTGGGACACAGGCGTGCCGTTCTTGTTGTTTGCTATCCGAGATTCATGGCAAGAATCTCTGGGGTTTTCCCCCTTTCAGCTGGTCTTTGGACATCAAGTGCG
This sequence comes from Palaemon carinicauda, assembly GCF_036898095.1. Taxonomy (NCBI): domain Eukaryota; kingdom Metazoa; phylum Arthropoda; class Malacostraca; order Decapoda; family Palaemonidae; genus Palaemon; species Palaemon carinicauda. The sequence continues at coordinate 13,505,796 of NC_090749.1, forward strand.
TGGACCTCTCAAACTTTTGAGGGAGATATGGACCCATGAGGAACAAAGTACCAATGTGCTAGACTATGTGGTGAAGTTCCGACAACGCTTGCACGAGGTCTGCCAATTGGCTCATGAGGAAATGAAGAAGTCTCAAGAAAAAATGAAAGCCTGGTATGACCAAGCAAACAGGACAGAAGCACGACAATTCCAAGTGGGAGATGATGTGCTTATCTTTCTACCTGTGCCTGGTAGTCCCTTAGCGGCCAAGTACCAGGGGCCATATAAGGTCGTGAAGAAGCTCAGCGAATTGGATTATGTGGTAGGGACACCGGACCGAAGAAAGGAACACCAGGTGTGTCACGTCAACATGATGAAACCATATGTTGTTCGGAATACCAGTGGTAATGCCACTGCCCAAAACCCATCACCAGTCACTGTGCCTGTTCATGTATCAGTAATAAAGAGACAGGTACAGCAAACAGAAGAGGAGGAAGAAGAGAACCCTCAAGGTGAAGAAGAGGAGGAAGAACAGGATACTTCTGGTGAAGAAGAGGAAAAAACCAGTTTCAAGGGCATGCCACTCGAAGCCCGACTTAAGAATTCGGAGGTTCTCAGAGACTTCAAGACCAAGGTCTCTCACCTAGCTCCCCAGCAGCAAGAGGATGTCCAAGCTTTAGTGGAAGAGTACGCAGTGCTGTTTCCTGATGTTCCCAGCCGGACAAATGTAATGGAACATGATGTGGACGTGGGAGATGCACGCCCAGTCCGTCAACACGCGTACAGAGTATCACCAAAGAAGAGAGAACTGCTTGGGAAAGAAATTGATTACATGCTCGAGCATGGGATTATTAGGAAGAGTTCCTCACAGTGGAGTTCACCGTGTGTGTTAGTGGAAAAGCCTGATGGTGGAGTCAGATTCTGTACTGACTATAGGAAGGTGAACAACGTCACAAAGCCAGATTCTTTTCCCTTGCCACGTATTGATGACTGCGTGGATACCATCGGGAATGCTAGATATATCACCAAGTGAGATTTGTTGAAGGGATATTGGTGTGTTCCGCTCACTGAGAGAGCCAAAAGGGTTTCAGCTTTTGTAACACCTCAAGGATTATTTGAATATAATGTGATGCCCTTTGGGATGAGAAATGCTCCTGCGACATTCCAGCGGATGATCAACAGTCTGGTACAGGACATAGAAGGTGTTGTCGCATATATGGATGACATTGTTATCTACAGTGACTCTTGGAAAGAACACCTGAAGAGACTAAAAGCCCTTTTCCAGAGTTTAGCAGAGGCCAACTTGACAATCAACCTCTCCAAGTGTGACTTTGGACAGGCGACAGTCACCTACTTGGGTCATAGAGTAGGTCAAGGATCTGTTCGCCCAGTACAGGCAAAGGTTGAGAGTATTCAACAATTTCCAGTCCCGCAAAGCTGCCGAGCATTGCGTCGGTTCTTGGGAATGACCGGCTATTACAGAAAGTTCTGTGAGAGTTACTCTACCATTGCCTTGCCTCTCACTAATCTTCTCAAGAAGAATAACAAGTATGTTTGGTCTAACCATTGTCAAGATGCATTTGACTCCCTTAAGAGGTTGCTAAGTCTATCACCTGTGCTGAAAGCACAAGATTTTGACAGAGAATTTGAAGTAGCAGTAGATGCCAGTGATCATGGGGCTGGTGCAGTCTTATTGCAGGAAGATGATCGAAACATGAAACACCCTGTGGCATACATCTCTAAGAAATTTAACCGGCATGAAAAGAACTATGCCACTGTAGAAAAGGAGCTATTGGCTTTAGTACTTGCCGTAGAACATTTCTCTATTTACCTTCAATCTAATTCATTACCTACTAACATCTTTACAGATCACAATCCCTTAACAATTTTGCATGCAATGAAAAACAAGAACCGCAGACTACTCAAATGAAGCCTATGGCTACAAGAAGTAAATTTGAACATTTTGCATATTCCAGGGACTCAGAACATTCTGGCAGACTGCCTTTCAAGGAGGAATTAGAGTTAGGGCGTATGAAAGTAGTTTGGGAATAGTTATAACTGTCATTTGATTTTTTTTTCTTTTTCCAGTTTCTTTTTTTTTGTTTGTTAGTTGTAATTTCACCTTTTTCGTGAGAGCCAAGCTGTGAGTTCAGTTACAGATTAGATGGGAGACGATTTCCTTTTCATTGAGCAGGAAATCTTTTTTTTAAGAGGGGAAGTGTGAAGTCCTGTGCGAGGGAGTTCTACCCTCCAAAGGACAACTTAACAGTCATAATTCTTTTAGTTTGTTTTTCTTTGTAAACGGCTTTGCTCTCATGGTTTTCCTCTTCTCTATAACTTAAGAAGAGGCCTGGTCTGCGTTACATAGACCTCCAGGCTATTAACTTGTCAAGGCGCTTATTTCTCACCTCTTCCCAGGTCAGCCACAAGATATACGCCAGATGTGAGAACAAAGGTTCTCATAGACCGGGGCATCGAAGTCCACAAAGAAGAATACCCCTGGTCATGATTGGTCAACACGCGGAAAAGGAAGGAGGGGTCACAAGATGTCATTGGCCCTCAAAACATGAAGACCGCCCCTGGAAGTCAAGATTACCCAATCAAGAGAAAAAGGGGATGGCCCAAAAAAATTTCACTGCTGAGCCTAAGGCTGTGAGGGGAGAAGAAGTCAGTTCCAGTCCGGAGGCCATACCAGAAAACACCAGATCCCAGGAGCCAGCCAGTGCCTGCGTCCCCCAGGAAAGGCTCTCCCCCTGAAACCTCCAAGAGACTCGAACTCCGCCTGAGTCTAGGAAAAACTACTCAGTGCGAAGAAAGGAACAATCTGCGTTGACGTCCCAAAGAACACCTGCTGTGCCGAAGTTTTTATGAAGATAAGTACTGACACCTGTGCAAGGGAGAGAATTATAAAAGTGCCAAAGTTTAAAGTTGCATTGATGGGAATTCCAAGGGAGTGAAGCTGGGGGATAATTGTGGGGAATAGTTTTCTCTTAATAATGTGACAACCTATTCGCACCCAACATCATTTTGTTTATCTTGTTTTTTACAAGTTTTCTTATGTTCGAGCAACAACATTTTTTTTTTTTTTTTTTTTGTATAAACATTGAAGTGCGAAGTGAGGGTTTTTCTTTTGTTGTCGGGGGCACATAGACAGATTGCCAACATTATTTTCTTTTGTTTTATGTGATCACCCGTGTACTTTTCTTTTACCATAATTATTCATTTGACATTTATGTTCTGTAGTTTATTATACTGAGTGATTTTGGAAAATAGAAATTAAGGGATACCTTCTTTCTTTTATTATTATTTTTGCATCTGAATGTATTTGGATTACTAGAGAGAATTGAGCTTAGTTTTTGTCTTTTCGTTTTTTACTCTAATCATTTCTTGATTTATTAACCATAAACTCGAAAACACATTTTGCTTTGACTTGTCAATTGTATGTTACCTCCTTAAGAGTTTTAAAATCATTTTCTTTTTTTTGCCTAAATCAAAATAAAAACCATTGTATTTAGATTCGTACAACAGAGTTTCTTTTGTCCGTGATTTAGACTAAGGTTGAAACCAAATTGTTCCTACACGAATTAAAACTATTCCAACGAGGTGCAGCTCCAAAATAAATAAATGAACTCGGGTATTTTTGAACCGTTAATAATATTAACAGGTTCAGTCATATAAAAGAATTCTGAGTGTCAATTAGTCGCTCTGGATTGACACGAAGTCACTGTGTCAAGTGGAGAGTCCGATTGATACTTTCTTTAAAGATCGTAATCTGCACAATTACGTCACATCTTTAAAGTGGGGGCCTGTGTCCGGGATATACTTTTTTTTACTTAACTTTTGTTCATTTTCTTTTGTGTTGGAATATAGTTTGTTTTAGCTTTTGCTAATTGCTCCGGAAACAGTTTTTGTTTCGGAGTTTCTTCGGTTGGTCGGAAATCTGATTTCGAAATCATTGTGGTGATCTTTGATCTCGGTTGTTATGCAACCTGATCTGTTGTGTTCTGTTGATTTCATAGTGTGAAATTGGCTGACCAGAAGTCTTGATTTTTTTTCTTCTTTCTCTCTTTCTCTTATCAAGCAGCAGTAAATACATTCAAGGTTCAAGGTTCAAGGTTCAAGGTTCAAGGTTCTATCGTTTCAGTCATGGGAGACAAAAATTCAGATAGAGTTTCTAGGTTCCTAGAGGAACCGAATGACTTTTTGTTAAGGCAACTCTTCCCAGCAGAGCTACTTGAAGTGAGCTCACGTGCAGATAATATCCAAAATGCAGGTAGAAAACAACAGATTCTAGAGGCCTTATAGAGAGAATTTAATAGGCGTCAGGAAGAGCATGAATTGGAGATAGCAATTGAAGATAGGGACGAAGATCACTCCATAATCCGAGAACACTCTGTTATGGGAGGAGCAGCAGCAGTGCCAATGTTACCATCAGCCATGTCATCAAGCCAGACTGCCTACCGAACGTCAAGTCCAGCTGAAGTTGAATCTCATGAAGTAGTTCAGAGGTCAGAAGAGTCGATGAGTACGAGAATGAAATTTAAAGCAGCTGAGCTCGAAATTGACTCACTGCGAGCTCAGTTGAGGAGACACGGTCAGGATTCAAGACCCCCAAGGGCACAACCCATGGGAGGATTTTCAGAAAAAGATATGGCGGGACTCCTTCCACCCTATGATGAAAAGAATCCTGAAGGTTTCTTCCTGTCGTTTGAGAGAATACTGAAAAGTTAACAGATCCCAGAGGACGCCTGGTCTCGCCTGTTGCCCATAAAGCTAACCGGGAAAGCAGTGGATTCGTACAATGCGGTATCCGACCCTGTTGCGCACGATTATCGCCGGGTAAAGGCATGGATCTTGAAAGCTTTCGAACTTGTGCCTGAGGCTTATCGCCAGAAGTTCAGGAACTTGAGGAAAGGATCAGAAAACTATGCAGAATATTGGAGACAAATGAAGATTAGCCGTGACAGGTGGGTGGAGGCCTCTCTTGGAAATAACAAGACTTTCGACAGGATAATGGAGCTCATGGGATTAGAACAGTTTCTGCTAATGTTGCCACCAGCCACTCGGCAATATATCGAAGATCCAAATATCACTGACCCTGATGAGGCTTCTATAATGGCAGATGAGTATACACTGAAGGAAAAGATCAGGGGATCTTCTGGCTCAAGATGGTGCCCTCCTTCATTTCAGCCAAACCAGCCTTCCAGGCCATTTCGGGGTAATTGGAGCCCCAGGGGGCCGGCACCATCGTATCCTCCATCAGGGAAAGGAGCAGGCGGAAACCCTACACATGGCAGTGCTAAAAACACTGGAGGTAAGAACAATGGAGCCTACCCTTCGGCTCCCCAAGTAAGACAGTGTTCCTATTGTCACAAACTCGGACATGACGTTAGCTGCTGCTGGCTCAAAGGAAATTATGGACCAGGGGGAAAGAAGTCCTCTAATCAAAATCACAGGAGGGACGACCAAGCACTTAATGTTAATGAGGTTATGAGAAGACAGACATCATGCCAAGGGATGATGAAGAAGAGAGACATGGCCATAAGGCAAGGACAGGAAGCCTTCATTCATGCAGGATCTGTGTCTCTGCAGGACCAAGGTACCAAGCCTGTACAGATAAGGATTATGCGTGATACTGGAGCTGAGCAGACTGTCTTGCACAGAGCAGTCTTACCCTTCGAGGAATTGTCCACCTTGGGAGAAACTGTCATGGTTCGCTACATTAAGGGAAGAGAAGAATTGCCCTTATATGCAGTGACTTTAAGCTCTTCTTTTATTTCCGGTACATTTCCAGTTGCTTTGGTGGATGAGGAACCCATGCAAGGGGTACAGTTATTGTTAGGAAATGACATAGCTGGACAACGATGTTGCACAGCATCATGTCAAATTCATGCTGACAAGAATGAAGGGGAGGTGAAGATTGAACAAAATGAATATCCAGCATGTGCTATTACCCGTGCTAGTACCACTCAACAGAAAAAGGACAGAGATAATGTTCCTACCGGAGCGCTTGTGGGTACTTTTCCCCAAATGCTCAGGGGAGTGGTGCAGCCTGGTTTATTATGTTCAAAATACTCGAGGGAGTCGCTCATTGAGGCTCAGAAACAAGACTCAGAACTTGCAAGGATAAGGGATGAAGCTGGATCCCTGAGCAAACTCGAGGCTGAACCCTCTGGTTACTATTTAAAGGATGATGTCCTAATGCACAAATGGCGGCCTAAGAAAGTGCCTGCTGATGCTGAATGGACCATTCTATATCAGGTGGTAGTGCCACCACAGTACCGAGAGGAGATGTTAAGGTTGGCTCATGAACAACCAATGGGAGGACATTTAGGAGTACGCAAAATGCGTGAGAAAATTTCCCGGGAATTTTATTGGCCAAATTTGAACAGAGGAGTTGCAGAATATTGCCGTAGTTGTCACTCGTGCCAAGTGATAGGTAAAAAGGATCCAAATCATCGAAAGGCACCATTGCAACCCATCCCAGTGGTGGAAGAACCCTTCTCCAAGATCATCATGGATATTGTCGGACCTCTGCCAAAGACAAAAAAGGGCCACACCCATTTGTTGACGCTAATGTGTGCGTCGACGCGCTTCCCTGAAGCGTACCCGTTGCGGACAGCGACGAGTCCCAATGTGTCGCGGGCTCTGGTACAGTTCGTGACCACATTCGGGTTACCAAAGGTTATTCAAACTGACAGAGGTAGTGTCTTCATGTCGAAAGTCTTTGAAGGCACCCTTAAGGAGTTAGGAGTGCAGCACATAATGTCCTCTGCTTATCACCCACAGTCTCAAGGTGCTTTGGAAAGGTTTCATGGCACGCTCAAAAATGCATTACGTGCATACCGTGAAGACCAGAAAACACGAGATTGGGACACAGGCGTGCCGTTCTTGTTGTTTGCTATCCGAGATTCATGGCAAGAATCTCTGGGGTTTTCCCCCTTTCAGCTGGTCTTTGGACATCAAGTGCGTGGACCTCTCAAACTTTTGAGGGAGATATGGACCCATGAGGAACAAAGTACCAATGTGCTAGACTATGTGGTGAAGTTCCGACAACGCTTGCACGAGGTCTGCCAATTGGCTCATGAGGAAATGAAGAAGTCTCAAGAAAAAATGAAAGCCTGGTATGACCAAGCAAACAGGACAGAAGCACGACAATTCCAAGTGGGAGATGATGTGCTCATCTTTCTACCTGTGCCTGGTAGTCCCTTAGCGGCCAAGTACCAGGGGCCATATAAGGTCGTGAAGAAGCTCAGCGAATTGGATTATGTGGTAGGGACACCGGACCGAAGAAAGGAACACCAGGTGTGTCACGTCAACATGATGAAACCATATGTTGTTCGGAATACCAGTGGTAATGCCACTGCCCAAAACCCATCACCAGTCACTGTGCCTGTTCATGTATCAGTAATAAGGAGACAGGTACAGCAAACAGAAGAGGAGGAAGAAGAGAACCCTCAAGGTGAAGAAGAGGAGGAAGAACAGGATACTTCTGGTGAAGAAGAGGAAAAAACCAGTTTCAAGGGCATGCCACTCGAAGCCCGACTTAAGAATTCGGAGGTTCTCAGAGACTTCAAGACCAAGGTCTCTCACCTAGCTCCCCAGCAGCAAGAGGATGTCCAAGCTTTAGTGGAAGAGTACGCAGTGCTGTTTCCTGATGTTCCCAGCCGGACAAATGTAATGGAACATGATGTGGACGTGGGAGATGCACGCCCAGTCCGTCAACACGCGTACAGAGTATCACCAAAGAAGAGAGAACTGCTTGGGAAAGAAATTGATTACATGCTCGAGCATGGGATTATTAGGAAGAGTTCCTCACAGTGGAGTTCACCGTGTGTGTTAGTGGAAAAGCCTGATGGTGGAGTCAGATTCTGTACTGACTATAGGAAGGTGAACAACGTCACAAAGCCAGATTCTTTTCCCTTGCCACGTATTGATGACTGCGTGGATACCATCGGGAATGCTAGATATATCACCAAGTGAGATTTGTTGAAGGGATATTGGTGTGTTCCGCTCACTGAGAGAGCCAAAAGGGTTTCAGCTTTTGTAACACCTCAAGGATTATTTGAATATAATGTGATGCCCTTTGGGATGAGAAATGCTCCTGCGACATTCCAGCGGATGATCAACAGTCTGGTACAGGACATAGAAGGTGTTGTCGCATATATGGATGACATTGTTATCTACAGTGACTCTTGGAAAGAACACCTGAAGAGACTAAAAGCCCTTTTCCAGAGTTTAGCAGAGGCCAACTTGACAATCAACCTCTCCAAGTGTGACTTTGGACAGGCGACAGTCACCTACTTGGGTCATAGAGTAGGTCAAGGATCTGTTCGCCCAGTACAGGCAAAGGTTGAGAGTATTCAACAATTTCCAGTCCCGCAAAGCTGCCGAGCATTGCGTCGGTTCTTGGGAATGACCGGCTATTACAGAAAGTTCTGTGAGAGTTACTCTACCATTGCCTTGCCTCTCACTAATCTTCTCAAGAAGAATAACAAGTATGTTTGGTCTAACCATTGTCAAGATGCATTTGACTCCCTTAAGAGGTTGCTAAGTCTATCACCTGTGCTGAAAGCACAAGATTTTGACAGAGAATTTGAAGTAGCAGTAGATGCCAGTGATCATGGGGCTGGTGCAGTCTTATTGCAGGAAGATGATCGAAACATGAAACACCCTGTGGCATACATCTCTAAGAAATTTAACCGGCATGAAAAGAACTATGCCACTGTAGAAAAGGAGCTATTGGCTTTAGTACTTGCCGTAGAACATTTCTCTATTTACCTTCAATCTAATTCATTACCTACTAACATCTTTACAGATCACAATCCCTTAACAATTTTGCATGCAATGAAAAACAAGAACCGCAGACTACTCAAATGAAGCCTATGGCTACAAGAAGTAAATTTGAACATTTTGCATATTCCAGGGACTCAGAACATTCTGGCAGACTGCCTTTCAAGGAGGAATTAGAGTTAGGGCGTATGAAAGTAGTTTGGGAATAGTTATAACTGTCATTTGATTTTTTTTTCTTTTTCCAGAATCTTTTTTTTTGTTTGTTAGTTGTAATTTCACCTTTTTCGTGAGAGCCAAGCTGTGAGTTCAGTTACAGATTAGATGGGAGACGATTTCCTTTTCATTGAGCAGGAAATCTTTTTTTTAAGAGGGGAAGTGTGAAGTCCTGTGCGAGGGAGTTCTACCCTCCAAAGGACAACTTAACAGTCATAATTCTTTTAGTTTGTTTTTCTTTGTAAACGGCTTTGCTCTCATGGTTTTCCTCTTCTCTATAACTTAAGAAGAGGCCTGGTCTGCGTTACATAGACCTCCAGGCTATTAACTTGTCAAGGCGCTTATTTCTCACCTCTTCCCAGGTCAGCCACAAGATATACGCCAGATGTGAGAACAAAGGTTCTCATAGACCGGGGCATCGAAGTCCACAAAGAAGAAGACCCCTGGTCATGATTGGTCAACACGCGGAAAAGGAAGGAGGGGTCACAAGATGTCATTGGCCCTCAAAACATGAAGACCGCCCCTGGAAGTCAAGATTACCCAATCAAGAGAAAAAGGGGATGGCCCAAAAAAATTTCACTGCTGAGCCTAAGGCTGTGAGGGGAGAAGAAGTCAGTTCCAGTCCGGAGGCCATACCAGAAAACACCAGATCCCAGGAGCCAGCCAGTGCCTGCGTCCCCCAGGAAAGGCTCTCCCCCTGAAACCTCCAAGAGACTCGAACTCCGCCTGAGTCTAGGAAAAACTACTCAGTGCGAAGAAAGGAACAATCTGCGTTGACGTCCCAAAGAACACCTGCTGTGCCGAAGTTTTTATGAAGATAAGTACTGACACCTGTGCAAGGGAGAGAATTATAAAAGTGCCAAAGTTTAAAGTTGCATTGATGGGAATTCCAAGGGAGTGAAGCTGGGGGATAATTGTGGGGAATAGTTTTCTCTTAATAATGTGACAACCTATTCGCACCCAACATCATTTTGTTTATCTTGTTTTTTACAAGTTTTCTTATGTTCAAGCAACAACATTTTTTTTTTTTTTTTTTTTGTATAAACATTGAAGTGCGAAGTGAGGGTTTTTCTTTTGTTGTCGGGGGCACATAGACAGATTGCCAACATTATTTTCTTTTGTTTTATGTGATCACCCGTGTACTTTTCTTTTACCATAATTATTCATTTGACATTTATGTTCTGTAGTTTATTATACTGAGTGATTTTGGAAAATAGAAATTAAGGGATACCTTCTTTCTTTTATTATTATTTTTGCATCTGAATGTATTTGGATTACTAGAGAGAATTGAGCTTAGTTTTTGTCTTTTCGTTTTTTACTCTAATCATTTCTTGATTTATTAACCATAAACTCGAAAACACATTTTGCTTTGACTTGTCAATTGTATGTTACCTCCTTAAGAGTTTTAAAATCATTTTCTTTTTTTTGCCTAAATCAAAATAAAAACCATTGTATTTAGATTCGTACAACAGAGTTTCTTTTGTCCGTGATTTAGACTAAGGTTGAAACCAAATTGTTCCTACACGAATTAAAACTATTCCAACGAGGTGCAGCTCCAAAATAAATAAATGAACTCGGGTATTTTTGAACCGTTAATAATATTAACAGGTTCAGTCATATAAAAGAATTCTGAGTGTCAATTAGTCGCTCTGGATTGACACGAAGTCACTGTGTCAAGTGGAGAGTCCGATTGATACTTTCTTTAAAGATCGTAATCTGCACAATTACGTCACATCTTTAAAGTGGGGGCCTGTGTCCGGGATATACTTTTTTTTACTTAACTTTTGTTCATTTTCTTTTGTGTTGGAATATAGTTTGTTTTAGCTTTTGCTAATTGCTCCGGAAACAGTTTTTGTTTCGGAGTTTCTTCGGTTGGTCGGAAATCTGATTTCGAAATCATTGTGGTGATCTTTGATCTCGGTTGTTATGCAACCTGATCTGTTGTGTTCTGTTGATTTCATAGTGTGAAATTGGCTGACCAGAAGTCTTGATTTTTTTTTCTTCTTTCTCTCTTTCTCTTATCAAGCAGCAGTAAATACATTCAAGGTTCAAGGTTCAAGGTTCAAGGTTCAAGGTTCTATCGTTTCAGTCATGGGAGACAAAAATTCAGATAGAGTTTCTAGGTTCCTAGAGGAACCGAATGACTTTTTGTTAAGGCAACTCTTCCCAGCAGAGCTACTTGAAGTGAGCTCACGTGCAGATAATATCCAAAATGCAGGTAGAAAACAACAGATTCTAGAGGCCTTATAGAGAGAATTTAATAGGCGTCAGGAAGAGCATGAATTGGAGATAGCAATTGAAGATAGGGACGAAGATCACTCCATAATCCGAGAACACTCTGTTATGGGAGGAGCAGCAGCAGTGCCAATGTTACCATCAGCCATGTCATCAAGCCAGACTGCCTACCGAACGTCAAGTCCAGCTGAAGTTGAATCTCATGAAGTAGTTCAGAGGTCAGAAGAGTCGATGAGTACGAGAATGAAATTTAAAGCAGCTGAGCTCGAAATTGACTCACTGCGAGCTCAGTTGAGGAGACACGGTCAGGATTCAAGACCCCCAAGGGCACAACCCATGGGAGGATTTTCAGAAAAAGATATGGCGGGACTCCTTCCACCCTATGATGAAAAGAATCCTGAAGGTTTCTTCCTGTCGTTTGAGAGAATACTGAAAAGTTACCAGATCCCAGAGGACGCCTGGTCTCGCCTGTTGCCCATAAAGCTAACCGGGAAAGCAGTGGATGCGTACAATGCGGTATACGACCCTGTTGCGCACGATTATCGCCGGGTAAAGGCATGGATCTTGAAAGCTTTCGAACTTGTGCCTGAGGCTTATCGCCAGAAGTTCAGGAACTTGAGGAAAGGATCAGAAAATTATGCAGAATATTGGAGACAAATGAAGATTAGCCGTGACAGGTGGGTGGAGGCCTCTCTTGGAAATAACAAGACTTTCGACAGGATAATGGAGCTCATGGGATTAGAACAGTTTCTGCTAATGTTGCCACCAGCCACTCGGCAATATATCGAAGATCCAAATATCACTGACCCTGATGAGGCTTCTATAATGGCAGATGAGTATACACTGAAGGAAAAGATCAGGGGATCTTCTGGCTCAAGATGGTGCCCTCCTTCATTTCAGCCAAACCAGCCTTCCAGGCCATTTCGGGGTAATTGGAGCCCCAGGGGGCCGGCACCATCGTATCCTCCATCAGGGAAAGGAGCAGGCAGAAACCCTACACATGGCAGTGCTAAAAACACTGGAGGTAAGAACAATGGAGCCTACCCTTCGGCTCCCCAAGTAAGACAGTGTTCCTATTGTCACAAACTCGGACATGACGTTAGCTGCTGCTGGCTCAAAGGAAATTATGGACCAGGGGGAAAGAAGTCCTCTAATCAAAATCACAGGAGGGACGACCAAGCACTTAATGTTAATGAGGTTATGAGAAGACAGACATCATGCCAAGGGATGATGAAGAAGAGAGACATGGCCATAAGGCAAGGACAGGAAGCCTTCATTCATGCAGGATCTGTGTCTCTGCAGGACCAAGGTACCAAGCCTGTACAGATAAGGATTATGCGTGATACTGGAGCTGAGCAGACTGTCTTGCACAGAGCAGTCTTACCCTTCGATGAATTGTCCACCTTGGGAGAAACTGTCATGGTTCGCTACATTAAGGGAAGAGAAGAATTGCCCTTATATGCAGTGACTTTAAGCTCTTCTTTTATTTCCGGTACATTTCCAGTTGCTTTGGTGGATGAGGAACCCATGCAAGGGGTACAGTTATTGTTAGGAAATGACATAGCTGGACAACGATGTTGCACAGCATCATGTCAAATTCATGCTGACAAGAATGAAGGGGAGGTGAAGATTGAACAAAATGAATATCCAGCATGTGCTATTACCCGTGCTAGTACCACTCAACAGAAAAAGGACAGAGATAATATTCCTACCGGAGCGCTTGTGGGTACTTTTCCCCAAATGCTCAGGGGAGTGGTGCAGCCTGGTTTATTATGTTCAAAATACTCGAGGGAGTCGCTCATTGAGGCTCAGAAACAAGACTCAGAACTTGCAAGGATAAGGGATGAAGCTGGATCCCTGAGCAAACTCGAGGCTGAACCCTCTGGTTACTATTTAAAGGATGATGTCCTAATGCACAAATGGCGGCCTAAGAAAGTGCCTGCTGATGCTGAATGGACCATTCTATATCAGGTGGTAGTACCACCACAGTACCGAGAGGAGATGTTAAGGTTGGCTCATGAACAACCAATGGGAGGACATTTAGGAGTACGCAAAATGCGTGAGAAAATTTCCCGGGAATTTTATTGGCCAAATTTGAACAGAGGAGTTGCAGAATATTGCCGTAGTTGTCACTCGTGCCAAGTGATAGGTAAAAAGGATCCAAATCATCGAAAGGCACCATTGCAACCCATCCCAGTGGTGGAAGAACCCTTCTCTAAGATCATCATGGATATTGTCGGACCTCTGCCAAAGACAAAAAAGGGCCACACCCATTTGTTGACGCTAATGTGTGCGTCGACGCGCTTCCCTGAAGCGTACCCGTTGCGGACAGCGACGAGTCCCAATGTGTCGCGGGCTCTGGTACAGTTCGTGACCACATTCGGGTTACCAAAGGTTATTCAAACTGACAGAGGTAGTGTCTTCATGTCGAAAGTCTTTGAAGGCACCCTTAAGGAGTTAGGAGTGCAGCACATAATGTCCTCTGCTTATCACCCACAGTCTCAAGGTGCTTTGGAAAGGTTTCATGGCACGCTCAAAAATGCATTACGTGCATACCGTGAAGACCAGAAAACACGAGATTGGGACACAGGCGTGCCGTTCTTGTTGTTTGCTATCCGAGATTCATGGCAAGAATCTCTGGGGTTTTCCCCCTTTCAGCTGGTCTTTGGACATCAAGTGCGTGGACCTCTCAAACTTTTGAGGGAGATATGGACCCATGAGGAACAAAGTACCAATGTGCTAGACTATGTGGTGAAGTTCCGACAACGCTTGCACGAGGTCTGCCAATTGGCTCATGAGGAAATGAAGAAGTCTCAAGAAAAAATGAAAGCCTGGTATGACCAAGCAAACAGGACAGAAGCACGACAATTCCAAGTGGGAGATGATGTGCTTATCTTTCTACCTGTGCCTGGTAGTCCCTTAGCGGCCAAGTACCAGGGGCCATATAAGGTCGTGAAGAAGCTCAGCGAATTGGATTATGTGGTAGGGACACCGGACCGAAGAAAGGAACACCAGGTGTGTCACGTCAACATGATGAAACCATATGTTGTTCGGAATACCAGTGGTAATGCCACTGCCCAAAACCCATCACCAGTCACTGTGCCTGTTCATGTATCAGTAATAAGGAGACAGGTACAGCAAACAGAAGAGGAGGAAGAAGAGAACCCTCAAGGTGAAGAAGAGGAGGAAGAACAGGATACTTCTGGTGAAGAAGAGGAAAAAACCAGTTTCAAGGGCATGCCACTCGAAGCCCGACTTAAGAATTCGGAGGTTCTCAGAGACTTCAAGACCAAGGTCTCTCACCTAGCTCCCCAGCAGCAAGAGGATGTCCAAGCTTTAGTGGAAGAGTACGCAGTGCTGTTTCCTGATGTTCCCAGCCGGACAAATGTAATGGAACATGATGTGGACGTGGGAGATGCACGCCCAGTCCGTCAACACGCGTACAGAGTATCACCAAAGAAGAGAGAACTGCTTGGGAAAGAAATTGATTACATGCTCGAGCATGGGATTATTAGGAAGAGTTCCTCACAGTGGAGTTCACCGTGTGTGTTAGTGGAAAAGCCTGATGGGGGAGTCAGATTCTGTACTGACTATAGGAAGGTGAACAACGTCACAAAGCCAGATTCTTTTCCCTTGCCACGTATTGATGACTGCGTGGATACCATCGGGAATGCTAGATATATCACCAAGTGAGATTTGTTGAAGGGATATTGGTGTGTTCCGCTCACTGAGAGAGCCAAAAGGGTTTCAGCTTTTGTAACACCTCAAGGATTATTTGAATATAATGTGATGCCCTTTGGGATGAGAAATGCTCCTGCGACATTCCAGCGGATGATCAACAGTCTGGTACAGGACATAGAAGGTGTTGTCGCATATATGGATGACATTGTTATCTACAGTGACTCTTGGAAAGAACACCTGAAGAGACTAAAAGCCCTTTTCCAGAGTTTAGCAGAGGCCAACTTGACAATCAACCTCTCCAAGTGTGACTTTGGACAGGCGACAGTCACCTACTTGGGTCATAGAGTAGGTCAAGGATCTGTTCGCCCAGTACAGGCAAAGGTTGAGAGTATTCAACAATTTCCAGTCCCGCAAAGCTGCCGAGCATTGCGTCGGTTCTTGGGAATGACCGGCTATTACAGAAAGTTCTGTGAGAGTTACTCTACCATTGCCTTGCCTCTCACTAATCTTCTCAAGAAGAATAACAAGTATGTTTGGTCTAACCATTGTCAAGACGCATTTGACTCCCTTAAGAGGTTGCTAAGTCTATCACCTGTGCTGAAAGCACAAGATTTTGACAGAGAATTTGAAGTAGCAGTAGATGCCAGTGATCATGGGGCTGGTGCAGTCTTATTGCAGGAAGGTGATCGAAACATGAAACACCCTGTGGCATACATCTCTAAGAAATTTAACCGGCATGAAAAGAACTATGCCACTGTAGAAAAGGAGCTATTGGCTTTAGTACTTGCCGTAGAACATTTCTCTATTTACCTTCAATCTAATTCATTGCCTACTAACATCTTTACAGATCA
Source organism: Palaemon carinicauda (assembly GCF_036898095.1). Lineage (NCBI taxonomy): Eukaryota > Metazoa > Arthropoda > Malacostraca > Decapoda > Palaemonidae > Palaemon > Palaemon carinicauda. The sequence goes on from NC_090749.1 coordinate 13,521,548, forward strand.
CAATCCCTTAACAATTTTGCATGCAATGAAAAACAAGAACCGCAGACTACTCAAATGAAGCCTATGGCTACAAGAAGTAAATTTGAACATTTTGCATATTCCAGGGACTCAGAACATTCTGGCAGACTGCCTTTCAAGGAGGAATTAGAGTTAGGGCGTATGAAAGTAGTTTGGGAATAGTTATAACTGTCATTTGATTTTTTTTTCTTTTTCCAGTTTCTTTTTTTTTGTTTGTTAGTTGTAATTTCACCTTTTTCGTGAGAGCCAAGCTTTGCGTTCAGTTACAGATTAGATGGGAGACGATTTCCTTTTCATTGAGCAGGAAATCTTTTTTTTAAGGGGGGAAGTGTGAAGTCCTGTGCGAGGGAGTTCTACCCTCCAAAGGACAACTTAACAGTCATAATTCTTTTAGTTTGTTTTTCTTTGTAAACGGCTTTGCTCTCATGGTTTTCCTCTTCTCTGTAACTTAAGAAGAGGCCTGGTCTGCGTTACATAGACCTCCAGGCTATTAACTTGTCAAGGCGCTTATTTCTCACCTCTTCCCAGGTCAGCCACAAGATATACGCCAGATGTGAGAACAAAGGTTCTCATAGACCGGGGCATCGAAGTCCACAAAGAAGAAGACCCCTGGTCATGATTGGCCAACACGCGGAAAAGGAAGGAGGGGTCACAAGATGTCATTGGCCCTCAAAACATGAAGACCGCCCCTGGAAGTCAAGATTACCCAATCAAGAGAAAAAGGGGATGGCCCAAAAAAATTTCACTGCTGAGCCTAAGGCTGTGAGGGGAGAAGAAGTCAGTTCCAGTCCGGAGGCCATACCAGAAAACACCAGATCCCAGGAGCCAGCCAGTGCCTGCGTCCCCCAGGAAAGGCTCTCCCCCTGAAACCTCCAAGAGACTCGAACTCCGCCTGAGTTTAGGAAAAACTACTCAGTGCGAAGAAAGGAACAATCTGCGTTGACGTCCCAAAGAACACCTGCTGTGCCGAAGTTTTTATGAAGATAAGTACTGACACCTGTGCAAGGGAGAGAATTATAAAAGTGCCAAAGTTTAAAGTTGCATTGATGGGAATTCCAAGGGAGTGAAGCTGGGGGATAATTGTGGGGAATAGTTTTCTCGTAATAATGTGACAACCTATTCGCACCCAACATCATTTTGTTTATCTTGTTTTTTACAAGTTTTCTTATGTTCAAGCAACAACATTTTTTTTTGTTTTGTTTTTGTATAAACATTGAAGTGCGAAGTGAGGGTTTTTCTTTTGTTGTCGGGGGCACATAGACAGATTGCCAACATTATTTTCTTTTGTTTTATATGATCACCCGTGTACTTTTCTTTTACCATAATTATTCATTTGACATTTATGTTCTGTAGTTTATTATACTGAGTGATTTTGGAAAATAGAAATTAAGGGATACCTTCTTTCTTTTATTATTATTTTTGCATCTGAATGTATTTGGATTACTAGAGAGAATTGAGCTTAGTTTTTGTCTTTTCGTTTTTTACTCTAATCATTTCTTGATTTATTAACCATAAACTCGAAAACACATTTTGCTTTGACTTGTCAATTGTATGTTACCTCCTTAAGAGTTTTACAATCATTTTCTTTTTTTTGCCTAAATCAAAATAAAAACCATTGTATTTAGATTCGTACAACAGAGTTTCTTTTGTCCGTGATTTAGACTAAGGTTGAAACCAAATTGTTCCTACACGAATTAAAACTATTCCAACGAGGTGCAGCTCCAAAATAAATAAATGAACTCGGGTATTTTTGAACCGTTAATAATATTAACAGGTTCAGTCATATAAAAGAATTCTGAGTGTCAATTAGTCGCTCTGGATTGACACAAAGTCACTGTGTCAAGTGGAGAGTCCGATTGATACTTTCTTTAAAGATCGTAATCTGCACAATTACGTCACATCTTTAAAGTGGGGGCCTGTGTCCGGGATATATTTTTTTTTACTTAACTTTCGTTCATTTTCTTTTGTGTTGGAATATAGTTTGTTTTAGCTTGTGCTAATTGCTCCGGAAACAGTTTTTGTTTCGGAGTTTCTTCGGTTGGTCGGAAATCTGATTTCGAAATCATTGTGGTGATCTTTGATCTCGGTTGTTATGCAACCTGATCTGTTGTGTTCTGTTGATTTCATAGTGTGAAATTGGCTGACCAGAAGTCTTGATTTTTTTTCTTCTTTCTCTCTTTCTCTTATCAAGCAGCAGTAAATACATTCAAGGTTCAAGGTTCAAGGTTCAAGGTTCAAGGTTCTATCGTTTCAGTCATGGGAGACAAAAATTCAGATAGAGTTTCTAGGTTCCTAGAGGAACCGAATGACTTTTTGTTAAGGCAACTCTTCCCAGCAGAGCTACTTGAAGTGAGCTCACGTGCAGATAATATCCAAAATGCAGGTAGAAAACAACAGATTCTAGAGGCCTTATAGAGAGAATTTAATAGGCGTCAGGAAGAGCATGAGTTGGAGATAGCAATTGAAGATAGGGACGAAGATCACTCCATAATCCGAGAACACTCTGTTATGGGAGGAGCAGCAGCAGTGCCAATGTTACCATCAGCCATGTCATCAAGCCAGACTGCCTACCGAACGTCAAGTCCAGCTGAAGTTGAATCTCATGAAGTAGTTCAGAGGTCAGAAGAGTCGTTGAGTACGAGAATGAAATTTAAAGCAGCTGAGCTCGAAATTGACTCACTGCGAGCTCAGTTGAGGAGACACGGTCAGGATTCAAGACCCCCAAGGGCACAACCCATGGGAGGATTTTCAGAAAAAGATATGGCGGGACTCCTTCCACCCTATGATGAAAAGAATCCTGAAGGTTTCTTCCTGTCGTTTGAGAGAATACTGAAAAGTTACCAGATCCCAGAGGACGCCTGGTCTCGCCTGTTGCCCATAAAGCTAACCGGGAAAGCAGTGGATGCGTACAATGCGGTATCCGACCCTGTTGCGCACGATTATCGCCGGGTAAAGGCATGGATCTTGAAAGCTTTCGAACTTGTGCCTGAGGCTTATAGCCAGAAGTTCAGGAACTTGAGGAAAGGATCAGAAAACTATGCAGAATATTGGAGACAAATGAAGATTAGCCGTGACAGGTGGGTGGAGGCCTCTCTTGGAAATAACAAGACTTTCGACAGGATAATGGAGCTCATGGGATTAGAACAGTTTCTGCTAATGTTGCCACCAGCCACTCGGCAATATATCGAAGATCCAAATATCACTGACCCTGATGAGGCTTCTATAATGGCAGATGAGTATACACTGAAGGAAAAGATCAGGGGATCTTCTGGCTCAAGATGGTGCCCTCCTTCATTTCAGCCAAACCAGCCTTCCAGGCCATTTCGGGGTAATTGGAGCCCCAGGGGGCCGGCACCATCGTATCCTCCATCAGGGAAAGGAGCAGGCGGAAACCCTACACATGGCAGTGCTAAAAACACTGGAGGTAAGAACAATGGAGCCTACCCTTCGGCTCCCCAAGTAAGACAGTGTTCCTATTGTCACAAACTCGGACATGACGTTAGCTGCTGCTGGCTCAAAGGAAATTATGGACCAGGGGGAAAGAAGTCCTCTAATCAAAATCACAGGAGGGACGACCAAGCACTTAATGTTAATGAGGTTATGAGAAGACAGACATCATGCCAAGGGATGATGAAGAAGAGAGACATGGCCATAAGGCAAGGACAGGAAGCCTTCATTCATGCAGGATCTGTGTCTCTGCAGGACCAAGGTACCAAGCCTGTACAGATAAGGATTATGCGTGATACTGGAGCTGAGCAGACTGTCTTGCACAGAGCAGTCTTACCCTTCGAGGAATTGTCCACCTTGGGAGAAACTGTCATGGTTCGCTACATTAAGGGAAGAGAAGAATTGCCCTTATATGCAGTGACTTTAAGCTCTTCTTTTATTTCCGGTACATTTCCAGTTGCTTTGGTGGATGAGGAACCCATGCAAGGGGTACAGTTATTGTTAGGAAATGACATAGCTGGACAACGATGTTGCACAGCATCATGTCAAATTCATGCTGACAAGAATGAAGGGGAGGTGAAGATTGAACAAAATGAATATCCAGCATGTGCTATTACCCGTGCTAGTACCACTCAACAGAAAAAGGACAGAGATAATGTTCCTACCGGAGCGCTTGTGGGTACTTTTCCCCAAATGCTCAGGGGAGTGGTGCAGCCTGGTTTATTATGTTCAAAATACTCGAGGGAGTCGCTCATTGAGGCTCAGAAACAAGACTCAGAACTTGCAAGGATAAGGGATGAAGCTGGATCCCTGAGCAAACTCGAGGCTGAACCCTCTGGTTACTATTTAAAGGATGATGTCCTAATGCACAAATGGCGGCCTAAGAAAGTGCCTGCTGATGCTGAATGGACCATTCTATATCAGGTGGTAGTGCCACCACAGTACCGAGAGGAGATGTTAAGGTTGGCTCATGAACAACCAATGGGAGGACATTTAGGAGTACGCAAAATGCGTGAGAAAATTTCCCGGGAATTTTATTGGCCAAATTTGAACAGAGGAGTTGCAGAATATTGCCGTAGTTGTCACTCGTGCCAAGTGATAGGTAAAAAGGATCCAAATCATCGAAAGGCACCATTGCAACCCATCCCAGTGGTGGAAGAACCCTTCTCCAAGATCATCATGGATATTGTCGGACCTCTGCCAAAGACAAAAAAGGGCCACACCCATTTGTTGACGCTAATGTGTGCGTCGACGCGCTTCCCTGAAGCGTACCCGTTGCGGACAGCGACGAGTCCCAATGTGTCGCGGGCTCTGGTACAGTTCGTGACCACATTCGGGTTACCAAAGGTTATTCAAACTGACAGAGGTAGTGTCTTCATGTCGAAAGTCTTTGAAGGCACCCTTAAGGAGTTAGGAGTGCAGCACATAATGTCCTCTGCTTATCACCCACAGTCTCAAGGTGCTTTGGAAAGGTTTCATGGCACGCTCAAAAATGCATTACGTGCATACCGTGAAGACCAGAAAACACGAGATTGGGACACAGGCGTGCCGTTCTTGTTGTTTGCTATCCGAGATTAATGGCAAGAATCTCTGGGGTTTTCCCCCTTTCAGCTGGTCTTTGGACATCAAGTGCGTGGACCTCTCAAACTTTTGAGGGAGATATGGACCCATGAGGAACAAAGTACCAATGTGCTAGACTATGTGGTGAAGTTCCGACAACGCTTGCACGAGGTCTGCCAATTGGCTCATGAGGAAATGAAGAAGTCTCAAGAAAAAATGAAAGCCTGGTATGACCAAGCAAACAGGACAGAAGCACGACAATTCCAAGTGGGAGATGATGTGCTCATCTTTCTACCTGTGCCTGGTAGTCCCTTAGCGGCCAAGTACCAGGGGCCATATAAGGTCGTGAAGAAGCTCAGCGAATTGGATTATGTGGTAGGGACACCGGACCGAAGAAAGGAACACCAGGTGTGTCACGTCAACATGATGAAACCATATGTTGTTCGGAATACCAGTGGTAATGCCACTGCCCAAAACCCATCACCAGTCACTGTGCCTGTTCATGTATCAGTAATAAGGAGACAGGTACAGCAAACAGAAGAGGAGGAAGAAGAGAACCCTCAAGGTGAAGAAGAGGAGGAAGAACAGGATACTTCTGGTGAAGAAGAGGAAAAAACCAGTTTCAAGGGCATGCCACTCGAAGCCCGACTTAAGAATTCGGAGGTTCTCAGAGACTTCAAGACCAAGGTCTCTCACCTAGCTCCACAGCAGCAAGAGGATGTCCAAGCTTTAGTGGAAGAGTACGCAGTGCTGTTTCCTGATGTTCCCAGCCGGACAAATGTAATGGAACATGATGTGGACGTGGGAGATGCACGCCCAGTCCGTCAACACGCGTACAGAGTATCACCAAAGAAGAGAGAACTGCTTGGGAAAGAAATTGATTACATGCTCGAGCATGGGATTATTAGGAAGAGTTCCTCACAGTGGAGTTCACCGTGTGTGTTAGTGGAAAAGCCTGATGGGGGAGTCAGATTCTGTACTGACTATAGGAAGGTGAACAACGTCACAAAGCCAGATTCTTTTCCCTTGCCACGTATTGATGACTGCGTGGATACCATCGGGAATGCTAGATATATCACCAAGTGAGATTTGTTGAAGGGATATTGGTGTGTTCCGCTCACTGAGAGAGCCAAAAGGGTTTCAGCTTTTGTAACACCTCAAGGATTATTTGAATATAATGTGATGCCCTTTGGGATGAGAAATGCTCCTGCGACATTCCAGCGGATGATCAACAGTCTGGTACAGGACATAGAAGGTGTTGTCGCATATATGGATGACATTGTTATCTACAGTGACTCTTGGAAAGAACACCTGAAGAGACTAAAAGCCCTTTTCCAGAGTTTAGCAGAGGCCAACTTGACAATCAACCTCTCCAAGTGTGACTTTGGACAGGCGACAGTCACCTACTTGGGTCATAGAGTAGGTCAAGGATCTGTTCGCCCAGTACAGGCAAAGGTTGAGAGTATTCAACAATTTCCAGTCCCGCAAAGCTGCCGAGCATTGCGTCGGTTCTTGGGAATGACCGGCTATTACAGAAAGTTCTGTGAGAGTTACTCTACCATTGCCTTGCCTCTCACTAATCTTCTCAAGAAGAATAACAAGTATGTTTGGTCTAACCATTGTCAAGATGCATTTGACTCCCTTAAGAGGTTGCTAAGTCTATCACCTGTGCTGAAAGCACAAGATTTTGACAGAGAATTTGAAGTAGCAGTAGATGCCAGTGATCATGGGGCTGGTGCAGTCTTATTGCAGGAAGATGATCGAAACATGAAACACCCTGTGGCATACATGTCTAAGAAATTTAACCGGCATGAAAAGAACTATGCCACTGTAGAAAAGGAGCTATTGGCTTTAGTACTTGCCGTAGAACATTTCTCTATTTACCTTCAATCTAATTCATTACCTACTAACATCTTTACAGATCACAATCCCTTAACAATTTTGCATGCAATGAAAAACAAGAACCGCAGACTACTCAAATGAAGCCTATGGCTACAAGAAGTAAATTTGAACATTTTGCATATTCCAGGGACTCAGAACATTCTGGCAGACTGCCTTTCAAGGAGGAATTAGAGTTAGGGCGTATGAAAGTAGTTTGGGAATAGTTATAACTGTCATTTGATTTTTTTTTCTTTTTTCAGTTTCTTTTTTTTTGTTTGTTAGTTGTAATTTCACCTTTTTCGTGAGAGCCAAGCTGTGAGTTCAGTTACAGATTAGATGGGAGACGATTTCCTTTTCATTGAGCAGGAAATCTTTTTTTTAAGAGGGGAAGTGTGAAGTCCTGTGCGAGGGAGTTCTACCCTCCAAAGGACAACTTAACAGTCATAATTCTTTTAGTTTGTTTTTCTTTGTAAACGGCTTTGCTCTCATGGTTTTCCTCTTCTCTGTAACTTAAGAAGAGGCCTGGTCTGCGTTACATAGACCTCCAGGCTATTAACTTGTCAAGGCGCTTATTTCTCACCTCTTCCCAGGTCAGCCACAAGATATACGCCAGATGTGAGAACAAAGGTTCTCATAGACCGGGGCATCGAAGTCCACAAAGAAGAAGACCCCTGGTCATGATTGGTCAACACGCGGAAAAGGAAGGAGGGGTCACAAGATGTCATTGGCCCTCAAAACATGAAGACCGCCCCTGGAAGTCAAGATTACCCAATCAAGATAAAAAGGGGATGGCCCAAAAAAATTTCACTGCTGAGCCTAAGGCTGTGAGGGGAGAAGAAGTCAGTTCCAGTCCGGAGGCCATACCAGAAAACACCAGATCCCAGGAGCCAGCCAGTGCCTGCGTCCCCCAGGAAAGGCTCTCCCCCTGAAACCTCCAAGAGACTCGAACTTCGCCTGAGTCTAGGAAAAACTACTCAGTGCGAAGAAAGGAACAATCTGCGTTGACGTCCCAAAGAACACCTGCTGTGCCGAAGTTTTTATGAAGATAAGTACTGACACCTGTGCAAGGGAGAGAATTATAAAAGTGCCAAAGTTTAAAGTTGCATTGATGGGAATTCCAAGGGAGTGAAGCTGGGGGATAATTGTGGGGAATAGTTTTCTCGTAATAATGTGACAACCTATTCGCACCCAACATCATTTTGTTTATCTTGTTTTTTACAAGTTTTCTTATGTTCAAGCAACAACATTTTTTTTTGTTTTGTTTTTGTATAAACATTGAAGTGCGAAGTGAGGGTTTTTCTTTTGTTGTCGGGGGCACATAGACAGATTGCCAACATTATTTTCTTTTGTTTTATGTGATCACCCGTGTACTTTTCTTTTACCATAATTATTCATTTGACATTTATGTTCTGTAGTTTATTATACTGAGTGATTTTGGAAAATAGAAATTAAGGGATACCTTCTTTCTTTTATTATTATTTTTGCATCTGAATGTATTTGGATTACTAGAGAGAATTGAGCTTAGTTTTTGTCTTTTCGTTTTTTACTCTAATCATTTCTTGATTTATTAACCATAAACTCGAAAACACATTTTGCTTTGACTTGTCAATTGTATGTTACCTCCTTAAGAGTTTTACAATCATTTTCTTTTTTTTGCCTAAATCAAAATAAAAACCATTGTATTTAGATTCGTACAACAGAGTTTCTTTTGTCCGTGATTTAGACTAAGGTTGAAACCAAATTGTTCCTACACGAATTAAAACTATTCCAACGAGGTGCAGCTCCAAAATAAATAAATGAACTCGGGTATTTTTGAACCGTTAATAATATTAACAGGTTCAGTCATATAAAAGAATTCTGAGTGTCAATTAGTCGCTCTGGATTGACACAAAGTCACTGTGTCAAGTGGAGAGTCCGATTGATACTTTCTTTAAAGATCGTAATCTGCACAATTACGTCACATCTTTAAAGTGGGGGCCTGTGTCCGGGATATATTTTTTTTTTACCTAACTTTTGTTCATTTTCTTTTGTGTTGGAATAAAGTTTGTTTTAGCTTTTGCTAATTGCTCCGGAAACAGTTTTTGTTTCGGAGTTTCTTCGGTTAGTCGGAAATCTGATTTCGAAATCATTGTGGTGATCTTTGATCTCGGTTGTTATGCAACCTGATCTGTTGTGTTCTGTTGATTTCATAGTGTGAAATTGGCTGACCAGAAGTCTTGATTTTTTTCTTCTTTCTCTCTTTCTCTTATCAAGCAGCAGTAAATACATTCAAGGTTCAAGGTTCAAAGTTCTATCGTTTCAGTCATGGGAGACAAAAATTCAGATAGAGTTTCTAGGTTCCTAGAGGAACCGAATGACTTTTTGTTAGGGCAACTCTTCCCAGCAGAGCTACTTGAAGTGAGCTCACGTGCAGATAATATCCAAAATGCAGGTAGAAAACAACAGATTCTAGAGGCCTTATAGAGAGAATTTAATAGGCGTCAGGAAGAGCGTGAGTTAGAGATAGCAATTGAAGATAGGGACGAAGATCACTCCATAATCCGAGAACACTCTGTTATGGGAGGAGCAGCAGCAGTGCCAATGTTACCATCAGCCATGTCATCAAGCCAGACTGCCTACCGAACGTCAAGTCCAGCTGAAGTTGAATCTCATGAAGTAGTTCAGAGGTCAGAAGAGTCGTTGAGTACGAGAATGAAATTTAAAGCAGCTGAGCTCGAAATTGACTCACTGCGAGCTCAGTTGAGGAGACACGGTCAGGATTCAAGACCCCCAAGGGCACAACCCATGGGAGAATTTTCAGAAAAAGATATGGCGGGACTCCTTCCACCCTATGATGAAAAGAATCCTGAAGGTTTCTTCCTGTCGTTTGAGAGAATACTGAAAAGTTACCAGATCCCAGAGGACGCCTGGTCTCGCCTGTTGCCCATAAAGCTAACCGGGAAAGCAGTGGATTCGTACAATGCGGTATCCGACCCTGTTGCGCACGATTATCGCCGGGTAAAGGCATGGATCTTGAAAGCTTTCGAACTTGTGCCTGAGGCTTATCGCCAGAAGTTCAGGAACTTGAGGAAAGGATCAGAAAACTATGCAGAATATTGGAGACAAATGAAGATTAGCCGTGACAGGTGGGTGGAGGCCTCTCTTGGAAATAACAAGACTTTCGACAGGATAATGGAGCTCATGGGATTAGAACAGTTTCTGCTAATGTTGCCACCAGCCACTCGGCAATATATCGAAGATCCAAATATCACTGACCCTGATGAGGCTTCTATAATGGCAGATGAGTATACACTGAAGGAAAAGATCAGGGGATCTTCTGGCTCAAGATGGTGCCCTCCTTCATTTCAGCCAAACCAGCCTTCCAGGCCATTTCGGGGTAATTGGAGCCCCAGGGGGCCGGCACCATCGTATCCTCCATCAGGGAAAGGAGCAGGCGGAAACCCTACACATGGCAGTGCTAAAAACACTGGAGGTAAGAACAATGGAGCCTACCCTTCGGCTCCCCAAGTAAGACAGTGTTCCTATTGTCACAAACTCGGACATGACGTTAGCTGCTGCTGGCTCAAAGGAAATTATGGACCAGGGGGAAAGAAGTCCTCTAATCAAAATCACAGGAGGGACGACCAAGCACTTAATGTTAATGAGGTTATGAGAAGACAGACATCATGCCAAGGGATGATGAAGAAGAGAGACATGGCCATAAGGCAAGGACAGGAAGCCTTCATTCATGCAGGATCTGTGTCTCTGCAGGACCAAGGTACCAAGCCTGTACAGATAAGGATTATGCGTGATACTGGAGCTGAGCAGACTGTCTTGCACAGAGCAGTCTTACCCTTCGAGGAATTGTCCACCTTGGGAGAAACTGTCATGGTTCGCTACATTAAGGGAAGAGAAGAATTGCCCTTATATGCAGTGACTTTAAGCTCTTCTTTTATTTCCGGTACATTTCCAGTTGCTTTGGTGGATGAGGAACCCATGCAAGGGGTACAGTTATTGTTAGGAAATGACATAGCTGGACAACGATGTTGCACAGCATCATGTCAAATTCATGCTGACAAGAATGAAGGGGAGGTGAAGATTGAACAAAATGAATATCCAGCATGTGCTATTACCCGTGCTAGTACCACTCAACAGAAAAAGGACAGAGATAATGTTCCTACCGGAGCGCTTGTGGGTACTTTTCCCCAAATGCTCAGGGGAGTGGTGCAGCCTGGTTTATTATGTTCAAAATACTCGAGGGAGTCGCTCATTGAGGCTCAGAAACAAGACTCAGAACTTGCAAGGATAAGGGATGAAGCTGGATCCCTGAGCAAACTCGAGGCTGAACCCTCTGGTTACTATTTAAAGGATGATGTCCTAATGCACAAATGGCGGCCTAAGAAAGTGCCTGCTGATGCTGAATGGACCATTCTATATCAGGTGGTAGTGCCACCACAGTACCGAGAGGAGATGTTAAGGTTGGCTCATGAACAACCAATGGGAGGACATTTAGGAGTACGCAAAATGCGTGAGAAAATTTCCCGGGAATTTTATTGGCCAAATTTGAACAGAGGAGTTGCAGAATATTGCCGTAGTTGTCACTCGTGCCAAGTGATAGGTAAAAAGGATCCAAATCATCGAAAGGCACCATTGCAACCCATCCCAGTGGTGGAAGAACCCTTCTCCAAGATCATCATGGATATTGTCGGACCTCTGCCAAAGACAAAAAAGGGCCACACCCATTTGTTGACGCTAATGTGTGCGTCGACGCGCTTCCCTGAAGCGTACCCGTTGCGGACAGCGACGAGTCCCAATGTGTCGCGGGCTCTGGTACAGTTCGTGACCACATTCGGGTTACCAAAGGTTATTCAAACTGACAGAGGTAGTGTCTTCATGTCGAAAGTCTTTGAAGGCACCCTTAAGGAGTTAGGAGTGCAGCACATAATGTCCTCTGCTTATCACCCACAGTCTCAAGGTGCTTTGGAAAGGTTTCATGGCACGCTCAAAAATGCATTACGTGCATACCGTGAAGACCAGAAAACACGAGATTGGGACACAGGCGTGCCGTTCTTGTTGTTTGCTATCCGAGATTCATGGCAAGAATCTCTGGGGTTTTCCCCCTTTCAGCTGGTCTTTGGACATCAAGTGCGTGGACCTCTCAAACTTTTGAGGGAGATATGGACCCATGAGGAACAAAGTACCAATGTGCTAGACTATGTGGTGAAGTTCCGACAACGCTTGCACGAGGTCTGCCAATTGGCTCATGAGGAAATGAAGAAGTCTCAAGAAAAAATGAAAGCCTGGTATGACCAAGCAAACAGGACAGAAGCACGACAATTCCAAGTGGGAGATGATGTGCTCATCTTTCTACCTGTGCCTGGTAGTCCCTTAGCGGCCAAGTACCAGGGGCCATATAAGGTCGTGAAGAAGCTCAGCGAATTGGATTATGTGGTAGGGACACCGGACCGAAGAAAGGAACACCAGGTGTGTCACGTCAACATGATGAAACCATATGTTGTTCGGAATACCAGTGGTAATGCCACTGCCCAAAACCCATCACCAGTCACTGTGCCTGTTCATGTATCAGTAATAAGGAGACAGGTACAGCAAACAGAAGAGGAGGAAGAAGAGAACCCTCAAGGTGAAGAAGAGGAGGAAGAACAGGATACTTCTGGTGAAGAAGAGGAAAAAACCAGTTTCAAGGGCATGCCACTCGAAGCCCGACTTAAGAATTCGGAGGTTCTCAGAGACTTCAAGACCAAGGTCTCTCACCTAGCTCCCCAGCAGCAAGAGGATGTCCAAGCTTTAGTGGAAGAGTACGCAGTGCTGTTTCCTGATGTTCCCAGCCGGACAAATGTAATGGAACATGATGTGGACGTGGGAGATGCACGCCCAGTCCGTCAACACGCGTACAGAGTATCACCAAAGAAGAGAGAACTGCTTGGGAAAGAAATTGATTACATGCTCGAGCATGGGATTATTAGGAAGAGTTCCTCACAGTGGAGTTCACCGTGTGTGTTAGTGGAAAAGCCTGATGGTGGAGTCAGATTCTGTACTGACTATAGGAAGGTGAACAACGTCACAAAGCCAGATTCTTTTCCCTTGCCACGTATTGATGACTGCGTGGATACCATCGGGAATGCTAGATATATCACCAAGTGAGATTTGTTGAAGGGATATTGGTGTGTTCCGCTCACTGAGAGAGCCAAAAGGGTTTCAGCTTTTGTAACACCTCAAGGATTATTTGAATATAATGTGATGCCCTTTGGGATGAGAAATGCTCCTGCAACATTCCAGCGGATGATCAACAGTCTGGTACAGGACATAGAAGGTGTTGTCGCATATATGGATGACATTGTTATCTACAGTGACTCTTGGAAAGAACACCTGAAGAGACTAAAAGCCCTTTTCCAGAGTTTAGCAGAGGCCAACTTGACAATCAACCTCTCCAAGTGTGACTTTGGACAGGCGACAGTCACCTACTTGGGTCATAGAGTAGGTCAAGGATCTGTTCGCCCAGTACAGGCAAAGGTTGAGAGTATTCAACAATTTCCAGTCCCGCAAAGCTGCCGAGCATTGCGTCGGTTCTTGGGAATGACCGGCTATTACAGAAAGTTCTGTGAGAGTTACTCTACCATTGCCTTGCCTCTCACTAATCTTCTCAAGAAGAATAACAAGTATGTTTGGTCTAACCATTGTCAAGATGCATTTGACTCCCTTAAGAGGTTGCTAAGTCTATCACCTGTGCTGAAAGCACAAGATTTTGACAGAGAATTTGAAGTAGCAGTAGATGCCAGTGATCATGGGGCTGGTGCAGTCTTATTGCAGGAAGATGATCGAAACATGAAACACCCTGTGGCATACATCTCTAAGAAATTTAACCGGCATGAAAAGAACTATGCCACTGTAGAAAAGGAGCTATTGGCTTTAGTACTTGCCGTAGAACATTTCTCTATTTACCTTCAATCTAATTCATTACCTACTAACATCTTTACAGATCACAATCCCTTAACAATTTTGCATGCAATGAAAAACAAGAACCGCAGACTACTCAAATGAAGCCTATGGCTACAAGAAGTAAATTTGAACATTTTGCATATTCCAGGGACTCAGAACATTCTGGCAGACTGCCTTTCAAGGAGGAATTAGAGTTAGGGCGTATGAAAGTAGTTTGGGAATAGTTATAACTGTCATTTGATTTTTTTTTCTTTTTCCAGTTTCTTTTTTTTTTTTTTTGTTAGTTGTAATTTCACCTTTTTCGTGAGAGCCAAGCTGTGAGTTCAGTTACAGATTAGATGGGAGACGATTTCCTTTTCATTGAGCAGGAAATCTTTTTTTTAAAGAGGGGAAGTGTGAAGTCCTGTGCGAGGGAGTTCTACCCTCCAAAGGACAACTTAACAGTCATAATTCTTTTAGTTTGTTTTTCTTTGTAAACGGCTTTGCTCTCATGGTTTTCCTCTTCTCTATAACTTAAGAAGAGGCCTGGTCTGCGTTACATAGACCTCCAGGCTATTAACTTGTCAAGGCGCTTATTTCTCACCTCTTCCCAGGTCAGCCACAAGATATACGCCAGATGTGAGAACAAAGGTTCTCATAGACCGGGGCATCGAAGTCCACAAAGAAGAAGACCCCTGGTCATGATTGGTCAACACGCGGAAAAGGAAGGAGGGGTCACAAGATGTCATTGGCCCTCAAAACATGAAGACCGCCCCTGGAAGTCAAGATTACCCAATCAAGATAAAAAGGGGATGGCCCAAAAAAATTTCACTGCTGAGCCTAAGGCTGTGAGGGGAGAAGAAGTCAGTTCCAGTCCGGAGGCCATACCAGAAAACACCAGATCCCAGGAGCCAGCCAGTGCCTGCGTCCCCCAGGAAAGGCTCTCCCCCTGAAACCTCCAAGAGACTCGAACTCCGCCTGAGTCTAGGAAAAACTACTCAGTGCGAAGAAAGGAACAATCTGCGTTGACGTCCCAAAGAACACCTGCTGTGCCGAAGTTTTTATGAAGATAAGTACTGACACCTGTGCAAGGGAGAGAATTATAAAAGTGCCAAAGTTTAAAGTTGCATTGATGGGAATTCCAAGGGAGTGAAGCTGGGGGATAATTGTGGGGAATAGTTTTCTCGTAATAATGTGACAACCTATTCGCACCCAACATCATTTTGTTTATCTTGTTTTTTACAAGTTTTCTTATGTTCAAGCAACAACATTTTTTTTTGTTTTGTTTTTGTATAAACATTGAAGTGCGAAGTGAGGGTTTTTCTTTTGTTGTCGGGGGCACATAGACAGATTGCCAACATTATTTTCTTTTGTTTTATGTGATCACCCGTGTACTTTTCTTTTACCATAATTATTCATTTGACATTTATGTTCTGTAGTTTATTATACTGAGTGATTTTGGAAAATAGAAATTAAGGGATACCTTCTTTCTTTTATTATTATTTTTGCATCTGAATGTATTTGGATTACTAGAGAGAATTGAGCTTAGTTTTTGTCTTTTCGTTTTTTACTCTAATCATTTCTTGATTTATTAACCATAAACTCGAAAACACATTTTGCTTTGACTTGTCAATTGTATGTTACCTCCTTAAGAGTTTTACAATCATTTTCTTTTTTTTTGCCTAAATCAAAATAAAAACCATTGTATTTAGATTCGTACAACAGAGTTTCTTTTGTCCGTGATTTAGACTAAGGTTGAAACCAAATTGTTCCTACACGAATTAAAACTATTCCAACGAGGTGCAGCTCCAAAATAAATAAATGAACTCAGGTATTTTTGAACCGTTAATAAAATTAACAGGTTCAGTCATATAAAAGAATTCTGAGTGTCAATTAGTCGCTCTGGATTGACACAAAGTCACTGTGTCAAGTGGAGAGTCCGATTGATACTTTCTTTAAAGATCGTAATCTGCACAATTACGTCACTATATATATATATATATATATATATATATATATATATATATATATATATATATATATATATATATATATATATATATATATATATATTACGTATGAAGAAATATATATTATATATATATATTATATATGTATGCCATGTAGTAGGTTGGCCATGGCACCAGCCACCCATTGAGATACTACCACTTGCAAGTCATGGAGTCCTTTGACTGGCCAGTCAGTACTTCATTAGATCCTTCTCGATGATAACGGTTCATTTTTTTCCTTTGCCTGCACACTCACACACACACACCGAATAGTCTAGCCTATTCTTTACTTTTTCTCCTCTGCCCTCATACACCTGACAACACTGAGATTACCACACAATTTTTCTTCACCCAAGGGGTTAACTACATCACCGTAATTTTCCAGTGGCAACTTTCCTCTTGGTAAGGGTAGAAGAGACTCTTTAGGTATGGTAAGCAGCTCTTCTAGGAGAAGGACATTCCAAAACCAAACCATTATTCTCTAGTCTTAAGTAGTGCCATAGCCTCTGTACCATTTTAATGTTGTTACTCTTCTTAAAATATTCTATTTTTACTTGTTTCCTTTCCTCACTTGGCTATTTCCCTGGTTGGAGCCCCTGGGCTTATAGCATCCTGCTTTTCCAACTAGGGTTGTAGCTTAGCAAGCAATGATAATAATACGAATAGACTATGAAGGTGACCACACAAGGTACTAAGGAGAGAGAGAGAGAGAGGAGAGAGAGAGAGAGAGAGAGAGAGAGAGAGAGAGAGAGAAAGTTTGTAAATATTTCCATTCAAAAGGTTGTTTCAAGAATCTTTTCCGTTTCCTATTCCACCAAGTTCTGTATCCATCACTGACAAACAAAGCAAAGGAATCTTGGTAATTATGTTGAATAATGTCGAGATAAAATCATTTTTCTCCTAATTGGTTTTTCACATTTTCTTGGGACATTGTCCCCCTTTTGTTGTTGTTGAATGAATGAAGTGAGGTAATGAATAATATCATTGGTCTCATTTGTCTATTTTCCCCTTTCAGCTCCCTTTACTTTCTACTTCTTTCATTTTATCTCCTTTCTTCTTTCTTCTAGATAGCTGGCTCCTTGAAGAGTGAAAAAAAAATAGAAAATCCAGATCTAATGACGCATTGTTTCATCCTGAGAGAGAGAGAGAGAGAGAGAGAGAGAGAGAGAGAGAGAGAGAGAGAGAGAGAGAGAGAGAGAGAGAGAGAGAAATCATATTCTCTTCCTGTGTAGAAGGAAGGTAGGCCCCTGGGCCAAGATCTTGCGCTGGGCAATACGCAGTGGATTTATGTATCCTCAAAAATGAGGTTTCTTCTTCTTCTTCTTCTTCTTCTTCAGATGTTTATCTGACGATACTAAACAGCATCTGTAGCCTCATAAAATGTTTGTTTCTGTGTCCATAACTTTCCAAGTTTTAAATAATTTAATTCCTTATTTATACAGTTTCGAATAATTTACTTTATGATTTAAATAAGGTGGTAACATATGTTTTACCTTGATGAGAAAGAAAATGAAAAATGAGAGAGAGAGAGAGAGAGAGAGAGAGAGAGAGAGAGAGGAGAGAGAGAGGAGAGAGAGAGAGAGGGGGGGGGGGTTTACCATTAAGATGGAAATGAATAAAATTACTGACTATAGCCTGCTCTCTTTCAAGAGGCGAGGAGCATATATGTAAAGACTAATACTATTTGGCTTCACGTAATAAACACAAAGTTCAGTTACACCATCGTCCAGCCCGGGCTCATTAAGGGTGCCTTTATCCAATCATCGGACAGATATGATCCTTATAGTCTCTACCTTTCCTGTATCTTTTATTTTTCTTTAATTATGGTATAAGTGCATGAACAACAACAACAAAAACAACACCAATCACAAGAATAAACCGCAATGCAGACTTAAACACAAATTATTTATCTATAATGTTTCTTGTGTTTCTGCAAATCAAAGTTTGTAAAAGATGACTTCGAACAGTTTTTGGGCAAATTTCCCTTGACAGATCTTTGCTTAATAGTGATTTTAGAACCGTTCAGTAATATGCATCTCAAAACACTTAGCTATGAAAAAGGAACTACGTTGAGAGAGAGAGAGAGAGAGAGAGAGAGAGAGAGAGAGAGAGAGAGAGAGAGAGAGAGAGAGAGGGAGAGAGAGTTTGATTTCATCAAACCCTCTCTATCCTTCTCCTGTGATACAAAACCAGAAGATGCTTACTTATTTTGATAAAAAAAAAAAAATCTTAATCTGTCTTCAGTCGGTCGACTGGTCCTTTTCTATCCTACCTAATGCAAACTTACGACAGAAGTCAAATTTGTCCAGATGAAAATAAATCACAGATCTTTGGCTAGATTTATTAAAGACAACCATAAGATTTGAAAATATTTCATGATAAGAAATTAAAAGTTTCTAAGTATGAATGCGTTAATAGAGCTTACTTCATCCCATGCTCTCTCTCTCTCTCTCTCTCTCTCCTCTCTCTCTCTCTCTCTCTCTCTCTCTCTCTCTCTCTCTCTCTTCTTCGAGATGTCAAAGCTCGCTGCATGTCAGCAGAAGAAAACGTCAACAATCTCTTTCTTAACAACAACAACTTCCCAAGTCCAACGATTGAATGCACTCGACTTCAATTGATGCATCCATGTATCAATTCTTTTATTTTATAGATGCATATGTATACATGTACATACTAATTTATGTATGAACGGGTGTATTAGATATTTGTTTTATATTTTATATATAAAACAGAGGGGTATGGACATTATTAGAACAGTCGTTTCTTTCATTTGCTCTTAGAATTTACGCTTCATTTCCAGAGAGAGAGAGAGAGAGAGAGAGAGAGAGAGAGAGAGAGAGAGAGAGAGAGAGAGAGAGAGAGGGCGGCGGGTTGCTGCTTTCAAGTGAGATTATTTCGTATAAGCTTAATCTGATACTTCATGTGTGTTGGTGTTCGGGGTGCGGGGGGGGGGGGGGGGGGGGGGGGGGTTGTTATCAACCCGGCTTCTGCTTATAGTTCTTCGTTTAGACAATACTCCAAAGAAAAAAAGTAAATGAACTGTTACTTGTTTACAAGATCAACATAAGTTTTCTAAGAGATTCTTATTGATGAAGGAAATAAACAGAAACAACTGCTGATGACTAATTCCTTTTCATTGTGGGCAAGCGGCAATGAAGGTGTGTTGCGGGGGTGGGGGTGCAACCTCATCCATTGTGCAGATAGAATACATTTATTTTCGGAAGTATCTCTTTTCTAAATCTAAAGGATAGTTACTGAAACAGATAAAACGTTTCTAATGAACTAAAAAAACAATATAAACCAATATTTTTGAAACGACTTAGCATAATAATATCAAAAGCAAAAGGTGGTTAATCCATTCTTCCAATTCCTTGATTTAACAAAGTGTTTCTTGATTCCTTTGAAATGCAATGATTGTCAATCAAACCTTGACACCAACAGTCAATTAAGGTATTCATTCATTGGTCATGAAGGAATCACTAAAGAGAGACGATTCTCAGTCACAAACTATAATATCCTTCGATCCTTCCATCACTCAAAGGAAGAATAATTAGGAGATAACATGTTCTCTTTATTAAATCCCTCTCAGAAAATCTAATCTCATTAAATAAACTCAAGGTAATTAACTCTCTCTCTCTCTCTCTCTCTCTCTCTCTCTCTCTCTCTCTCTCTCGCTATACCAGTACCTTCCTTGACTTCTTGCTTCCTGGTCCGTAGGATCATTCAATGAATAAATGCAAAACGAAAACAATAAGAATCAAGATTGATGAAAGAAGACAAGAGGAAGACTGCAGTTTTCATTACAAGAAATATCATCAACGTCTGTCATTGTGACTCTCTCTCTGAATCCAGCTTTCA
Source organism: Palaemon carinicauda (assembly GCF_036898095.1). Lineage (NCBI taxonomy): Eukaryota > Metazoa > Arthropoda > Malacostraca > Decapoda > Palaemonidae > Palaemon > Palaemon carinicauda. The sequence goes on from NC_090749.1 coordinate 13,541,236, forward strand.
TTGCATGTGCATGTGTTTGTCTATGGGATCTTTGTCGTGAATAAAATAAGTATGGCTCTTCTTTAGTTATAGAGACAAAACAAGTATTCCTGTGATTATGTCTTTTGGGATTATAAATTCATTTCAATATTTACATCACAACTTGTTGTATAAACACACATGATATTAACTGGGTTTAAATATCAGCATCAGTATATTATGAAAGACAGCATCGTCCACACTGAAAGACGAATATCAGTAAGTGATACTACTTTCAAAATGTTTCTCTAAAAAACTGATGCAATGGATTTAAGGAACAGGGACACCCATTAAAGGGTTGTAGACTCGTTAGTGAGGTTATCCCATCCTGGTGCCAACGACATTAATGATTTCTACTCCTGTTACTTTAGGGTTTAAAGGCCAATCATGAATGGCAGAGGCAAGTGACAGTGACATTGCCCTTGCTAACATAACAATGACCTTGAGACGGACCATATATATACATTATGATCATTGCCCCAGTCCCCTCTCTAGCCAAGCTGGGACCAGGGAGGGCTAGGCAATGGTTGCTAAGCACTCAGCACGATCCCCCAAAGCACCCATCCTTAGCTCACAGGGATGGTGAGGTTGAGGACACTTAAAGAAATTATTGAGCTTAAGCGGGACTCAAACCCAAGTCTAGCGGACCGTCAGGCAGGGACGTTTTCAATAGACCACCATGGCCCTAAAAAGAGAATAACATCTCTGGTAGTGTGGGCTGCTAGAACCATCAAATATATATGATTTTACGTTTGTTTGAACAGAAAAATCCGCAAATCACAGAAGATAATGGAACATAAAAGCTACAATAATCATAAAGAGGGTAAAACAATGAAAGAGAAACGCTATGAAAGAAATGAAAGTATTAACAAGAATCAACACAACATTCCTGAACACCTACAGTATAACTAATAGCAACAGTCGGAAATATAAACATTCAAAGTCAACACTGTTTTAAGAGATAACAAAAGTAGATTTGACGTGATTAAAACAAAGAAATTTGATGTTTATGTTAAAACGAATAAAGAATACAGCAGAAGTCAATAACATGAAGGTATGTGGTCAGATATTCTATTTGATACAAATAGAACAGACATATAGACTGGACTATTTTTGTGTTTCCTAAGAGGTTTCCTAAGAGCTACAGGTGACAAAATATGGAGGAAAGGCGGGTGGCAGTTGCAACAAATGGAAAGGTCCGTTCATCTTCTCTCTCTCTCTCTCTCTCTCTCTCTCTCTCTCTCTCTCTCTCTCTCTCTGTATGTGTGTGTGTATCCTCGTTCATAAACACTTGTTTCTACTGACATAATTCATAATTGATATCGTTATAGTTCAAAACGACCATTGGTTTACAACTCGGAAACAATACATACTTATTTGGTTCTTGTTTTTGCTTTTATCTTAGGTGATAAAAGCATTGAGGGTGGAGGGGGGGGGGGGCATTTCAAGGAATAACCTGGTAATGAAATGATTACTCATGTTTTAATTGAACTCATACCAACCAATAATTATACTTATGCTTGCGTTATAGGACCAACTGTTTCGAAATGTATTTATTCATGTATGCATGTGTGTATGTATAACTATGGAGGAAATGACTTTATACATGATTGTTCCAGCAAATATCATACATCCTTGCATGACCATATATGACCTTGTCTACAAATCAATGCCTTCTACGCTGTTTGATGTTACGCTTTTTTCGTGTTCAATTGGTCCTTGAATATCAAAGCATTTTGGGATTTAATTCCTCGGAGGTTTAAATGATTTTCAGAATAAAAGCATCAGTCTCATTTCATTTTAATTAAAATTCTAATTGCCCCACTGTTTTGGGGAGATGTTGGCACAGGCAAACAGTCAGTAAATTTATGTCCTCTTTTAATAATAATCTATGACTCTAGGAAATGCTACAAAACTATACGACTCATTCAGTATTCTAAAGTCATTGAGTAAGGATGTATTAGTGATATGGCTATCTGTTGGTTTGCCTATGGAAAATAAAGTCTTATATATAAATTTCCAAGATTTCTTATACGTTTTCTTTTATATAATGCTATGGTGGACAAATAACAATGACATGTCTGAAAAAATCAGAGGAAATAAGTCTGACTCTCCTTCGAAGGACATCTGGACTCCAAGAACCAACAAATCGAATTGTTGGGAGGTCAATCCAATTAGGGAGGGGTGATTCAATTGCAAACCTCTTTGCCAAGAAGAATTTCCCAGTAGACACCAATAGACTTCTATTTAGGTTTACGCTTGAATAAATTCTGTTGCTGGGACTGGTTCTCTTTTTAAATAAAGATATATAGCAATAATAGCGGACCACTCTTGTTGCCAAAAAGTTACTATTTTTGAGAGAGAGAGAGAGAGAGAGAGAGAGAGAGAGAGAGAGAGAGAGAGAGAGATCGGGGATCATAATTACTATGTATTATGTGGTGCTTGATTACCGAGTGTCCTTGTCCATTGCTTTGTTGAGGGGATGGGGTTGCAAGGCTCATACTCAGGACTGTAAGAAGGATTTGGATATTTTGTACGAAATGTTTCCTGGGCGTTAATCAAAGGTGGCCCCACATCAAGGCAACAATGAAAGTTCAGTATTAGATACATTAAAAGTGAAAAAAAAAAGGAATTTAACAAATCCTCCAATATATTTTTGAATTAGTCCTATTTTTCTTTACATCCATGCAAATTGTTTTGTCCTATATAAATATATAGAATTTTAGTTGCCCTATTTCCCATAATTTAATAAACGAGTGAGAAGATTTTCTATAATATTAAGCAATAAATTAAATTTTAGAAGACTGACTACAGAGTATTTCTCCAAGGTTCTTCCCTAATTAGTTTTTTGCATAGAGTATATTATCAGGAAAGCTCAGACGATAAATAAAATAAATATCGGGGATTAAATTTCCGAAAAATTACATAACACATAGGAATTCTATTTTCTTACTCCAAATGGAGACACTGGGTACCCTCCTTATCATTGATAACCAGAAAGAAAGAAAAAAATGAGTTATTTGACATCATCACTATGAGTAGTTTCATTTCAAAACCGTTATCCACAAATAAAGATAGGGAATGTTACATGATTCCACTTTCCGTTAGTCTATGGAAAACTTCCTTACACACTGCACAACTATTTGGCGTCAGAGATAAAGTATGGGATCCATAAAGGCTTATTCAGACTCTGATGACAGTTGTGCTATTGGAAACGTCTCTGCCTAGCGATCTGCTGGACTGGGATTTGAGACCTGCTTAAACTCGGTAGTTTCTTGTATTGTCTGCAAAGTCACCATCATTGTGAGCTAAGGATAGGGTGTTTAGGGGGAGTATATAGGTCTACCTGCTGAGTCATCAGTAGCCATTGCCTGGCCCTCCCTGGTCCTAGCTTGAACAGGAAGGGTCTTAATTTGGGCGTGAATCATATGTATATAAGGTCAGTCTCCAGGGCATTGTCCTACTCGCTAGGGCATTGTCACTGTTCCTTGTCTTTGCCATTCATGAGCGGCCTTTAAACATTTAAGAGAGGATATGTATGTTTTCCTTCTCGCTATGAACCTTCGCGAGAGATAATTATGTCTTTTCCTTCGAGTATCAACTACATATCTTGATTAATGTGTCTTTAAATCTTCTGTCTTCGAATGATGGAGAGGAAATAACCAATGGTGTCAAGTGAGCATCCTTCCTTGTGATAACGATAATCATATTCAAAATATTAAAGTAGTATTAAAAGGTTCTTTTGATTCAATCTATCCCTATCTTTCTAATACTTTATCAACCGAATTACTCTTCCTGTTATGTAACTCAGGACAATAGATTCCTGTTCAAATGGTTTTACACACAAACCTTCTCCTTTCTGTGTCTCCGTCTGTTCATTAAAACTTGAAGAGGAATGGAAGGGAGAGGAGAACTCAGAGTTGATTGAGTGGAGACACACTCATTCGTCAGACTGTTGGTAATTGTCTCGTCTCTGCATAAGGAGAATTCCATTTCAACAAAGCTTTGGAAAACACAAACATACAGATACAAAGACAGACAGACAGACAGACACGCACTCGCACACAAATATACATATGCAACAACAACAATATCTCAGTGGCGTCCAAGAATCGAAGATACAATTTCTTACAGAATAATACTATGCCTGATGCTGTCACACAAACGACCCCTTTATTGTAGAGAAACCGGAAGGAAATAAGTTACACACACACACACATACACACACACACACACACACACACATATATATATATATATATATATATATATATATATATATATATATATATATATATATATATATATATATATATATGTATTATTACTTGCAAAGCTATAACCCTAGTTGGAAAAGCAGGATGCTATAAGCCCAGGGGCCCCAACAGGGAAAATAGTCTAGTGAGGAAAGGAAACAAGGAAAAATAATATATATATGTATATATATATGTATATATATATATATATATATATATATATATATATATATATATATATATATATATATATATGTGTGTGTGTGTGTGTGTGTGTAGCCTATATGTATATATCCTCATCATTCCCTCCTCCTACACCTATTGACGCAAAATGCCTCAGTTAGATTTCACCAGTCGTCTCTATCTTGAACTTTTAAATCAATAGGCCTACTTCTCCATTCATCGTCTCCTACTTCACGCTTCATGGTCTTCAGCCATATAGGTTTGGGTCTTCCAACTCTTCTAGTGCCTTGTGGAGCCCAGTTGAAAGTCTGGTGAACTAATCTATCTTGGGAGTGCGAAGAGCATGCCCAAACCATCTCCATGTACCCCTCACCATGATCTTATCCACGCATGGCACTTGGGTGATCTTTCTTATAGTTTTATTTCTAATCCTGTCCTTCCATTCAACCCCCAATACCCTTCTGAGGCTTTGTTCTCAAATCTACTAAATCTCTTGGAAATTGTTTCATTGTTATACCATGACTCATGTCCATACAGTAACACCGATCTCACTTAACTGGTATTAGTCTGATTTTTAGTTGTAATTTCAGGCCAATTTCATTTTCAAATTCTACTCAACATAGCCATTGTCTGATTGATTTTTTTTTCAATCTTTCACAAAACTTTAACTCTAAAGACCCAGTATTGGATATATATATATATATATATATATATATATATATATATATATATATATATATATATATATATATATATATATATATATAATGCAACCGTTTCCACTCCACTGCTGGTCAAAGGCCTCATACACGCCCTTATTCATGTCTGGGTTGTGGACAATTTTCATCACCACGCTAGCCAACTGCGGATTGGTGATGGTGGGAAAATTTTGTCTGATAGCTCACAGGAAGCCAACCTAGTATTGGTGACCCAGACAATTGAAAAATGAAGTTTTTTATTTATTTTTGACAGATTTTGATCTCAAAACCTATAGTACGAAACAAGACATTTCAATTTATATCATTTTTAAAACATCATGAGGAAAATTGCGGATAAAATCATTGAGATGAAATTATAGATGATTGATTTTATTCAAATGTAAAAAGAGAAATTGTAAAGGTGTTTTCATTCATGAATTAGCTAAAAGATTAATATTCTTGTTTCATATTTCACTAGACAAGTTTTTGAAAATACCTTCAAGATTTCATTCGTTCACAAGTGATTAGAGAAATCACAGAAATTGATATATTAAGCCTTTAGTTTACAATTACAATGCATAAAGTTACTATTTGATACAATAGTATATATAAAACATTCTACATTGTGTTGAAGAACAGAAGAATGGTAGGAAAATGTGCTTCGTATTTTGGGGTAAACTAAATGGTTCTTACATTCAGAGATTACGCAAGGAAGTGAGCTGCATTGGGAGTACATACTCTAGAATGATAATATATTTATTAACATGTACGTCGGTTTACTCAATGCGCGAGTGAATCGAGTAACGGCGTTTAAAATTAACGTTTTGTCAACCCTCCAGTCAAGAGGGTTTTTCAATAATATTAGAGATGATATATCAAGTTACGTTATGGATAACGTCTACTCCAAGCAATTTGATCAGCCTCTTTTTAAAATTCTGATTTCTCTTTCTATAGCTATATATGTAAAATTTTAGTGAATCTTCCACATGATATGAAGATTTTCCTTTAAATTTATTAAAAATAATTAAAAACACAAAACAAAATTCTTAAAACGTTAAAAAACCCAAAATATTTGAAAACATATCATTATGATGATAAAATATCTTTTCATATTAACCGTTCATAGAGATTGGAGGAAGCTTTTACTGCTCCATCAGTTTTCAATAAGTAAAGAAACTGAAAGATAGAATACAAACGTGAAAACTTTATTTTCGTTGACTATAATGAAGTTTAATTTATGCAATTTTCTATAGATTTTGCAGAAAATAGAAGAACTTGCAACACAGTTTTCTTTCGTTTCTGTTTTGACCTTCGAGGGGGACTAAATAAAACCCAATTCTATATCATTCCTTTATCTAAGTCTATATGTCAATAAATGTTGCATTTTTAATCCTTCTTATTCTATAATGACCTTTGATCTATTACTAATTATGTTTAAGGGGAAACAGGAAGATCTGCTCTTCTATTCTGTTGTAAGATTCCATAAAAACAGTTGTTTACGAAAACTATCTCACAAATTTTTAATATCAGATATAGAGGGAGAAAGAAATATAGCAAATTGTGAAAAACTATAATAATTATAGATTATTTTCTTCCTCATTTACAGTGGCAATTCCGTTAGAGAGAGAGAGAGAGAGAGAGAAAGAGAGAGAGAGAGAGAGAGAGAGAGAGAGAGAGAGAGAGAGAGAGAGAGAGAGAGAGAGAGAGAGAGAATTATGGACAGCAAATGGTTCTGTTCGCTATTTTTGTTTTTTCCGTATGTTATGCATGATGCTTATATAAGTACCAACAGTATTCTTGTAGCTCAAGGTGAAACCAATTCCAAAGAAAATCCTACGGTTTGCCATGAAAAATTAAATATATACAAAAGAGTTAAGTGGCATTCATTGGTTGTTGCAGCCAAAAATTCTAGGTAATCACATCTATAAATAAGTACAGAAACGTAAGCAATTACAAGCTTGAATAATTGAGGTAAGTGAATTTCCGAGTTACTTAAACACAAATCAGTCAGTTTGAACATCCAATGTTGCATAACCGTTTGAAACAGAAAGCAATACAGCAACTCCTTTTACTAATCATTGGTATTTTGTGTAGCTAAAACGCACATACTAGACCTCAAAAACACCTTCAGGGTAGAACTTTCTGGCTAATAATGCTTGATTATAGATTTGCCTTTGTTTGTTAAAGGATACCACAAATATTACGCCCAAATACACCTCTTTGTCTATCAAATTAGGGACTTAATCATTCTCCAAAATGGCAAGTTTTCTAGTTTTATGGATGACATGACCAAATGCTCAGTAGTATCCTCTTCCTCCCTATACAAAACACAAAGGGTATCCTTATCATTCCTGTTTCTATAATTTTCTTTTAATTCTTGCACATTTAACCTTGTTTTCATAAATATTAGTGTCGCATTAGTGTCAAGTTCACCTATGCAGTCTCTTCGGCCATTACTACTCAAAAACCTCAGTTTGGTCATCTCTGCTTTTCTTGCTTCTATTTTTCTTTTAATTTCATTTGCCACTTTACTTTTTGTTTCTTTTGAAATTTCTTTTTTATTTATACTTTCTTACTTCTTCAATTTTAATATAATATTCATCGCATATTTCTTTAATACTTTTTCCCCAACATTCCCCATATGGTTCTCTTATATGATCTTCCACTACTTTCTTAACTAGCCATTTGTCATCTGATGTTATGAGATAACATCACATTTTCATACTGTATTCTATTTTCAACTGGCCGTATTCCTATTTCTGCTATTAGCCCCCAGTATGGTGTGGTAGAAACCTGTTTAAACATTCCTTTCATAATTTTGTACTGTTTACTCTCTAGTTCTTTCATCTCTTTTTCTTTTAATACTCTCCATGTCTAAATATTTGCAAAAATTGTAGGTACTACTACTGTCTCATAGATCTTTATTCTCACTAACAAAGCCAAATCTCCTACTCTGTTACTGTCTCTATACTTCCCAACTTCCTGTACCATGTAGCCTATTCTGTTATTGCTTCCCTTTTGCTTATGATGAGACTTTGATTTCCTTTATCCTAGTACCACTCTCCTGATTATTTATATCCCTTAACTGTTTCTAACCATCGGAGTTTTTTAAAACCTCGTCCTTTTAGTTCAATGGTTGATTTGTTGTCGGTGGAAATTGGGAGAAACAAAAATCCATGAAAGGACTCATTCATATCTTATACATACAAAACGATACATCTCTCTGAAGTGCAAAGAATGTACAGATATAATTGTGTACGTTTGGTGGTACATATCTGTTTAAGCTTAATTCTAAAAACTTTTTGTTGTCTTGTAGAGAGGAAGAATGAGTCTACAAAATGAAGAGAAATTAGTTGAGGGAAAACTTAATCAGCACTAATGGATGTAATGGCCATTGCATTCTGCTTCATCACAACGATGTTGACAACGCATTTTATATCGTTTGGTCTTTGAGAAATGATAACAAGTGAAGCAGATTTCTGCATTGACATTAACAATGCCATGCTGTTATGAAACCCAAGAGACGATATACCATGTCCCATATTCGTTGTTAAAGTTTCCTTAACACCCAAGTAAGGAAGCCAGATTTGGTTTACAGTGAACACTGTTATGTATTATTGTAATAATGTACTGTATTACCTCAAATGTTACGTGTATTGAGCGCAACATTGCATCACATTGCATTGATAAAACATGTTGAAGATTGTACATAACTGAAATAATGTATTTTGATATTAGGCTTCAAGCATTTATTGATTACCTCAAATATAAGATGTGATTCTTTCTACTTTTGTACAGCAGTAGGATTTAAGTCTTTTGAGAGCGAAGCTCTTATGTTTGTTAAGAGGTTTCAGTTTTTAAGATTGTTTACGAGATGACGCTCAGTTGGAAGTTGGTTGTTATAAGACCAAAGCCAAGAGCAATGTAGCCTCTTATTATACATTAAAGGGTTATGTATACACCTGCTTTTGATTCAACATATCAACAATAAAAAATTGACAATGCAGATGGGATACCCCTGGATAATTACTAATAATTATTCACTCATTTACAGGTGAGTAATATGCTGAAATCAACAAACAATCAACCAACATAAAATATAAAATTGGCCTGACCCGATGATGAATGCACACAGAGATCATAGAGCAGCAGATGAAAAATTTATTGCAAGAGAAGCAGAAGAAAAAGGCCAATGAGGATTTCCTATGCAGCCGACCAGAAGAATTTCATCAAACACTAGCAAACAAAACAAGAAAACAAAGTGAATTTTAAAGTTGTGTAGGATACAAAAAAGGTAGAAAGTTACTTGGTGACTTTAGAACAGTAGCCTAACCTATTCAAGGTATCAAGGTAAGCAGTCAAAATGCGTCTTGCCATTGAACATCCTGAACGATTTAGCATCACAGCTGAACCTAATTCTGTTGCAACACGGTGGAAACAGTGGTGTGATGAATTTAAGATTTATTTAGAAGCATTTGGGAATATGATGGATGCCCAAAAGAAGGCATTATTACTTCATACAGGAGGTAGAGAAGTTCGGGAAGTGTTTAAGACATTGCAGCCTACAGATGACACTATTGAAGCTGCAATTAATTCTCTTACCACATATTTTGCTCCTCAGGTCAATAACTTTTTTGAAAGGTATCAATCTACAGCACAGGCATATTAGAAAGAAAATTAAAGTTTAGTTGTATTTATGACAAGACTAAAGAATTTAGCTGTTTCACATGAATTTCTAGAATTAGGAAATGTTATCATAGATCAAGTTATTGCACATTACACATCACAAGAGCTGAGAAATAAATTATTGTAAGACAAAGTCATTGATAATAGGCAGAGCTTTATAAACCTCAAATAGGCAAAGTAACATAATAGTTAGTTCTACAATTAATGGAATGGAATATTCTAAAATTAGTACAATAGGTTCCAAATGGAAAAACAATGAGAATCAGAGAAGGAATATATCAAAGCCTAGTCATAGAAAAGTGCCTAACACTAATGTTCATAAATATCAGAATCAGGTCTATACACAGAAACAACAGGAAAAACCCAAGTGTTATAGGTGTGGTAAAACTGATCATCTTGCATACGAAGCAAAGAAATGCCCTGCTACTGGACAAACATGCCAAAATTGTAGAAAGATGGGTCATTTTGCAACTGCTTGTAGATTCCCTAAACAGTACGCAAAGAAAATAAATGCTACAGTTGATACTATTGGTCAAGAAAATAATGCGTAAAATGTTTTTGATAATCAGGATAAGTTAGAACATTACTTTGCGTTTCACATAAATTCTGTCGATAAAAATACAAAGAAACATATCATGGTAAAAGTAATCATAAATGGTAAACCAATTTTGATGCAAGTTGACACAGCAGCCGATGTATCCATTATGTCTAAGAAAACCGCTAAATGCATTCTTAATTTGTTATTAGAAGATACAAATAGAGTTTTGAAAGGTTATAATGGTTTTGATATTCAGGTAATAGGTGATTCGAATGTAGAAGTATAGTACAAAGAAGAGAAATTAGAGAGAATGCCATTAACAGTAGTAAAAGGTAAAGGACAAACATTGCTAGGTTTGGATTGGCCACTTACTTACTTACTTACTTCCACTCCCAGGTAGGCTTTCAGCCTGTCAGTGAAATCAGTTGTCTTTTCCACTCAATTCTGTTTTCAAAAATTCCATCTCTTCTTAGCTGTACAATTGTTGGCATGTTGTTCTTTGTCAGAATCTCTTCAATTCCATCCCTCCAGCGTTTACGTGGTCTACCTCTTGATTGGCTACAGTATTTTAATTTAGATGGCCCTAGTATTTTGAAGGTTACAGGTAGACAAGATGAACACAAAAAGGAAATGTCTGTGGATAATATCATATCAGAGTTTCAAGACGTATTTGAAGAGGAAGTAGGTACCGTAAAGAACGCGAAGGCAATTTTACTTTTGAAACCTGACAGTGCTCCTAGATTTTGTGCTCCCAGAACAGTACCGTATGTATTGAAAAGTGCAGTTGAAACAGAAATCAGGAGATTAGAAAATGAAGGTTCATGGGAAAAGGTTACATATTCAGATTGGGCTACTCCATTAGTGCCTATTATGAAGAAAAATGATCATGTTAGGTTATGCGGAGATTACAAAGTAACGTTGAACCCACAACTGAAAGTAGCTCAGCATCCATTACCAAATCCGAGAGATGTTTGCAACTATGTCAGGATGAAATGTTTTTTCTAAGTTAGATTTAAGACAAGCATTTCAACAGCTTCCATGTATGAAAGTTCACAAGAATTATGTACAGTAAATACATCCTTAGGTTTGTTTAAGCCATAGAGATTACCTTATGAAGTTGCAAGTACTCCAGCTATATAGCAACAAACTATAGGTAAGATTTTTTCAGGAATGCAAGGAGTATTCATTTTTATAGATGATATTTTAATTGCTGGTAAAGACACAAGAGAACATAAAGAACGATTGCAAACAGTTCTGAAGAAATTGAAAGAACATATTAGAGTAAATAACAGCAAGGGTATTTTAGAAGATGATTCAGTGGAATAAATAGGTTTTGTAATTAATGGCAAGGGTATTCACAAAACTAAAGAGAAGATTGAAGCTGTACAATCAACAAAAGTACCAGAAAATATTAAGGAATTACAATCATTTTTAGGTTTAGTACCATTTTATGGGAATTTTATTCAGAATTTGTCTACAATTGCACATCCATTGTATAATCTGTTGAATAAGGGTGTAGAATGGAAGTGGACAAAAGAGTGTCCGGAATCTTTTGAAAGAATCAAACAGGAAATAACATCACCCACATTCCTAGTACGTTATCTAATTGATTTACCATTTAAATTAGTATGTGATGCATCAAACATAGGTTTAGGTGCAGTATTATCTCATGTAATTGCAGATGGAACAGAAAAACCAATTGCATTCACTTCTAAAGTATTGAGCAAGGCAGAAAGGAATTACTCTCAAATAGAAAAAGAAGGTTTAGCATTAGTGTATGGAGTTAAGAAATTTCATATTTATCTTTGTAGTAGGAAAATGGTCACACTTGTTACAGATCCTAAACTTTTATTAGCAATATTGGGTCCAAAAGCAAGTTTACCTACGTTGGTAGCTGCAAGACTACAGCGTCAGTTGGGCAATTACGTTAGCCGCGTACCACTATGATATAGAATACCGTCCAGCATCAAAGATGGGTAATGCCGATGCTTTATCCAGATTACCAGTAGACAAAGCTCCAGAAGAGTATGATGACCGTATTCTGTTAATTTCTGTATATGATGTACCCATTATAACAAAGGATGTAGCACACAGTACCGAGAGAGACCCAGTACTTAGTAAGGTTTTAGAGAGTTTGATGATAGGTAAGGACTTATGTGGAAAAGAGGAAAATTGTAAACCCTATAAGGATATATGGTATGAACTGAGTGTAACACAAGGAATAGTGATGAGATGTTCAAGGGTAGTTATTCCTAATTCACTGAGAAATTAGGTTTTGTCTGAAATGCATGCAGATCACCAAGGTATTGTAAGATCAAGGTCAATTGCAAGAACATTTGTATGGTGGCCAGGTGTAGATAAAGATGTGGAATCTTATATAAGGAATTGTATGAATTGTGTTATGCAACAGAACAATCCTTATTTTGCTAGAATGCACCCATGGGAGTTACCCAGGTATCCATGGCAAAGAGTGCATATAGATTTTGCAGGTCCTTTTTTGAATTATTTATTTGTTTATGATTGTAGTAAATGCTTAAATTAAGTGGTCAGAAGTCATCCCTATGAAAACAACAACGTCTTACGCCACAATAAAAGAGTTGATGCAAATTTTTTCTACAGAAAGAATTGTTAGTGATAATGGTCAACAATTTACCTCACAAGAGTTTAAAGAATTTTGTAATGTCAATGGAATAAAACACATTTTCAGCAACATATCATCCCTCTACCAATGGAGAGGATGAAAGGTTTTTTTCAAACATTTAAACATAATATAAAGTGTGGGAGAGCAAATTCAGGTAACATATTTTTACATGTATCAAACTTTTTATTGTCTTATAGAACAAGGCAGCACAGCACAACAGGCGTGTCACCATAAAAATTTGTTGATGGGGAGGAGAATCAGGTGTAAGTTAGATTTGTTGTATCCAAGTTTCCTAAGTGGTTTAGAAGAAAAAGGGTATAAACAAGTAGAAAATCTCCCAAAAGTAAGAACTTTTTTTACCTTTATCTGATGTCATGGGAAGATCATACAACCCTCTAAAGAAGTAGGTACCAAGAGAGATTGTAAGAGGGATATGAAATTTACATTATGATGTTCAAGTTGGTGTAAATATTGTAAAACGTGATGTTGATCAATTACAGCCATTAAACAGAAATACAGTAGAGCAAACTTTCAGAAGTAGTTAGATCAAATGAGTCAAATATTAAACAAGATGCTCCAACATTAAATGTAGGATCAGAACCAATTCATGTACCAGTACAAGATGAGGTTAGAGTGCTTCCTAGTAGGATTAATAGAGGAAAGCCCCCTGAGAGATAAGATTTATAAAGATTTTTACAATGTCAAGTTAAGGGGGAGGATACTGTTTTTATTATTGTAATAATGTATTGTATTACCTCAAATGTTACGTCTAATGAGTGCAATATTGTATCATATTGCATTGATAAAACCTGTTTAAGATTTTACATAACTGAAATAATGTATTTTGATATTAGGGTTCAAGCATTTATTGATTACCTCAAAGATAGGATGTGATTCTTTCTACTTCTGTAATGCAGTAGGATTTAAGTCTTTTGAGAGCGATGCTCTTATATTTGTTATGAGGTTTTGGTTTTTGAGATTGTTTACGAGATATTTGACGCTCAGTTGGGAGTTGGTTGTTGGGAGCCCAGAGCCAAGAGCAATGTAGCCTCTTAATATACATTAAAGGGTTATGTATACACCTGCGTTTGATTCAACATATCAACAATAAAAAATTGATAACGTAGATGGGATACCCCTGGATAATTACTAATAATTATTCACTCCTTTACAGGTGAGTAATATACTGAAATCACCAGAAAATCAACCAACTTAAAATATAAAAAATGCGTTGGGCTGAAGTCGTTTCTCTCTCTCTAAGAAAACATCATTTTCCACTTATTGAATAATTCCTCAAACCGGAATTTCTTCTTGTTGCATATTAATCCTTGGTTTAAAACTTTGCCTCTCAAAGATTTATCCCTCCTGAATTCACTGCTGGTACGAGCTATTTTCATAAAAGTTTCGTTATAACCAAATGATACGTCGAAACCAACTTTGTCAATGAATAATCACACTACCAACTGGTCACAGTAGGCACAAGGAAGACTGCTCCACACCCATAGGTGAGAGGGTATCAGGAGACCAACTTAACTTATTCAATATGTTGTGTGCATTTTATAGCCAAGTGGGTATGCAATAATATTTGGTTATTCCAGCAACGTTCTTCTGGGAATCATATGGAAGCTTGTTATAATACTAATAAGAATAGGGAAGGGAGGAATATGGGGAAAGGAAGGGTAGCCTACCCCTGGATACAATCTAGTTTATAGCTCAAAGGCAGGTAGTTGGGATGGGAAAGAATAAGGAAATAGGGAGAAGAAGAAGTACAGGAGAAGAATAGTAGAGAGGGGCAGATATTAGGGATATTAGGGAATTGGTTTTAGCTAAGAAGCCAGATGCTTACGTTGGATAATCTTGATGTAATTCTTTCTAAAACTTTGAATTCTTTTTCTCAAACTATATACGTAAAATATCACTAATTTTTCGTAAATGTTATACAAAAATCACAATCAATTTCTTAACGAATAACTATAGAAACAAAAACAAAATCTTGAAAGGTAACAGTAAGCAAGGCTGTTCAAGAGTACATCATTACACAGTCACTCTCTAACTGATATTGGACGGGAAAGTTCCATCTCGGACTGTGAGTCACACTGATCAGGCACAACTCTCCTGCAGATACAGTTTCCCTAACATTTCCTCTTTTAAGATGGTGTCTTGTGGTATAGTGGTAACGTCATACTCACTCAGATGGAAAGACCAGCGTTCGACTCTCCTAACAGACGAAGGAAATAAGTTTTGTGTTCGCTCTTATTAGTAATACTTTATTTTTATGCAAGGTACAACTTAGGTTGGTTGGAAGTTTATAAGCTACAAAGCCAAGTATAATAAATAATAAAATGAAAGTTTTATTGCTTCATTTTACTTGTATTCTTTGTTACTGTTTTGATTCAGTTTAGTATTTACTTCTGCCATCCTTTCCAACATTTGGTATTACAATTTCTTGATTTTCCAGATAATTGAAACTTTGCCTATCACACGGATTGGTAATAATAATTACAAAATGAAACATTATAACATCCAAGTTTGAACTTCCAAAGTATCAATAAGTAAATTCCAAGACTTAAGAAGAACATTCATAATGTGGTTACTAAATTCACCAAAACTTCTTTTAAACTAAGATTATTAAGCAAAACCAAACAAAACCGAACCATTGAGGCTTAGTAGTATACTCTGCATCCTAACACAACAAAACAAACTTTATCCTTATCATTCCTGTTTCTATGATTTTCTTTTAATTCTAGCATATTTAACCTTGTTTTCATAACCATTACTGGCTCATTAGTGTTAACTTCTCCTATGCAATCTCTTCTACTATTACTAATCACAAACCTCAGTTTGGTCTCTGCTTTCTTTTCTTCTATTTTTCTTTTAATTTTATTTGCCACTTTACTTTTTTATTTTTTTTTTGTTCTCGCTTTTTATACTTTCTTACTTCTTCAATTTTAATATCATATCTATTGTATATTTCTATGATACTTTTTCCCTAACATTCCCCATATGGTTCTCTTATTTGGAGAGCTATTCCTACGGGCTGACCAAGTGAAAGGCTCGTGCCAAAAAGAAGAGTTGGCTGTAATACTCTACGAACGAAGGAACGAACAGACAGCTATTTGTACCTGGGAGTTGTCATAGGCAAACAACTAACCTCCAAGGAGTAAATCAATCACCTAAAGGAAATATCAAATGGAAAGCTTGCAGCCATAAGATATATGTCTTCTCTAAAGGACGGAGCAAATGAGCATATACAGAAGAACTACCTAGCCCGTACCAGAACACTTGTGGACTATGCTGCTCTTACCTTAAAAAAGCTGACAGAGGCTCAAAGAGTTACGCTAGAGGTAATACAAAATGATGCCATTAGACTCATGCTATGAGCACCCATGTGAACAAGGCTGTGTAATATCAGGCCTGAAACCAAATTGCCGACCTTAGAAGACAGGATTGCACAGAGAAACGCAAGTAAAAGGCAAAAATTTTTCTCTCTGACAGACACTCCATAGCAAAGAAGAGGGTAAAAGAAGAACTCACAAAGCACCCTGAGATCCAGACCTAAAGTCTTATGGCAAGGACCACTGTGATAATTTAAAGAGCCTGGGAATAGCTGAAGTAATACTGAAACTGAGTCCAGACAAAACTCAGGGCGCACAGCACATCCCACCCTGGATAAAGGAAACTGTATCTTTATTATATACAAAACTTCCAGAAGTAAAAGAAGGTTGCACAATGAAGGAGCTAAGAACAGCAGCCCAGTAGGCAATCAGAAGCATAGAAATTTAACTGTGGATTCTGGAATACAAACAACAGGAGCTGCAGTATAATTCAACAACTTTACAGCTTGCTGGAGAATATCCAACAATGACTCTACCATGGAGACAGAACTTGTTGCAATAAAGCAAGCACTGAAATACTCGTTTGAAAACGAAGAAATACCAGTAGTCATCCACAGACTCAAAATCCTCAATGCAAGCCTTACAACAAGCAAAGAACAAAAAAAAAAAAAAATAAAGGTCTACTAGCTGACATCAAGTCACTACTATATCAGCACAATGAAAGAGGCAGACCTGTGACTCTCAACCTGATTCCAAGTCATATTGGAATTACATGGAATGAGAAAGCAGATGAGCTAGCCAAAAGCACAAACACATAGACAGGTTACAGGTGCACATACAGCCTGGCTTCAACAGACTAATAACAAAATAAAGCCACAGCTCAAAGAAAATATGATCAAGGACCTACACAAGTAGATAGAAAATAACTCCCCTTCTGCCACGTGGTACAAGTGGGCCACAGATCTGGTACCTCTCCCCATTGACAGGCACACACCAAGAGAGCAAGCTGTATGTTTTACAGACTCAAGCTGGGGTACAAAGCCTGCTGGGAGACTGTAGAAAACAGCGTAAGACCATGCAAACACTGTGAAGAGATACCACGACAGGCACTTCAGCACTACTTGCTAGAATGTAGGGAGACAGCGTATCTAAAGGGTAACTTACAACCAGACGTTAACTCACAAAACTCAATGCAAACTGCAGCCGCACTGGTAAAAGCAATTGATGAGGATATTGAAAACCATAGACGATTGCTTTTAAACCTACCTCCATCGAGGTAATGTAACCTCTGGAAGTTCATTCAACTTCATCTCATCCCCTCACTGTAAGCCCCTATACACATCATCGGTATTCTTCCATAAATTTTTCTACAACCCTAGGCCTTAAATTTTCCAAACTACTACCACTATCCATGACAGGATGGCCCCCTTCCACTACCACCGTCATCCTTCCTCTGTTCACATTTGTCTCTACAAGTAAAAACCTTTCAAATTTCCATTTTTTAACAATTGACCTACTGAATTTAATACCACAACAACAACAACAACAGATCTTCCACTGCTTTCTTAACTAGCATTTGTCATCTGATGTTATGATGTTATGAAATAGCATCACCCTTTTATACTCTATTCTCTTTTCAATTGGCCATATTCATGTTTCGGCTATTAGGCCACAGTATGGTGTGATAGCAACCTGTTCAAAAAATCTGTTCATGATTTTGCTCTGTATACTCTCTAGTTCTTTCATTTCTTTTTTTACACCCCATGTCTTCATATTTTGCTACCATTGTGTGTACTACTACTGTCTCGTAGACCTTTATTCTCATTAGCAATGCCATTACATTTCCTACTCTGTTACTGTCTCCATGCTTCCTAACTTTTCGTACCATGTATTATATTTTAACTTCCCTTTTGCTTATGCTGAGACTATAGTTTCCTTTTTCTGAGTACCATTTTCCTAAGTATTTATATTCCTAAACTGTTTCTATTCTTCCATTTCTAACCACCACATTCACCTTTTTAACCTCTTCTTTTTGTGTCTAATTACCAACATTACAGACATCTGTTCTTCCAAACTGCGGCAGTTGCTAATGGCTCTTTCTACTTTGTAACGATTGTTGCTAGGGAACATTATATCATCTACATAAATGAAGGTTTCTATTCTAATATTTCTATTCAGGGTTATCATCTTTTAACTTATCGAATTATCTTTGTCCGGTGACTATTGAACATAACTTTTGTCCAGATACTTATCCCTGTTTCACGTTTCCTTTTATCCTAATTTCCTCTGTATATCCAACAGGGCTCTTAATAATGTCTTAGCCCCTTCTCAGTGGAGAGTGGGGTGGGGGGGGGGACACCAAAATGACATCACCTGTATAATCATCCTGACACAGGATTGAAGATTAGCAACCTTTGCATTCAATAAACCTCTTTCTTATAAATAGTGTTGTGCCGCGGACAAGAATAGCTCATCACTTTCCTTTGTAGCAGACAAAGCCTAGAAATAGGAACATCTGAAAAGTGAATCTTCCTTAAGACTAGTTAAGAATGAGAAGACAACTGAGCATCATTTGGATAGTCAGCAAAACCATTGCATGAGAAAATGTGGAGATATATCTGTTGGAAAAGAAGAACAAGAAGAAAATTAATAGAAAAAAATCAATGTTCGATTTATATATAAAGAAGAAATACAATATCAGTAAATAGGCTAGGATAAGCAATTTGACCCATAATTACAGAAACCTCCAAGAAAACTTTAATAAATGCTGAATGATTACGATCTCTCTCTCTCTCTCTCTCTCTCTCTCTCTCTCTCTCTCTCTCTCTCTCTCTCTCTCTCTCTCTCTCTCTTCAGAGGTTTCTTGCGACCTCAACCTTTTAGTTTCTTGGTTGATTTGTTGTTGGTGGAAATTGGGAGAAACCAAAATCCATGAAAGAATACATCCATATCTTATATATACAAAACAATACAAATCTTTGAAGTGCAAAGAATGTACAGATATAATTAATTGTGCATGTTTTCTGGTTCATATCTGTTTAAGCTAAATTCGAAAAGCTTTATGTTGTCTTATAGGGAGGAAGAATGAGTCAACAAACTGGAGAGAAATGAGTTGACGAGAAAATTTAATCAAGGTGGATGGATGTGGTGGCCATTACAAGTTGCTTCATCAGGACGAAGTTGTCAACACATTTTATATCGTCTGGTCTTTGAAAAATGAATTGACATTAACAATGCCATGCTGTTATGAAACCCAAGAGACAATATACTATGTCCCATATGTCGTTAAAGTTTCCTGAACAGCCAAGTAACGAAGCCAGATTTGGTTTACAGTGAACATGTGGGGCTGACCAACCTCAAGGTCCTCATTGCTTTATTGCCCAATAAAGATGCCGAAATCCCATTTTATGAGGGATTTTACACTGACATTTTTCTCTAACCACCATAGATAAACAAAAAAGGTTTGCTTTCATTGTGGGGATATTTATTACAAACTTTCCCCTACCCAGAATGAAAATAAACTCCTAATCACAACCCGAAACTACAGCCCTGCTTATGTCTATATGTTTTTTACTATTATTTTTTAAACTATTGAACATATGGGAAAGAATAATGTGAGGATTTTATGCAAAATTTGGTAATCTTTCATAATTTTGTATGAATCCAATGAATAATCAAATTCGTTCTACAGCAAATAAACTAAGATAAAAAAACCCTGGACAAAATATGAAGAAGAAGATTCCAATAGCAAAGGGTAATTGGTATATCTCATCCAAAGACGTTATCAACACTACATTGAACATACAGAATATGTCCCAGCCCAGGAGAGTAAGAACTGTAAGTTACATTTCTCATAGTTTTGGGTGCTTTTACATGAGAGAGAGAGAGAGAGAGAGAGAGAGAGAGAGAGAGAGAGAGAGAGAGAGAGAGAGAGAGAGAGAGAGCATGAAACTGCCCTATATATCCATTTACTCGTAAAAAAGAATATTACATTCAACTTTTGTTTTTATGGTTGAATCCCATTAAAAGTCTCGATGAAGACACATCTCCCTTATATCTCAACAACCTTGACATGATCAAGGTCACCACAGCGCATGCGCATGAAAATACATGCATGGCTTTCGCATTCATATTGTAAAACAGCGAAAAGAAAAGTGTCACATCTTAGTTTTGCTTTCATGAAGAAAATGACCGAGTGTCAATTGTTTCACTTCCTAAGTCTCTTGGTGGCAAACAATATTTAAGAGCAGATCTTGTGGCACCATTAGGTTTGTAGTTTTACAAGTCAATTATCTGAAATACTCTAACTCAGAGTTCTTTCAGGAATACAACTTAAATAGTTTAAAGATTAAATAATGAGCACACTCAAGGGGGTGACAATTATAAAAAACGGATTTTTACACAGGGAAATCTACTTTTTGTGTGAGATAGCCATGTCGTCCTGATGGAAGTTCCTCATTGGTAGCTTCTACTAAGGATATTTCTGCGAATGATATAACAAAGAAAGTTTACCTTAGAGGTCTCAATATGAGACATCGCATCCATTCCTGTCACTTCCGGATCTAAGTTTGGTGCTACATACCGAGGAAGCTTCTTGTTAAAGCTTGTTGCAAAGAGATTGATTTGCAGTTCCAGGACTTGCTCTAGAATGGAACAGAATAATTTTGTGTCCAGAGACCATTCTGTTTCCTGAGGCTTGGATCTCGACAGGGCGTCCACCGTCACATTGCGAACCCCTTCGAGGTGAACTGATGAAAGATAAAATTTTCTCCTTTGCACTAAAGAGAGAATGGCTAGGATTACATGGTTGATCTGAGGAGATCTGCAGCCTTGTCTGTTGACACAGTGTACTATTGTATTATTGTCGATGACCAATTTGATGTGTGATTTCGTCTTTGGGTATAGTTTCTTCAGAGTCAGAAACAATGCCATAGCTTCCTGAACATTGATGTGAAACTTCTAAAATGCGATCAAACATTGACCCAGCACTTTCTTGGAAGACGATTGTCCCCCCCCCCATCGTTATTCCGAGGCGTCCATGTGAATAGTCACAGAAGAAGGAGGGTATGGTAGAGAGATTTATTTCGATACCCTCTTGGCAGTGGAACACGGTTGAGCTGCTTCTGCAGTAAGACTGGAGTTTGTGGCGAAGATATCTCTGAGGATTGGATGCCTTTCTTCTCCAGACTCTGTTGGCATCTTTGAGTCTTGCTTTCAGGGTTTTGTCTGTCACAGCAGCGAACTGTAACGACCCTAAGACCCTTTCCTATTGCCGTCTGGTGAGTACTTCTGAACAAAGTAGTCACCTGACCGAGTTTGCGATTTTCTTTCTCTTGCCTTGTGGTAGAGAGAGGGTATGTGATTGTAAATTCCAGTGAAGTTCCTAGCTACTGGAATATCCAAGCTGGAGATAACCTGGACTTCTTGAGGTTGATTTGGAAGACCAGAGATTGTAGGAAGTTCATGGCCTTTTGGGCTGTTCGAAGACATTCCGTCTTCGTTGCAGCACAGACTAACAAGTCATCCAGGTACAAGATCACATGTAGGCCCTTATTCTGAAGTTATTGGACAACAGCCACGACTAGCTTCGTGAAAATCCTTAGAGTTATACTCAGCCCGAATGGCATAGCTTTCAATGCGTAGCTCTATCTTGCCAGTTTGAAACCAAGATAGGGGGGAAAGCACTGACCTATCGGAAGGAGACTATAGGCTTCTGTAAGTTCTATGGAGATGGTATAGTGGGGTCCATATTCACGAAATAATCAGCATCTAGAACTGGTTTTTCAGAATGAATTTGTTTAGTGGCGACAAGTCTAAAACAGTTTAAAGAGTATTAGAATCTTTCTTGGGCACGCAGAATAGCCATCCTTGAAAGTTTATGGATTTTGTTCAACGGATATTTCTCTTCCAGAGGTCCTGAACATAATACTCTAAAAAGAGGGTTGTGAATTGAAAGAACCTCTTGAAGCCTAGCCCTTTTGAGACTGCTGTGAGCGCAGGGATCAAACTCCCATTGATCCCTGAACAGGTGAAGTCGTTCCCCTACCGAAAGCTCCTCAGTGTTGTTGTGAAGGACGTGCATCTTTATTCGTCTTGCCTTTATTTCCTCTGCCTCTAGTTTGACTGCCTCTTTTAGACCTTCCCCTGTTACCGGAGCCCGTCTTATGACCTTTGGCAGGATAGAATGTTGTGGTAGCTCTTTCAAACACCAGGTTGAGGGCTGGAGACTGAAACATACTGCTGGGGAACCATGTACACAGTATGAGGGATGGCGGCAACTGAGGCTGTTGCGACAGGAAAGGATTTCCTCCCCTTAAAGGAACTTCTGGGCTTCTTACCCTTGGGTTGAGGTCCTTCATTGGGGATAAATTCCGGTTTAGAGAACATAACCCACTTGTCTATAAGGCTCTTATTCTCTTGAGCTACTTAGTCTATGACTTCCTTAACTATTTTTTTTCAGGGAAGAGATCCTTCCCCCAGATATTGGAGTCGATCAATTCCCTAGGCTCATGTCTGATCGTAGCAGTGGCTAGTATGTGTTCTCTACATGCTCTCCTGGCTAAGAAGAAAGCATGGAGATCCCTATCAAACATGATTATGTGAGTCTTCGCCAAAATGGGGAAGAGATCAGATACAAGATAGTTTCCAATAAGCATCTCTAGATAAGATTGGAAGCCTACAGAGGCAGAAAGTCTCTCTTTAGCTTCCAATTCTCCATTTAATAGAGATTTGGGAATCCTAGGCAGTTTCTCGTTAAACTGTTTGCCTTCCGATGTCTTTATCTAGTTTTCCAACAGTGAAGATATTTTGGATGTCCTTCAAGTTGTTCATATCATAAGGACTAGGAATGGCCTGATCTCCACTATTGCTTTGATCATGGCCTCTAAGCTTTTAGAGCCAAAAGGGGAGACAATATCCTTGGGTGCCACAAAGGTGGCCAGTTTCCTGCCAAAGGCAGGAAGATTGGTATTGGTGAATTCAGCAATCTTTAACTCCCTAACCAAAAGGGATTGAGCCTTGCTATGGTCCAGAAGAATTGTTTCCTTAGGAATCGTATCATTACTAATGGATGCTTCTGAGTTAAGCCTTATATAAAAATATGGAAAAATATCAATTGACAGGAAGAATTCCAAGTCCGAAACTGGCTAGGAACCCAAACTATTCCCGATATGGAGGAACCCTTTGGTTAAGGTTATAAGCTCGAAGCTTAGGAAGCCTTAGAAAAAGTTGCCTTTTTCCAAAGCTACTATCCTCGCTATTAGGTACGCTTAACAGCGTTCATATTTGGCGGTTAGGCTCTCCATAAAAGCTTTCATGAACACCATTAGTTCCAAGTTTATAGGAAGTGAAGGTTTGTCAAAAGTCTGAACTGGCATGGAGATGGAAGCTGAGGCTTGAGCAGCAGGGATGGGGGAAAGTAAAGAGGCACTGGGAGCTGTCCTCACATGATGTGCATCCAACAACTCTTCTGAGGCTTCCGTGGTCAGCAGGATCTTCTCCATCTCTGATGACACTGAAGAAGTAGTCGACATGTTGTCAGCGTCCAGACTCATAACTTGCAGAGCGTCTCGAACTTCTTCATCCGCATGATCTGCGGATACCATCGGGAGTTGAACCGTTGGTAACTGATTACTAAACACAGAGGTGACCTCAGCCTCTGAAAGACAAGTTCTTTTAGTTCCAGAGAAGGAAGATAAGACTCATCTTGTTGAAAGCTCTTCAGTAGCCTCTTACCCAGTGTCGGAGCATCCTCCGACTTTGATCTCGAACATCCAAGGAGACGTCAGTGTCATAGAAGCTGGTGTGAAAGAGATCCGTGCAAATCTGCCATTTCGAAGGTTCCCAGATTGCAACAGATCGCTTGGAAAGATCCCTTGGAAACACGACAATCAGCATGCTTCCGGTAGGTCTTGTGGTCACAGGGCGACTTAACTCGTCTGGTACAGGTGACCATTGAACACTCCATGTCATCAGCAACCTGTAAAGAAGATACATTTCAATGAGTACATATCATTAAAAATTACAGTTTCTGAAAATTAGTTTCACAGAACCCCTCCTAAATTAAATGAACCTACTGCCTAAAAAAATGGCTAAAGACTGAACATAATCAGAACACATGCCAAACAGCTCAGAAATCTATAGAGATATATGAAGCAAAATATAATAACAGTGTGGTAGGAATATGGAGGAAAGGTTCAAATCAAAGGGACACTAGAACCTGCAGAGTAGGTCTATCGGAACAACCTAAGATGGCAAGTTCACTCATCATACTGTTTAGACCAGCAACAGCTGCCCCCAAGGCAGCAGCAGCTGCATTAAGGCGACAACTATTCCTAGTAGCAAATAAAAGACTGACCTGCCAATATCCCAGGCATGTCAACACAAAGCGGTAGACACATTGTAATGTCAACAGGGGGAGAGTGAACAATCCCATAGGGAAGGGTCCACACTCAGTGGAAGTACAGGAATGAAAGGCAGCTAATAAATGGACCTGTCAAGACCTGATCATTATCATTAATTTATAAAAAGTGGTGGCGTGGACTGTAAGATAATGAGAGCCGTACAAGACAGCCATGGTGCTAAGAATTAGAAATTCAAAAGATGCCCTGACAAGTAGGAGGGATCCAATCGACCAACTCCAGAGGACAATTTTCCTCAGATGCAGGATAAGGCTGCAGCTGAGGCGGCAGATGGAATGACCTATAGCCAACACACAGCCAGTGCTAGGAGAACTCAAGCTGACATTACAGGAAGTAGAGACAGAAGGCAACACACCTGTCTAGATAGGCTAACCAGGCTAGGGAGTCAAGACTTCATAGCAAGAGGGACATATCACAGGGAGTGATGCTGCAGACATAGAACAGGCTCTGGCAAGGCGGCAAAAGAGGACCTCAAGGGGTAACCACTCTACACTTAAATAGGGTTAGGCCATAGGGAGAACTGTGCAGGCTAGCCTAGCCTACCCAACGGGTGAGGGAAAGCTCAAAACTTGGGTAAGATGACTAGACAAGAGGAACATAATTCCAAGTACGGTCAGGTTATGATCTAACTAGGAAGGGGAAGGGGCAGAGATAACACCCAAGGGTGGTCTCTAAGGCGGCAGAGAGATTTTGATCAGGGGAGGAGACAATCACACCTATCTAGGGACAGAAAAGATAGCCTAAAAGAAGGCATACTAACTGGCACAAGGATAAGTGAAGAAAGGGGTGGTGATGAGAGACTCAGAAAATGGTGAGGCGGCATAACAGGAAGGTCCAACAGGGACATTAGAACAGTAAAAGTGTTTCAGGGAGTCTGCCGTGATGGGGCACAGACGATAATTCCCCATAACCAGGCATAATAATGGTTAAGGCAATACAAGGGGGTCTACTAGTTAGCATCAGAACAGTGGGTAAAGCATTCCAATGGGTAAAACTAAGTAGACACAGGGAACAGCATCCCAAGACCTGTGCCACCTTGCTGAACGTATAGGCTAAGTGTAAAATAAAAAAAGCCACCTTAGGGCAACTGACAACACTAGCCAACTCCCAGAAGGACCTTCAAGATCGCAGCTCACCGCCGTGACGAATCGACAGCATGGGAGGATACACAGCCTCACCCAACCAGTGAAGTTAGGGGAAAGAAGAAAGGGATGGTGCATGAGTGAAAATTTACCAGGTATGGCAGCTGGCTAGCATATGATACCCCAAGTCAATGCCGATAAAAACAACCAAGAAACACCAAGGAATGATGTGGGAATACCATAAACATACTACACCTTAAAAGAATAATGTAAAAGATATTCTTCCAGTGATATGAAAAAATTACTAAGCGTTTCTGAGCGATTTTGTAACATGATGCAATGGCACTGACCGCATGCTGGCATCGAAA
Organism: Palaemon carinicauda; assembly: GCF_036898095.1. Taxonomy (NCBI): domain Eukaryota; kingdom Metazoa; phylum Arthropoda; class Malacostraca; order Decapoda; family Palaemonidae; genus Palaemon; species Palaemon carinicauda. The sequence goes on from NC_090749.1 coordinate 13,567,461, forward strand.
ATATAAAAGCGTGCAAATCAAATAAAACGCTGGGTGGAGAAGTGATATTCTCCAAGAAGCGAAAAGGGGTATCTAACTTAGTTGATAAAGAAACTGAAGCATCCTTAATCGAAAATCATTCCAAAAACCCAAGAAAAACAGGCAGAATTGCGCCAAGAGACCGTCAAAGATGGCAACTGCGAAGGGGAATGGATCAACAGGAAACATGTCAGTTGTAGCACATTGAGATCAGGAGTTGTAACGGGTTTCTTGCCTAAGTATCCTACCCTTACCTTAACCTTCGAGACAAGGTTAACTCTATTTTGGGAGGGATAATCATACTCAAGAATAGAAGCATAAACTTTTTGTGCCCTACCACACAAAATCCCTGACAACATATAACCCCAACTTTCTGCTGGCCACTTACATTTCTTAGCTTTTGTTTCAAAACAGACTAAATATTCATCAAAATCCTTTTCCTTAAAAGGAGGTCCATCTCGATCTTCATGAAAAATGACTTACCTAAATTTATCAGGATCAATAGAAATAGTCTGCTTAAATTTTTCAAGTTATAACTCCTTTTGAACATTAAACTCGTGAAGCTTTATCTAAACTTCCCTATCTTTGGCTCTTTTCTTGGCTTCTAATCGTTCATGTTTTAACTCTGCTTCTCTTCGCTTACGCTCAGCCTGAGCTTCAAATTCTTTTTCTCTTGATATCACTCAATTTCTCAACTTGTGGATCCTCACAAAATTTGTCAAAAAAACCCAATAATATTAAACTCTAAAATGTTTGCTTGCTATTTTATACAAGTAACAAAATACATTTACTTCACAAACGATGGAGTTACGAACAGAATAACAGGACAGTAACCTCTCAAGCAATAATAATAATAGGGAAGTAGGGAATATGGGGAAAGGAAGAGTACCCCTGGATCCAATCCAGTTTATAGCTCAAAGGCAGGTACTCGGGAAGGGAAAGATTAAGGAAATAGGGAGAAAGAGAAGTACAGGAGAAGAATAAAAGAGGGGGCAGACCCTCTTGCGATATTAGGGAATTGGTATTATTATTATTTTTTTTTACAATTCAGATCCCAGCCAGGCCACCAATTCTGTTAGGTTCATCAATTGTACATGACGTACATTATGCAAAATCTACTTATAAAGTTTTTTTAAACAATAGCAAAAAATAACAACAATAAGAAAATAATATTCAACAAACAAAATATAAAACTATAATACAGATTTAACATAAATATTTACACACACACACGGATACGTGTTCCTATGCAATGAGAGCGCAAGAGCCCGTGTCCAGCAAAAGGCTGTGCAATCTATCCAGCAAGGATAAATATATGAACTGCACAATGGAGGAACCCTAGGGACCCTAGGGAGTAAAGGGTTGGGCAACTCTACCTGCAACATTTTTCTACGTTTCAAAGGCTTTACAACCCCTACAAACTACCATTATCCGTGACATGAAGGCAACCATTCCACTACCACCATCATACTTCCTCTGTTTGTAAATGTCTCTACAAATAAAGACCTTTCAAATTTCCTTTTGTTTAACAACCAACCTTTACTTTATAGGTTATCTACGGGCCGAACAAGGGAAAGGCCAGTACTAACAGGAATTGTTTATCTACAATACAAAGAAAAAAACGAAAGTTGTTACCAAGTAGGACGAGTTGACTTTCCAAACTTTTATAAAGTAAGGGACAGATGGCATTGTGTAGTTTCAGATATAAAATGTTGACAGGGAGAAATATGGCTCATGCTTCTAATGATGAATACTGATTTAGTCTTCTTTGTCTTCTTCAAAATACTTTACCGGTGTGTGTAGTCACTAAAGTCCAGAGTCACAGAGGGTGTAGCTAGAGAATGTCTCCAACACAAGGAATGTTCAGTCAGGTCTCTCTCGTTTCTGCCTCCCCTAATCTCTAAAATGGGCTGCCAATGTAAGAGCTTGTGTCCAGCACAAGGCTGTACACTAAAAAGCAAGCAATGATCTTTCTGCCAGCTCAAGAACTGTCCTACCCGGCAAAAGGGACACCCAGTCCCTGCCAGTTTGGTGGCAGAAATTTTCAGCGCTGACATACACTGTCGACTTTCCAATAAGCTCTTGTAGCGGAACATTCATCTGTTGTTCCTGCTATAGCAAGGCGCACCAGCACTGTCAAGACTTCTGTCATTTGGACAGGAAAAAAATGGAAGGAATTCACTGCATACTATGATCAAAAAGGAAAATTTGTGATCTTTGCTCTCAAGCTGACTGCAGAGTTGGGCTTGCAGTTTGATTGGGACTGTGTCCAGCACAAGATATGGTGCAGATGCAATGATTGCAATCTGTACCACGACATTGTATATCGACTTGTCACTAGAAGGAATAGGGAGCCTCCGTTGCACAAGAAAGCCCTACTACTGAAGCTCATCACCATTGAGATCCCACACTTCCATACCCCTGGAGTTCTCCATAATATACTGAAGACCCTGGGCAGCCCACCTAGATGGCTTAGTTTTAAACCAAATCCAGATATTGACTGCATGAAGGCTGCACCAAATAGATATTATCAGGAACGTGGTCTTCCTGTTCTTGATCCCTCTCCTCAACAAGTGAGGATGCCACCTGCCAAGAAGAAAATAAGTGGAACAACAGTGAAACCACCTACTGCCACCTCCACTGCCACACTACCTACTAGCACTCCAACAACAAAAGAAGAAGCGTCAGCCATTGACCTGGATCCTTCCAAAGACACTCGCCCTCCTGCTCTGGCTGAGGCACATCAGCCAGACTGCAATTGCACATTCTGCCTAACACAGCTACTAGCTGAAGTCACTGCCACACTCGCCCCAACCGTTGGGCCTACTCCAGAACTTGCTAAAGCCACTGCTACACTCCCTCCAACTGTTGAGCCTGCTCCAGAATCACGGCCCACCTCTATGGATCCAGAGCACCTGCCAAAATTTAAATTTCCAGCCATGGAAGATGTACCTTCCTATGCAGCGGTTGCTGCCATTGTAGCCTCGAACCCAGGAATAAAGATATCTGCCAGAGCAACTCTAAAGGGTGACATGATCATTACACCTAAGGATCAGGATAGCAACAGCCTTTTTCACAGAGAAATCTCCCTGGCCTATATTGATCCTGCCAGAAAATTGAGGAAAGCAGTTTTCTCCAACTATTCTGTCAAGATGCCACTGACCTTCGTAACTGACTGCAATAATGTTGCCCATGCTGAACGCCATTTGGGCAGCCATAAGCTACCTACCAAGAAAGTCACAGTCCCATTCATTGGGCCAATCCCACTGTCACTGGACCTCGGACTATGGGGAATTTTCCCCATAGAGGACTTAGACATCGACCAGCCACGCTTCTTCAACTTCCAACGTTTTCGCCACCACAAGAAAAACTGCAGGAGCTTAACGGTCTGTGGAGTCTGCAGCCGCCGGCATCCCACCAAAGAGTGCATTGACACCCACAAGAATGGGTTAGAGACCCATCCGAAGTGTCCCAATTATGGTGGATCTCACCACACCTACACATGAGGTGTCCAGAGCAATTTAGAAGATTGACAGCATTGAAGACCATCCCACCTACCACTGCTGCAGCTGCCCTGCCACAGCCACCTAAGCCCAAAAGAGCTCCACGTTCCAGGCCTCCATGTCAGACTTCCACTTATCCTGACCAGTCACCCCCACTCCTGTTACTGCGGTCATGCTCTTGGGGCTGAACGACTGCATCTCCATGCCTACAGTTATGCTCTCGGGGCTGAGAGACTGTAAGTCATTTCTGAGGGCCTGTCTTGGTTGTGTATGCTCTTGGGCAAGTTAATTCTCTTGCATATGTGTCTAGTAAATTTGAAAAGTAAGATTGCTCTGGTTGGAGCAGTACACTTGAGCAGATTGTCGTGGGCCGAGATCTGGCAAGACCCTGACCACACTGGTTGGGTCTTCCACCTTGAGGGCTATGACTGACTGTCTAAGACCCCCCATCCGGGAATAATGTCCGGGCATTCTACGCACACATGCACCTGTCCTTTTATATTAGGAACAATACTCTAGAGATTTCTGGATCGTTCAAGACTAACATTACACAATAGCGATGCTCCAGGAACCCACTCTCGAATCATCCTGTTGAACCAACGTTTGTAAGGAGATTTATAATCTTCCAGAATCTTCCAGTATTCCAGGCTAAAAAAGAAGACTCTGAAGCAAGGAAAATTGTGATGAAAAATATTTGTTCTGTGTAAAGTCAATAGGGAGGAAAACATGGATTTTCTTCAAAAGTGTCTCAGGCAATAAAGTTTTAAAGGATCAATATTATGGGTTTTATGATGAGGTGGTTATTAACTGGGGTCTGCAGTGGGAATCTAGAAGAGGAAGCGAAGAACCTTTAGGGAAACAGTTGTTGATTACTAAAGTATATGCTCCTTGAGATTAATTGATAGGAGAGAGAGAGAGAGAGAGAGAGAGAGAGAGAGAGAGAGAGAGAGAGAGAGAGAGAGAGAGAGAGAGAGAGTTTCACATGTGTCTTTACAGAACAGTTAAATAGCCAAAGGATGCAAATAGGTTGAAAGAGAATGGTCCCAAAAGAATAATATTTCCTGAAATATATAATTCTCTGAACCCATTAAAGCAAGAAGAATATTTTTATCAAGACGGAAACTTTGGGCACAATATATTTCAACAAAAGTCTTTAGCAAGATCTTATGCCGTCATATACCTGAGTAAAGGGATCCAGGTTAACATGACATTCCTTCTTCCTTGGATAAGGATTTATGCTGATGATGGGATATTAAACCAGACCTACCTTTTGCATTCGGAAGATGTACCCAATACTTCACATGTTGTGTTTAGACTCTGATAATTTTGGAATAATATATATATATATATATATATATATATATATATATATATATATATATATATATATATATATATATATATATATATATATATATATATATATATATATATATATATATATATATATATATATATATATATATATATATATATATATTTGGTTTCTGTTAGAGGTAAGATTTTAATTTGATTTATGTGTTGAAGGAGAACACAGAAATGAGTTTAATTATATATACATACTGTATATATATATATATATATATATATATATATATATATATATATATATATATATATATATATATATATATATATATTCAGAAATAAGTTCACATTAGAGCTTTTGATATGAATATCTTTCTCTCAGAAGTGATTCCCTCTGCAATGATGCTAGTCAAAGCAAGAGGCGTTAATTTTCCCTCCGGAGTCAACTTGAAGGCTTTCAGAGACTGAGAGGAGAGAAAAGATTTATAGTTTATTGCCATTTGTGATCAAGAAAAAACAGAGAAAGAATTTCCATCTATTACTAATAGTGAAATCGTATTGTAGTAACTGACTACATCGATGTAGGCGAGAGGTTTCCTTCAAAAGGTTATCTCAACAATGTTTCCAGTGAGGGATGTTATTTATTATACTTCAAAGTAGATATAATTCCTTACTATGAAGAAATCAATTCGAGACGTATCATACACTGACGTCACAGTGAAGGAACCCAATTAAGGTTTAAAGGCCGCTCATAAGTGGCAGATGCCAGTGAATTGACATTGTCCTTGAGACTGACCATACACACATATGATTAGCACCCAAACCTCCTCTCCACCCAGCCTAGGACCAGGCCATGGCTGCTGATGACTCAGCAAGGAAGGGGAGGTTGCAGACCCAGAAGAAAGTATTCCGTTTGAGTGGGACTCGAACCCCAGTCCTGGGAGCGCCAGGCAGGGACGCTTCCGATAGGCCACCGCTACTTATAATTACTGGGATTGGATTCCAGCAAAATGAAATCCCAGTTAAATCCGGCTCTCTTTGGGAGATGCAATAAAGAACAAAGGATTGTGCAATTTACAAAAAGCCTAATTATCTAAATTCAACATTCTTTTCAGGATATCCATCAACCCTTCTGTTACAGAACCATGCATTGTTCAATATCTTTTATGAAATAATGTTATTAAATTCTATATGTATATGTTGGTCTTCAAGGACACACTAAGCACTGTCATGAGAGAAATGAGGTAGCCATTAACAAGAACCATATGTATGGTTCTGACAATTGACAGGAATAAAAGCAAATATTTGATTATAGTTTTAATTACCACAATAAACAAACATACATAATTAACATATTTACAATTTCTTTAACATTTTTTCCATGCTATGGCATTCTTTATTTTTCTTCTTCTTTATTACAATATCTTTGTTCAAAGGTCTCATTCTCAAAAAAGCAGAGATTTTTGCAAAAAATGTTATCACATCTTTGGAAAGATCAACTCCTGATAACTCCATTTCAGAAGGTAATGACTTTATGTAGTCTTTACCTTCTCTTAAAGAGTCACCCTGAGCAGCTATGAACATTTCTCTCATTATAAATAACTGGGACATGAACTCGTCAGAGGGGGCATAAAGTCCGCCTCTGTTAATGGTGCAAAGATTTCATTGACATCTGTTGCCTTACCTCCTAAATGTGGATATTTCAATGCAAACTTTTTCACAGTAAAACCATCAATATACCGAAGAGATTCATCTTCTATTACTTTAGACATCAGCCTTTTATATTTTCTAGTGTCATTGTCAGGTTCTTTGTTGAAATCTACTATTTCCTCAATTTCATTTTAATTTTCAAAATCACATTCCACTGTTCTGAAAAAAAATAACTTGTCAGGCATAATTCTCGCTGTTTTGCATTGCACTTGCTGGAGTTTCCATTTGCTGGTTCAGAATATCAAATTCATTTTTGAATTCTGTTGGAGTTTTTTCACTTAATAGAGAAATATCTTTTCCTAAAAAATACTTCCGTAAGCAAAATTTAAAGTTTACTGAATTTGGATTTACATAAGGCCCATTCATCTTGCATATGCGACCAAAAAGTGTTCAAGCGCATCTTGATTCAGCCGTCTTGCTGGTATAAATTTCACACCATACAAACTCTTAAGCATTTCATAGACACCTATCAGGGACCAGCTTGACAAAATTACTCCCTTTTGAAATTTATTCAAGGAATTAAAACAGGAGTTTGACACCTTCAGGGTTTGCATGGTATCTATCCTATTAATAATACCTACAATGTACAATTCCAATACACTTTGCAAGAGTCGAGGAACTACAGTTAAGAATGCTGAAAAATGCTTACCCCTGATTGGGGTATCCAATAATAACACAATCAAATGTGGAGCTGAAGACATTGGCAACGATTGTCCAAAAATCTGATCATGCTCTTTTTAAAATTCTGATTTCTCAATCTATTACTATATATATGTAAATTTTCACTGAATATTCTACATGATATGAAAATTTTCAATTGAAATTATTGAAAATAATTATAAACACAAAAAAAAAAATTCTTAAAAAGTGAAAAAGCTCAAATCAGTATTTAATAAGTAAAGAAATTGAGTGATAAAATAAAAACATGAAAACTTTATTCTAGTTTACTATAATCACTATTTGTGCAATGGAACTTTTTAAAAAAATAGCAGAAAATAGAAAAACTACCAACAGAGTCCTCTTTCGTTTTCTGTCTTCACTTTCGAGGGGGACTAAATAAAACCCAATTCTTTTTAATACCTTTATTAAAGTTCATATGTTAATAAATGTTGCATTTTTAATTCTTCTTATTCTGTAATGAGCATTGGCCATTTTTTTAATTAAGTTTAAAGGGAAACAGGAAGATCTGCTCTTCCATTCTGTCGTAACATTTCATAAAAAATATTATTGAAAACTATCTCACAGATTTTTAATATTAGATTTAGAGGGAGAGAAAAAAGATAGCGAGTTGTGGAGAAATACCGCAGTTATAGATTATTTTCTTCCTTATTCACGGCGGCAATTTAGTTAGTTAGTTTGTTAGTGAGAGAGAGAGAGAGAGAGAGAGAGAGAGAGAGAGAGAGAGAGAGAGAGAGAGAGAGAGAGAGAGAGAGATTTTACAATAGAATAGATGCATTTAGAAGGAAAGCGACGAAGGTAATAAAGGTGAGAGACAATAGAAAGGAAACAAGGAAGTTAATTTGAGAATATTTCCCTTCGGCCTATGACGGAAGGAAGAGAAAAGAAGTCCTATCTCGAATGACTGTGAGTCACTAACCAGACACAGTCACTCTTCACATATATAGTTCCCCTGACTGATGTTGGCCTGGAAAGTCCCATTTCGGACTGTGAGTAAATCAAAGATCAGGCACAATTCTCCTGCAGAGATACTTCTCCTGACATTCGCCCAATAATGAGGGTGTCTTGTGGGATAGCGGCAACATCATACTGACATAAATGGAAAGACCAGCGTTCGATTCTCCCAGCACACAAGGGAAAGAAGTTTTGTTTCTGCTCTTATTAATAATAATTTTATCATTAGGCAAGGTCCCACTTAGATTAGTTGGAAGTTCGTAAGCTACACATCTATGTATATTAAATGATAAAATGGCTTTATTTTCACTGTATTCTTTGTTACTGTTTTGATTCAGTTTAATCTTTACATCTGCCATCCTTTCCAACATCTGGTTTTGCAATCTCCTGATTTTCCAGAGATTTGAATCTTCTCTCAACACACAATAATAACAAAATACATTTTACTATCAAAGGTTGAACTTCCAAAAGAATAAATATGTAATCTCCTAGACTTAAGAGGAACATCCAATAGCGTAATTACTGTTCACTAAAACTTCTTTTAAATTTAGATAAAAAAAAAAAAAAAAAAAAACTAAACCGTTGTAGAAACGTTCACTATAAGACACAAACTGCTTGTTCATCTAAACAATAAGTTCCTTTCTTAGATATTATTCGTATGTTGTCAGAAGAAGGAGAAGAAGAAGAAGAAAAAGAAAAAGAAGACTTGATGTTCATTACTGGGTCAAATGTTGTTGCCCTTGAAATTAAAAGTAAAAGTATATAAGCTGTGCTCACTGCATAGGAGGTAACTAATGCTAATGAATTTTCTGAAGCAGATTGCGTGTTGTACCTACTACGCTTCATCTAGTATTGTGCCCACAATCACAGTGTTGTGGGGAGAGCAGCGAGGAACCTGGAACCTTCTTCTTCTATCATATTCAGATATTTTGTGCTTCATGGAAGCAGCAGGTGATGTCCTATGCATTCATCCAACCATAAGATGTCCATCAAACAGCAATAATATGTCCATTGAAGACTTAACCCTGGATAGGTACGATGGGTCGTTTGCGACCCCGAGCGTCAAAAAAAAAAACAGGTTTTTCTCACGTGACTCACCCCCGTGACTGAATTTGTGGGTGATCGACCTGCAGGAGGTGTCTCCCCTACACGCTCTAGTAGTGTCCAGATGTGCATTGCTGTAGCTGTACTCCTTCCCCGATTTCTGAGACGCGTCGGGGTCGTTCGCGACCGAGTTTACCCTTCTAAGGTAGTTTGCATAATTATCAAAGTTATTACGTATTATGAAATTGTCGTAGAATGGTGCAACTTGTATAGGTTATCAGTTGTGGAAAGTCTTGGTGGATTGTTTGGCTACCATGTGCATGATTTTTTTTTTAGTTAAAATGTCGTTCATCACCACGAGGACCATTTTACCGCGAGTGCCCCTTTTTCATTTTTTTTCATTTTTTTGCCAAGTCATTTTTCCGTAAGATATTGCCAAATAGGGTCGTAAAACTTTTGCTTGTTTAGTGTTGGAAAGTGTGTCTAGCTGATCTGGCTACCCATGCATGACTTTGTTTTTGTCAGATACGACGTAGTTATTGGTATATTGGGTATTTAACTGCGGTTACCAATTTCTGTTTTTTTTTCAATATTTGTAAAAATTACTACGTAGTAAGGAATTGCCGTATATTATTCATTTTTTTTTCATGTTTATGTGTTAGAAAGTGTGCCTTGATGGTTGGGCTAACACATGCATGTCTTTTTTTTTATCTGAGATGCCGTATATTAGAATGTCGGGCATTTTACCGCGAGTGTCCCTTTTTCATTTTTTTTAATTTTTTTGCCAAGTCATTTTTCCGTAAGATATTGCGAAATAGTATCGTAAAACTTTTGCTTTTTTAGTGTTGGAAAGTGTGTCTAGATGATCTGGCTACCCATGCGTGATTTTGTTTTTGTCAGATACGACGTAGTTATTGGTATATTGGGTATTTAACTGCGGTTGCCAATTTCTGTTTTTTTTCAATATTTGTAAAAATTTACTACGTAGTAAGGAATTGCCGTATATTATTGATTTTTTTTTCATGTTTGTGTTAGAAAGTGTGCCTTGATGGTTGGGCTAACACGTGCATGTCTTTTTTTTTTATCTGAGATGCCGTATATTAGAATGTTGGGCATTTTTCCGCGAGTGCCCCTTTTTATTTGTTTTGCATTTTTTTGCTTAGTCATGTTACCGTAAGGAATTGGCAAGTAGTGTCGCAAAACTTATATTTTTATAGTGTTGGAAAGTGTTTCTAGATGATCTGGCTACCCATGCCTATTTTTTTTTTAGCCAGATATGGCGTATATATAAGTATGTGTTCGATTTTCCTGTGATTGCCATTTTTTCGTTTTTTCCCATTTCTTTCAAAATTACTACGTACTAAGGAACTATCACAGAGTAATATTTCATTTATATGTTATTTGTCGGAAAATGTGCCTTGATGGTTTGCCTAGCACGTGGCTGAAATTTTTTTTTTCTGAAATGCCGTATATTAGAATGGCCGTTTTTCCACGATTGCCCCTTTTTATTTGTTTTGCATTTTTTTGCTTAGTCATGTTACCGTAAGGAATTGGCAAGTAGTGTCGCAAAACTTATAATTTTATAGTATTGGAAAGTGTTTCTAGATGATCTGGCTACCCATGCCTATTTTTTTTTTAGCCAGATATGGCGTATATATAAGTATGTGTTCGATTTTCCTGTGATTGCCATTTTTTCGTTTTTTCCCATTTCTTTCAAGATTACTACGTACTAAGGAACTATCACAGAGTAATTATTCATTTGGATGTTTATTTGTCGGAAAATGTGCCTTGATGGTTTGCCTAGCACGTGGCTGAATTTTTTTTTTTCTGAAATGCCGTATATTAGAATGTTAGCCATTTTTCCGCGAGTGCCCCTTTTTATTTGTTTTGCATTTTTTTGCTTAGTCATGTTACCGTAAGGAATTGGCAAGTAGTGTCGCAAAACTTATACTTTTATAGTGTTGGAAAGTGTTTCTAGATGATCTGGCTACCCATGCCTATCTTTTTTTTAGCCAGATATGGCGTATATATAGGTATGTGTTCGATTTTCCGGTGATTGCCATTTTTTCGTTTTTTCCCAATTCTTTCAAAATTACTACGTACTAAGGAACTATCACAGAGTAATGATTCCTCTAGATGTTTATTTGTCGGAAAATTTTGTTTACTTTTTTTTTTGATTGAATATCATCAAATTTTTTTAGCTAAAATATTATATTGTTTTACATTTTTTTTTTCGATTTTATTTCCCTTCAAAAAAATTTTTTTGGGTCAGAATTTTAATTCTATAGTCGTAAAATAATCGACAATTATCCAGCAACCCACCATACAATTTTTATGCATATCCAATAATAATTAGATTAGTAAATAACACCTTGAAATTGACATACCCTTCCTACATTTCAAGTGGCAGATTAGGGAGTCTGAGACAGTGTGGTTGGCGGCCATTTTGTGGACATATCCGAAGCGTAAGCTGCCCTATCTATATATATTCTTGTTCCCTATAGAATTTGTGATATTTTGGTATATTTTTACCTGCATAAATATCATATTATATATTAAATATATGTATTTTTTTACGAAATTTCTAAGTACTCAAAAAATTACCTTTAGATATGGCCCCTGATATAAATGTAATTTACAAAATAATGAAGATTTTTTTACATATTTCTATTTTAGGATAACATATGTTTATTCCCTAAAAAAATTAGCCACTTCCTATTTCATTTGGGTACCCAAAAAAATTCATGAAATTTGGACAAATTATTTTGGCCAAAAAAAGTTACCCTTTTTTTCTCATTTCAGATCTTCACCTCCATGGGTCTGACTTCATCCAAAATACATCAAGATGTGTCCTAAACATTCAAGAATCAATTCCTAAAAGAATTTGTGTATATATGTATAAACTTTTTTTTTATGAATTTTTATGTCAGGTCTTTTTTTTTCTACTTAATTTTTTAAAATATTTATAATAAATAGTTTTTCTGCAGATGAGTAGTATTTATCTTTACAGTTGTTTTAAGCATTCATTGAAGTTTTTTTTTGGCAAAAGAAAAAAAGGAGGTTACTGCAAAAACTGATTTTTCAAGAATTTTTTTTGGCGTCGGGGTCGTTCGCGTCCGAGTATACCCTTAAAGGGGTGTCCGAGGAGCGTACCTATCCAGGGTTAAATTATATGTTTGTCTCTTAATCTAATTCACTTTGATGTTAATGTAATGTCATTAGTAGTCGAAGGTCAGTTACAAAGAGACAGGTAAAACAGACATGAAGTTTCGATGTTAACTGAAGAACGTCATTTGTGTCTTCAAAATATCATAAGTGAAATGGAATTCGAATGATATGTTCTCTGGTATATATAGTTTTCATCAATTGACTTCCATCTGAGATATGTTAAGATTCAGTCTTATGCATTAGGCAAAAAGTTAGAGCACAGTGGACAAATGTATTTCCTAAACAATTAGGCCTGATTTTGCGGCCGAGAAATAAAATAAGAGCGCATAAACCCACATTCTTTTTACTATAATTGAATCCAGAGAAGTTTTTCTTTTTACCTCTAGAAACTTTAGTTTAAGTAATTCTGAGTAAAGAACTAGTGTATGTCGTCTATCTCAGATATTTGCTGTCATAACGCCACGAAGAAACAAAAGGTATACATTGTGAACCTGTCAGTTTACCATAGGGTACCCGCGATCTCGGTTGACAGAAAACGGTAAGGACAGGTCGGTGAAAACGAAAATGTCAGGTTGCTAACGGAACGACCTTATACATAAGCTATATAAAAATGAAAGTAAAGGAGAGAGAGTGAAGGAAATACTTCACAATGTAGAACCCATACAAGACAAAGTCTTCCTTCCCCAATGATATCAGATAGTTAAGTGTCAAGTAGGTAAGCTTTAACCAGACATACGAAAGACGGAAGATATCAAGTCTTTCAAGGAAAAAGACTTTCTTGTTTTTAAATGCCTTGGCACTGTGGATTTGACTAATAGTATGGAATACGTTGTGCAATACTCAAAATACCAAAGCTTGTATACGGCAAACAGATCTTGAAGGTCCTGTAAAGTAAGGGGGTTTCCCTATGTGATAGGACCAGGAAAACAGCCATTAAGGTTAAGTGAGTAAAAGTAAACATAAATGTGACTTGCATCATAAAACAATACAATCGTTTTTGTCATAGCAACACAGGATGGTTTTCACTCCTTGTAAAAAGTCTTATTGTTGATGCTGTAAATTTCATATCCATATTTTCCTTTTGTTTCTTAGTGATCACTTATTGATATACATCATGATTAAGCTTTAATTGTTTTCAAACTGTTTGTGAACTCGTTTGAATGCAAAGGGAGAGAGGAGTTTCTTATAGATTTAGTTAATTTAACAATGTAGATATAATCATTTCTATAATTGAATTTTTCTATTGAATATAAATATTATAAAAAAAAAAATATTTAAGATCTAAATATCATCAGTCTTCAAATAGAAAAATAATGTGAGAAAGAGATAAAAGGAATAAATATATATTAAGACGTCTGCAAACACTCCCAAATGTTTGTTGAATAAATTGTTCAATAATTGTTGTGTAGCTGATAGACGTTACGATAACAAATCTGCAATTCAACGTTATCACTAAACTGAATTGCACTTTACGAAGATAACAATTATTGTAGGTATACATTCACAGTTTAATCTATTACAGTGAAGATAGGGAATTTGATGAGAATTTCTGTGGGTGATAGATTCAAATAAGTTCTTCCCTCACGCTTCCACATCGGTATTAACGAGCTCTTCTTATATTACTTGAGATTGTAAGAACGCTTGTCATAATGTAGATATAAAGTATCTCTGAAACCTTGGTATGCTGTACAGGTTTAGCCTATTCCTAACTATTCTCAGAACCCATAACAGAAATTTGTGTCCTCACTTACGAGGGATAGCAACTCCCTTCCCCCTTAACTTTACAGGCTAATGTTGGGTTCCATTATTTAGGGAATATTAACTAAAAGATTAATTTTCTTCACAGAACAACGAAACTTTTCTTGGAAGAGTTGTATGGGTGACAGTCGATTGGTAAGTAAAAGATTGCTTAAATTAAAAGACCGAAAGAGTCATATTAATATGGGTTAAAACCATATGTATATATGTACACATACTCAATCTCTGGTGGCATTATCAAATGACATGCAAATATAGATACATTTTGTGTGGGGCCATCGTATATTAACAGATATCTCTTGGATGGAGCAATTTGGTGCTTGGGTTAGCCTGTGTCTGCCAATCTACATACCTCCAGATTATCTTCTAATCATAAACAGTCTCTATCAAAATATTTAGATGCTTCAATTAGAAATGGGATTTGGCTGTATCTAGTTTTAATCTTGGTGGTAACATCCTTAATCTGAATGGCGAGTCGTGATAACAACACTAAATTTTGATGATTTGAACCATTAACCAGTAAATGTTTACAACAGTTGTGTGAGCAGAATGAATGGTAAATTCTACACAATAGCACCACCAGCAAGTTATAAAATTTGAGTACTTTCACTATAAAGAGGGAAGTCCAAGGTTTCTTTTGATATATAAATCTAAGTGGTGCTAGGGCTAAAAGTGGTTTGAAATTTAAATTAAATGTGACCCACTTAAAAAAAAAACACAGTCCCTCGACTTCATAGCTTACTCAAATTCCTCTTCAGACTGAGCTCTTGTTTGTACGTTAAAAAACATAGACTATATCATTATTACATGATTAACTGTATTCTACATAGCAAGACGTACCCAAAAGTCATAGTTTTTAACCAATGATGATTATCCCCATTTTACTTGTTAACAAATCTTGAATCATGTGACTTAAATATCCAATCAGATGACAGTTTTAATAGGAAAGTCATACTTTTCGACACTGTTCACACAATTTCCACCACAAATTTTTCAGTCTTTTGAGAGCCATGGAGTCATGTGGACCTTCAGTTTTGGTGTGGTTTCTCATTTACCACCTACTTTGACATCAATTTCTGTGGATTTTCCTCAAAGTTCTTGTCTCAATTGTTATTTTAATAATAAAGATTTGGTTTTGCATTATTGTGGAATCATAAAAAAATAATAAATTACTGCCAAGATCAAGGTGTTATTAAAAGTGAAAGTGACACTATTTGCCCCACTTGTGGTTCTAAGTACCCACTTCATATCAACAATAAAGCATTAGGGTGTGACAGAAGGCATGTTGTATTGAAAAACAAGAACAAAGTGAAAAAAAAGATATAGTTTTTACGTATCCATATTTAAGGGAACTCGGTTTGAAAAGTCTCATTTAGATTTAGAATCAAATTTGTTACTTTTATATAATTATACTGGTTTTTAAATTTAGTTATAAATCTGTTGAAAATTAATTAAAAACTTCTCACAAAACCAGGCTCATTCATTCGTGAAGTTATTTTGCATTGGGTATTGAGTCTAAAAGGTGCAGCCTGCCTTTACCCTCCAACCTAAGTAAGTACACAAACGGTTTTAAGCTGACATATTTAATATGGCTGTGAAAGGGGTTGGGTTACATCCCCGCTAGGTAAGAATACGGCTACTAGGTTAGGTTAGGTTATGTTGTCTGTTTAGGATAGCTGGTGGCCTTGTTTATTGCTAATTCTACATCTGCCATTATTCGTATGTTAAAACGGATTCTTATATTAATTCCCCACCCAAAACCCCGGTTTCCCACTGAGGGTCCCCAAAAATTAGAAATGTTAACAATAAGGTAAAACTAGTAGTACAGCGGCACAGCAAAAAAATTCATAAGAATTGTGCATTTGGTGATGGAAGCACCAAACATGGAGGAATGGTAGAATATTATATTGGGAACATTTTCAGATATGGAACCACCTTTGTAGTAACCCCAATGTGGCCGCAATATTGGATTTCAAAATGGCGGCTTACAAATCTTTAATTACAGATAATTCTGGTTATATACCAGCTAGAGACTTAGTTTTTGTGTCTAGATATACATATTTGAGTTCAAGGAATTGAATGGCTCTAGTTAGAAGTTGATTTGGTGACGCCATATTGGATTTCAAGATGGTAGGCTTAAAAATAGAGGAATTTATGACTGACATATTTGGTTATGTGCCAGCTATATACTTGATTCTGGTGTCTAGATGTACAAATGTGAAGCCAAGGAATTAAATAGTTGTAATGAAACATGTTTTAATTCACATTATCAACTGATAATCAAGTGATAGTCCCATAATTATTATGTACATTTATATGCATGTAATTATACACACGACAAGCAAGAGAACTTGCGTATCAATCAATTCAATAACATGTAAGTTCTGCACAGTTCCAAATCAGTCTGAGCAATCACCATCACAGCCACATAGTGCTGTGCATTTCAGAGCTGCTTTCTTACGCTTGCATCTCCCACTGCAACATTTTTTGCACCCACAAGAGAGCAGTTCATAGCAGGATTTGGCAGCTTCTGGTAGTGTTGTCCACAAAGGATCAAACTGTCCGTCATTTTCCACCCACCCCCAGTCACATGGGTTTTAGGACACTTGCGTCCCGGACATTTGCGTACCGGACATTTGCGTCCCGGACATTTGCGTACCGGACATTTGCGTCCCGGACAATTGCGTACCTGGACATTTGCGTCCCTGGACATTTGTGTAACCGGACATCTGTGTCCCTGGACATTTGTGTACCTAGATTATTTTCAAATAGATTTGATGGAATTGTAATTTTATTTTAGTTTAAGAGGGGTATTACAAGTTTAACAAATAATTCAGAATGTATGAATATACATTTTAAGAACTTATTCTTGTTTTCAGGAGAATATTTTTCCAGTAGTGGAATTGCAATTTTATTTTTTTTTAAAAGTAATAGTAATCAAAGATTAAAAAAAAGAAATTATAGGTTAAACAAATAATTCAAAATGTATGGATATTGTGATACTCATCTTCATTAGCGATCGTTTCTCCGATAAGACTTCTTGATGGTTCATACGTTAACACTGAAGTATTTTTCAACTGGGACATAGCTTCTTGTGCTTTGACTTCTGAAGCTGAGGACCCATGACTATGCTCATTGTGGCATGTCGTAACTAGGTCGTTCACTGTATGAATTCTTGCTTTGCAAGATCGCACTAGACACATCCAGTATGTTTTTGCTTCATCAGAGTTTTTCTTATGGTAGTGGTAACTGTAATTTTCATTGTCCACAAATATTTGTCCACCAGTGTTAGATTTCCGGAACTTAGCCATGGGTTCCGAATCTCGAAATATATAAAATCCTAATATCAATTGATATTTGTGTTACACACTGCTGGCGAGAACTAGAATTGCTAACTTATTTTTCTCCTGCTTTAGAAACGATTTTTATTTTATTTCTGGTAAACTACCTTTCAGCTTGTTTAAAGTTACTTAAGGTATTAATGAGTGAATTTCTATACCAAACAATTCTTGGGTTTATACATATGTTTTTTATATATGGTAACTACCTTTAAGCTTATTATTGCTTGTTTAGAATAAAGGTAAGGTGTAACTGAGGAGAGAGAGAGAGAAAGAGAGAGAGAGAGAGAGAGAGAGAGAGAGAGAGAGAGAGAGAGAGAGAGAGAGAGAAAATTTCAAAATATGGTAAATTCAAAATAAAGGTAAGGTGTAACTGAGGAGAGAGAGAGAGAGAGAGAGAGAGAGAGAGAGAGAGAGAGAGAGAGAGAGAGAGAGAGAGAGAGAGAGAGATTTTAAAATATGGAAAATTCAAAATATTTCGGATATTCCAAGTACACAAATGTCCAGGGACACAATTGTCCCGGTACGCAAATGTCCAGGTACGCAAATGTCAGGGGACGCATACGTCCAGGTACGCAGATGTCCGGGACGCAAATGTCCGGTACGCAAATGTCTGGGACTCAACTGTCCGGCCACCAGTCACATGGTGATGGTAGAGTGCAGCGTTGGACAAGAGACTACCCCCAACAATATCCACCCTGGTACGCTGCCCTCTTCACATGCTGTTCTAGGGCTGCCTGTGTTGGAGGTATTGCTTCAATAGATCGTGCTTTCTTTGCAAAGAGTTTCTTCCTTGCCAGATTCACCTCTGAACATGTACATGTTCGGTCGTACAGGAGTACTATGTATCTCTCCAAGGTTGCCAATGTGTCCTCAGAAATCTCACTTGGTGCAGATGCCAAGGTCAGAAATGCATTTGTCACTTCTGGGAAAATGTCCCATACTGCCCATGCAGTTATCTTGCCACGACCTGCAAAGCTCGAGACTGTATCACACCCTGTGATTGCATGGAAGACTGGCAGTGCCTTGGATTTGTCTGGCCCCAGTGAAGCAGCCAGCTTGTGTGCTGCTATGTAGCGGAAGCTCTTGCCAGTACCAATTGCTAGCCATAGTACATCGACTGCCTCATGAAGCTCCTGGGCCATCCACACAGCAAGAACCACCACATCTGTGTCCACGGTACGGATGAGTATTCTGCGGTGTCCAGATTTAACAGCATCTGATGCATGAACCATCATGCGTGTGTCCGCTTCCTCGTGATTGCATGGGGCCAAAGCTGCTGTGTCTTCAAAGGGTGGTACAGCAATGACCTGTTGATATAAGCATATGCATGGTGCTGAAGTATGTGCAGGGCAGCAGGAGTTACCTGGTGGGCGCGTCCTGTACGGCTGACATGAGGTGCATGCAGGAAGGAGTCTGCTGTGCCTGTTGTTGCTATCTCTGCCTGAACCAATGCCTCTGTCCAACCACTGTCTTGCAGCCAGTTTCCTGCTGTCTTCCTTGCTGCCATCTCTGTGTGTAGAGCGCCTAGCATTACTACAAATCGATCTTCACCAAATGTGTCTGGCCAGTTCCATTGCACCTCCTTGGCGATTGCATACAGTGGTTGGTCCAGTGTGATGACGGGTATCTGTCCAGGATTTAGCTCATTGACCGCTGCTTTCACTACATCCATGGCATGACGGATCATTGCCACTGAGTGGGCTTGGTCATGGAAGAGGGGTAGCAAGGCAGTGGGTGTGACTGTGATATTAGTATGCTGGGCTGCTTGGCTCTCTGCATGATGTGCAGCCCACGAAATGTTTCCTGGATTCTGCGTATCACCACTGTCACATGCATCCTTCACAGCCTGGAGCCACTTCTTCTCTTTATCAACCTCAGCTTGTGCAGGATTCCTCTGCATTGACCCTTGGGTTCGAGCTGGTACATGGTTTTTTGGGCAGGTGAAGTAACTGGCTGTACATCTGTATAATGCCGTGGAAGGTCACCCACAGCCTTGACATTGGAGATACCCCTGATGATGACAATACCTCGGTCTGTGCCTTGATTGTCATAGTCTGGATGTTGTATTAATGAAATACCAGTTCCATGGAATGTGTCATGTGCTGTCGTGGAGCTGGGATTGTGGTCTATATTATCCACATCTGCTGTGGTGAACAATCTACTGCGGATCTTTGGGGGGCAAACCACCTTTTCTATCTGAAAGTGCTGACATGTCCCGTTGCCCAGCTCTGCAGAGATCCATAGCACTCTATCATATGCAATGCTGATCCCTTGTCCAGATAGTGTGTCAACTAATTCCCTCTTTCTCGTATGGGCATGAAGTATCAAGCCAAGATATATTGGCAAGGGAGTCTCTTGATTGATACTGTGCCGCACGTCTGTGCCTGCACCTCTTCTCTCATGTTTCACACTGTTGTATTTGATTAGTTGAGCTATGGTCAAAGATGCTGAGGACGATGATTGACGTGCCTGGTTTTTTATGCCTGCACCCTCTAGCATCATGGAGACCATTGTCAGCAGCAGTTGTGGCACAGACTCTTCTTGGCATTTGTCTGAGAAGGAACCATTGAAAGGCTGAGATGACTGGAACAATTCTTTCCTTGTAATGCGGGCAGCTCATGCCAGGTGCACAGCATCACTGTCAATGTCATGTTGACATGCTTTGGCTAGTACACTGCCAATGTCTTCCTTATACACCAGCAGGATATCTCGTCCCTTTCTGTGCTCCTGCAGATCAGGCAAATATGCCAGGATTCGCTCCTTGAGTCTGGTTGTATGGACTCGTGTTTCCAGCACAATGCCGAGCTGTTCCATTCTCGTTGTGTACAGCTTAGTGAGGTCTGCCATCTTGAACAAAGGAGGAGTGTCCTTTTCTTTTGCAGTTTCCTCTATGTATGTTACCAGTTCAGACAGTACTATTGCTGAAATGACATCTACTTTGCTCTGGCTTTCCTCAGCAAGCATTTTTGCTGCCCTCACACGGTTGTATAGGGATGTCAAACATTTCTTGTGGTACTTGGCCTCTCTTGCCACCATATCCCCAGCACTCAGTTGGGCTAACAGAGTGGTATCCTCAAGAAACTCGGCAGCGTTGCGAACTTGTTCATCTAGTTCCAGTGTCGCTACTTGATGAAACTCTGAACCAAACTGTTGGTGGCAGAAGAAGCATAGATGATTGCATATGTTTTCGACACAAGCTGCCTTAGATCTAGTTCGCTTGTACTTATCTGTGCTTGTACTGGCGGCAGGGCTTCCTTCAGAATGACCTCTTTCCTGTGCGAGTCGTAGCTTGGTAGTGTTGTATTTCACCCTGCATGACTTGTGCCACTTGGCTTGGTGGACAGCCAGAGTGGCAGCTATCCCTTGGCCTTCATCTAGTTGTTGTAAGTCCATATCTTGTGGCAGCTCACGTAGTTCACTGAATGCTAACATATTGTCCTCAAATGTCTTGTATCCAGCACCTGAATCTTTTCTTTTAGTTGCAGCAGGACACTGTGGGGACTCCTCTTTATCAGCTTGACATAGAACACAGAGTTCCCAGTCCAGTTTTGGTGTGGGAGTTAGAGGCTTGGAAACATCAACTACCTTGAACCGTTTCGACATGGTTGAAATCTGGAATAGAAAGAAAAATACCAGAATTAAGTATCTAGCTGACACAGAACCAAATATATGAGTCATAAATTTTTCTTTTTTTTAGCCTACCATCTTGAAATCCAATATGGCGTCGCCAAATCCACTTCTAACTAGAACCATTTAATTCCTTGACCTCAAATATGTATATCTAGACACTAAAACCAAGTCTCTAGCTGGTATATAACCAGAATTATCTGTAATTAAAAAATTTTAAGCCGCCATTTTGAAATCCAATATGGCGGCGACTTTGGGATTACTACAAAAGTGGTTCCATACCTGAAAATGTTCTCCATATAATATTTGATCATTACTCCATGTTTGGTGCTTCCATCACAAAATGCACAATTGGTTTGCTATGCCGCTGCACTATAGTGTTCCTCCTCTAAAAAGAGGTCAGCTTTGGATAAAGCACTAAGTAATTTATCACAAAAGAAAAAAAAAATTCAAATTTATTAGTGGCGGAGCTATTGTATAAAAATCCCAAAGGAATTTCACTTCTTGCCTTTGGAAAAACTTTTGCACCAAATTATGTTTATCTAAAGAGTAATGGGATGCTTAGGTAGTTTGATCTATATTTACCAAGGCACTGCTCAAAGTTACAATGATATTTGCTACTCAAAGTTAATATGATTTTTGCTGATTAAAAAGAAGGTATCTTGGTTTAGGTTAAGTGAGGTTAATGCTCCCGTTGGATTATAGTAGTTTTGTAATCTTGCCATATCATAACGGTATATGTATTGTCGTACATACTTGAGTTGAAAGTTAGAAATGTATCAAAAGTATACTACCACTAGAGAATTATTGGGTCCTTTTACTGGCCAGACGGTACTACATTGGATCCCTCTCTCTGGCTACGACTCATTTTTTGTTTGCCTACACTTACACCGACTAGTCTGGCCTATTCTTTCTACATTCTCCTCTGTCCTCATACACCTGAAAACACTGAGATTACCAAGCAATTCTTCTTCGCTTAAAGGGTTAACTACAGCAATGTCTTTGTTCAAAGGCTACTTTCTTCTTGGTAAGGGTAGAAGAGATTCGTTAGCCATGGTATGCAGCTATTCTAGGAGAAGGAGGATACTCCAAAATCAAACCATTGTTTTCTAGTCTTGGGTAGTGTCATATAGCCTCTGTACCATGTTTTTCCACTGTCTTGGGTTCGAGTTCTCTAGCTTGAGGGTACACTCGGGCACGCTGTTCATTCTTATTTCTCTTCCTCTTGTTTCATAGATTATATATAACATTTTTAATTTAATGTTATTTTCTTAAAATATTTGATTTTGATTGTTTATTACCTCTCTTGTAGTTTATTTATTTCCTATTTCCTTTCCTTGCTGGCCTATTTTCCCCGTTGAAACCCTTGGGCTTATGGTATCCTACTTTTCCAACGAGCATTATAGCTTAGTAAGTGATAATAATAAAAACTGAATTTTGTTTCATATATCCCCGCCCCCCTCTCTCTCTCTCTCTCTCTCTCTCTCTCTCTCTCTCTCTCTCTCTCTCTCTCTCTCTCTCTCTCTCTCTCTCTCAACTGTTAATGAAAATTTGTATC
>NC_090749.1:13592627-13595127 GCF_036898095.1 Palaemon carinicauda
ATCAAAATAGTAGTATTTACATATATAAAGCTAGAACAAAATTTAAAAATAAAAAAATGAGGTGAATCAAGAATTCCAGTCGTGTGAACAATCATTCCACACTTGTTGTTCAATCAAACTATTATTGGAAACCCATTCATAATGGGTTCATATCTTTTCGTTTATATGCTATTCAAATATGAATCTGACAAGGGATGTTATTTTTATTTGTACAAGCAGTTACTTTAAAAGGGGATGTAGCGTAGCGGTGAACCTTATTATAGGTATGAGCAATTCTTGGACACAACCAGATTTCAGTCAAACTTGAGATATGCGGTGTGGTAGAGAGAGGAGATAATCCCTAAATGTGGAGATATTCTGCACATATTTTAGGGTTTACTTGTCTAAAGATGGGGAAATATCATAAATAGGCGGTAATTATAGGAAAATGGATGCAAAGGATAAAATACCTCTCTCAGGTGATTTAGCTTTGTGTCGTCGGTAGTTGAAGGGAAGAAATCGCCAACTCCCGACTTAGTATGGCGGTTGACCTTACTCATCTGGCAGTTAATGCAAGTTCTCACCCACTCACGGGCGTCTTTCTTGATCTCTGGCCAGATGAAGCAGGAATCCATGGGTGCCGCAGAGGATGGTTTTCCCGGCAGGGCCGAAGGGAATGTCCTTCATCTGCAGCATTGATGTTATCATAAGATAGTCCTGGGCCTCTGGGTCGCTCTGCTGTTCTACAGAGAGGTTGGTGTAGTCAATCCCCGTCAGTGACCGGGTTCTTCTTCCCCGGTACATAGCTAATAGTGCAGCCGAATTCTGCGATGGCTGCCAGGTGTCATTGTTGGCGAGAGGACCATGTGTCAGATGACTTCATGAAAGCATGAATCAGGGCTTGTGGTCCGTTATGATGGTGAAATGGGTACCTTCAAGCATATATTTGAAGTGGCGGATGGCGAGGTAGACGGCGAGGAGCACCCTGTCGAATGTGCTGTACCTGGTTTCCACAGTTTTGAGTTTCTTGCTGAAGAAGGTTAAGGGCTGCGAGGAACCGTTGATGATCTGTTCGAGGACCGCACCTCAGGCGACATTGCTGGCGTTGGTAGTCAACTTCAGGGGGGAACTGTCGTCGTGGTACACAAGGGTGGTGGCTTCGGTGAGGGCGGCCTTCGTCCTGTCAAAGGCGCGTTGCAGCAGGGAACCCCAGATGAGCTTCTTGGCTTTTCCCTTCCGGACATCGTTAAGGGAAGTCAGGATGTGGGCGATGTTGGGGATGAAGCGATGATAGTAGTTTACTATCCCCAAAAACTCCTGAAGGTGCCGTATGGTCGTTGGGGTTGGGAAGGTTTTCACGGTGTCTACCTTGGTCGACGTTGGTTTCACGCCCGCTGCGGATATTTGATGTCCAAGAAATTCCACCCTCTCGGCGTTAAATGTGCACATGTCGAAGCGCAGCATCAAATTGTTCTCTTGATGGCATTTCAGCACAGCGCGGACGGGTCTCCAGTGCTCCTTTTTCATCCTGGAGAATATTAAGATGTCCTCCACGTAGCAGACACAGAACGGCAGGTACCTCAGGATGATGTCCATCAATCGCTGAAACATGGCCCCAGCAATGCGTAGGCTGAAAGTTGATTATGAGAAGGCATAGGAGCCGAACGGCATTATGATGGCGGTCTTAGGCACATCCTCTGGGAACACAGGAAGTTCCCGACGGCATTGAACTAGCGTTTTGATGAGGTTAAGGCGCCGGTAGTCGCCGCAAGGCCTCCATTTCCCGTCCGGTTTCTTCACCATGTGGAGAGGAAACGCCCAAGGACTGGACGCCTTCTTGCATATGCCTATCCATTCCATGTCTTCGAAGGTACGCTTAGCATCTCTCACCTTATGTGGCGGGAAGCAGCGTAACTTGGCGTGCGTGAGAAGTCCCGTCATGTTGATGTGGTGGTAGACACCGTGCTTGGAGGAGCACCGTGGCGACTGTTGAAGTTTCGGCTTGAAGACGTCGGGAACTTCTGAAAAAGGGCAGCGTAAGGCTAGGCTATGACGGCGGAGATCGGTGTGATACCAGGACCAGCTTTCAGTGGGCAGGATCGGCATGTCCCGGTGTCAATGAGGCGTTTCCCAGTGACGTTGACGACTAGACCATGGTGAGCCAGGAAGTCTGCGCCGAGGAGAGGGTGTCTGATGTCGGCAATGGCGAAGGGCCAAGAGTAAAATCGGCCCATAATTGAGATTTTCAGCACCCTATTTCCATAACACTGTATGGGAGATCAGTTGGTGGTGATGAGCGAGGGAGCATCACTGATAGGCACACAGTCTAGGTCGGCCAGTGAGGGAGGAAACGTTAACTGCATACAGCCGGTATCAACCATAATCCTACAGTTGGATATGTTGTCGAGGATGTAGAATCCGATCTTGCTGCGATCAGCTACTGCAGCCACGGTCGATGTCATCGGCGGCCGACATCAAAGTTTCTTCGGGAACTGGCAGGGGCCCCTTCACTTCATTGCGT
>NC_090749.1:13597627-13623459 GCF_036898095.1 Palaemon carinicauda
AGATTGAAAGCAACCCAAGATATACGTATTATTCAAATATATGTATTTTGCCATTTTTTTTGTAAGATATAAAGAAGTTGACAAGTAGGCCTACTCTTTATTCTTTTGTTATTGTACATAGATATTTTAACTTTCAATAGATTTCCTTAAAATCGTTATTTTCAGTTCAGAATTTGGTGCTATATTCAAACTCCAACAAAAAACCTGAGTTTTTCAAAATTTGGAAAATCTAATTATAACCTTTTTATCAATTTTTCTTTATCAAAATAAAACTATGATAAAATAGAGAGCAATATTATTGAAAATTTCAGTATGTTTTATCTAGATATTTTTTTCATATTTTGCCATATGTTCTTGTTAAGAAGTCAGCTGGTTTTGATTTTACAAAGTAACATTTACAATGTACCTTTAAATTATCGTGTTTTAAAAGTAAAGAGAGAATTATTGGTTTCAAATATATAATAATACGAAATTTCAAGATACATTTACTACATATCCTCTAAAATAAACATTTATTAGGGATAATTCTAAAGCCTATACAATAAGTATATTATAAGCAATGAAAAGTTGGCAATTTTAGTTGTTTTAACTGTCAATAAGTGTCTATAGCATCACCGTGTCCATGGATATTTTTCATGTTCCTAGCGTGAAGAATATATATAAAAATATAGCTTATTAATTTAAATATATCAGAGATACGTTAAAATTTGATATTAATAGTATTTAAGAGTTGTATTCAATATTTATATGTGGTTTTGATTATATTTTGTCTTTAGGTTTGTTGACAGCTTGTATAGGCCTCTCTGTCATGGCGTCTGCTTCTAGGGAATTCTCCCCAAATTCAGAAAATCTGGTATATTTATGGACGAGTTTTGTTTGAAAATTATGCTGCATTAACCGAAATCTTAGTGTTTATTGTTATAAAAAAATCTATGAAATCAATTAGATTCTATATTGTAACTATAAGATACAATAGCATAAATGAAACGTATTTTACATTGCGCTAGAGACTGCTAGGGGGGAAATTTTCTTCTTATTTTGGGGAAAATTTGAGGGTTCTTTCACAAATTGTCAGTTTGTTTAGGGAGTCTTCTAGAAGTTCTAGGGATTAATTCAAATTGTCAGTTTGTTTAGGGAGTCTTCTACGGATTAATTCCGACTTCATTCTTCTCTGTATAACCATAACAATAAGACAGGTTATGACGTCTTTCTCAAATTACCTGCCAGTTAATTTCGTTGATTCTTCGTTACTTCATCCTTTATTGTGCACAAAAGTAAGTTTATATTGCCAATGAATCTCTTTATTATTGATTATAGTTTCGTAATTACGTTTTCAAAGGTACAAGTTCATTTTATGACAGGACCGACTGAAGCCCTTATGATGACCCCAAGCAACATTGGATTGATGGCGTCCATTGGTCCACAACAGCATCTGTGTCTAGTAATTACTTTTGCTTGACCATTTCATGCAATGTAAAGGCATAACTAACCGAGTAGTGGTTGCAAATTCACGAAATGGTCCAAATTCAATTTTCACTTATTAAATTTCAATTTTTTTTTGTGCCATATCGGTTTAATTGTAATTTAGTTCAATATTAATTATGACATTAGAAATTGCAAAATCTTTTGTCCTCTCTAAATACAGTATTTTCAACCCCATGACTTACTGTAGGCAGCCACTGTAATGTGGATACAGACTTTAATAATGAAAAATATATATATATATATATATATATATATATATATATATATATATATATATATATATATATATATATATATATATATATATATATATATATATATATATATATATAGTTATTTTAAATATTGGATTTTATCATAATAACGGACTGAGAGAGCTTTTTTACTGACAAGTGTTTCCAATAGATGTAGCCTATTTTCATTGAAAATGTCCCTTATTTTCACTGCAAGTATAAACTCGATTACTTAAGAAACAATAAACAATGGGTTAGCGTGCGCAGATCAGCATGTACTGCTTCAATATGTGGGAACTTGGTGTTTTTCTTCTTCAGCGAGCGCACGGCGAAGCAAAAAACATGAGACTTCTAAAAAAAAAATATTCCTGTTCTCAGACGGTCGGTGTTTCAGGGTATATTTGCAGTTGAAATAAAGTTCAGATTCAGTGAAAACTCATTATTTACTCCAGACAAAACTTTTCTGTTCAAAATGTTGTTCTGTCTGTAACTATAATTTTTAAATATAGAATTTATATGGGGTGTGTGTTTGATAGGGGCCACCTGTATGTATGATAATGGCTAAGAATATGACAGTCTAATGGGGTGTCCCAGGGCCCGTTAGCCCCCATTAGGTAAGTAGGTAAGGACACAACTTGTATGTTAGGTTAGGGGGGGCGGGGAGTTTAGGCTTGTTGGTGTCCATATTTAATGCTTGTTGGAGGAACTGGCGCTGATATACAAAGGTTCCACTATATGTTATTTCAGTTGCTTCTGCTTTAATAACTAAAATCGAGCAAGACTAGAATTTGAGACTTACTATTCAAACAATACACGGCCCAAATGTTTTATTATTAGTTTCCACGCCAGTTTTGAGTTGGACGCTGATAGCTGCTATTCTGTTTGGTCGACCATACAGCTATTTTGAAATGGACAAATCTCTTGCATTTAAAACGCCTCGGTCAATCCCCCAAACCTTGAAATTTCCAAAACAGAAAAAATAAAAAATCCAATCAAAATCAGCAGGTTAGATTCCTCCCTCCATTCTCGCTCTCCTCTTCACTTTAGGGACTTCCTGAAATTTACTGGTAGATTTCAACATGTTTAATGGCTAACATTTCTATTACTTATTTTGATTGTAACATAACTGCAAAATACTCAGGCGTCCATCATGTCAAATTGCAAGGGAAACCATGGCAGATCAGTTACCAATTTTAAAAGTGTTTTGAATGTTTTTGATGGTGACAACTAGATGAAACCGATAGTCTTTAGTTATGGTAGTTGATCCTCCACAACTCAAAAACTATGAATATCCACCAGTTATCAATGTTAAATATTCATAAGGCCGTAAAATACACACACTAATATTTTAAACATAACGATTATTGTACTATTCTATAATTTTAAATATTAAACTTAAGCCGGTGAATATATAAATAGCTGACGTCTCCGACGGCTCGACAGATTCCAAAAAACTTGCGAGCGATCACCATGAAGGTTGCGGGTGTGCCCACCAGCGCCGATTATCGGCCAGATACCGCATATACTTCTCAACCAAACCAGTTCTTCTCTGTCGGTGTCACTGACAACATTGGTTCCGCTCGCTCTAGACCTCGAGTTTTCTACCGAATTGGTGAAGTACTTTGTTTTGGTTTTATTGGCTTTCGCTGTGTTGGTTTGTTCCTTCAATAAAACTCTTGAAACCCTTTTTTGTTTTTTTGTTGATGAACTTGGCTTTCCTTTGGGTTTTCTCTGGATTTTCATAATGGCTGACCCTTCTCCTGTATATCGCAAATGTGCGAAAGATTGTAACAAACGTCTCCCAAAAGCTTCTATCGACCCTCATACTGTTTGTGCTAATTGCCGGGGTAAATCCTGCCAATTAGGAGATCGGTGTGAGGAGTGTGTGGTTTTATCGGACTTAGAGTGGTTGGAGTATGAAAAATATACTCGGAAACTCGAAAGAGATAGGGTGAGGAGAAGCTCGTCTAGATCTTTAGAATTTTCCTCTTCCCATGCCCCTGAACCTAATCCTTCCCCTGTAGTGCTAGTTTCTGAACCCCCTATTGGCACTCATGAACCTTCAATGCGTGACATGTTTTTAGCTATTCAAGCGTTGGGTGAGAAGGTCGAAACCTTAGCATCGGACAGGAACCAGCTTATGTCTGATGTTAAGCTGTTAAAGAGTTAAAGTGGTAAAGTGGAAAGTCAAAGTGGTAAAGTGGAAAGTGCGCATAATGTGTTTAGTGTTGCGACCGAGGGTTCGTCTGTTCGTGCTTGTCGATCCCCTAGTCCGAGACCTCTTTCAGGCTCCCCTGCACCAGGGAGAAGGAATGTCGAAGGACTTAAGGGAGCGAGAGGTGTAAACCGACGTACAGACGTTCCCTCTAAGGTATCAGACGTTTCTCATCAAGAACGTCCTTACCATAAGACGGGGGAGACTAAGTTCTCCTCGTCTTCCGACGATTTGCCGCATAAGAAACCTTGGCGTAAGGTTTCTAGACCCTTAAAGCGCAAGTCAGTCCCTTTAGGACGGGTTCAGCATCCTGGCTGTAGCCATTGGGGCAGCTCTGACCGTTTTCAGTCATCGGATGGCAGTTCGCCTGTTAAGCGTAAGTGTGACACGGAGTCCGAGGGTCCCGTTCGGTGCGATGATTTGCATGCACAGACGTTGCCGACGTCACGGCCCGTTCCGACTCCCGTTGACCCGAAGTGGAGTGTCCTGCAGGACATGCAGTTGAAACTTTCATCTTTAATGGAGGTTTATGAGCATGAACAGGTTCGTAAAGATCCTTTGCTTGCGGTTCGCCAGTCCGACAAGCGTGACTCTGGTCTTCAACCGCCTAAGCGAGTTTTGTCTCGTCATTATGATGTTAGCGCTAATGTTATCGGTGCTGTTAAACGCGACTCTGATCGTGTTCCTCGTCATTCACGTCAGTTACGTGACGTGGAACCTCTTTTGCCGCAGACTCAAGGTGACGTTCAGCAACTGTCGCCGCAGGTTCGAAGTGACGTTCGTCGGCCGACTCCGTTGCCCCGACGTGACGTTGAACGTCAGTCACCGCGGTTAAATGTTGTTTTTCAAACTCAAACCCTGCATTCAGTGCAGTCCCGACGTGATGTCGAACGTCAGTCGACACAGTCTGTTGTTGTTTGTCAGTCTCAAGACTTTCAGTCTTTGCAGCCTCGGCGTGATGTCGTTACCTCAGCTGTTGCTGCGGCTCCGTCGCATGTTGATATAGCCTGTCAAGCGTTGCCTCCTCGGCATGTCTCTCCGTATCGCGAGACTTTGCCGTTGTCGGATGAAGTTCCTTCGGATGAGGAAGTCGTTGATCCCCTTCCTGCTGATGTTCCTTTGGGGACTCTTTCGAATAGAGAGGAGCCTAGGGTTGCTCAGCCCTCCCTTGATTTTAAGAAGATCATGCTTATCTTTAAGGACCTGTTTCCTGATCATTTTGTTTCTGCTGCTCCTCGTTCGCCTCCATCTGTTCACGCTGGGCCTAGCTTCTTCGACTCCGTCGTTCATGAAGTTAGTGCTCTCTCGCTCTTCTAAGAGATCTTTGAGTTTGTTGGGCGACTGGTTAGTGTCCAGGAGGAATTTGGGGAAGTCCGCTTTTGCTTTTCCCCTATCAAATTGGCTTCTCGTGCGAGCGTCTGGTATGACACGGGAGAAGTTCTCGGCTTGGCGGTGATTGCCTCTGCCCAGGGAGACTTCTCAAGCCTCGTAGACTCTCCTTGTCGTCTGGCCATGAGACGCTCGAAAGTTTGCTGGTCCTCTTCAGATCTATATCATCTCCTCAAAAGAATTTATCGTGCCTTTGAGGTTTTCAATTTTTTAGATTGGTCTCTGGGAGCCTTGAGTAGGAAGGTCTCGTCAGCAGACCGTGATGTCTCTGTTCAGATTATGTCGTGCATGGACAAGGCAATTAGAGATGGCTCTAATGAACTTGCTGCTACTTTCACGGCAGGGGTTCTTAAGAAGAGAGAGACTCTTTGTTCTTTTCTGTCCGCAGGTGTCACTCCTTGTCAAAGGTCAGAACTTCTCTTTGCGCCATTGTCTTCTGCCTTGTTCCCGCAGCAGCTTATTAGAGATATTGCAGCATCTCTTGTACAGAAGGACACTCATGATTTGATGGCCACGTCTGCTCGTAAGGCTGTACCTTCATCTTCTTATGTCAACAGACCTAAATTTGAAACTCCAGCTACAAGGTTTATCCCGCCTTTTCGTGGCAGAGCTCCCAGTAAGGGAGGCTCTCGGGCCGATAGTAAGCGGGGCAAGAAGAGAGGATCTAAATCCTCCCGTGGCAGAGTCTGACTGCCCACGTCCTCAGACAGCAGTAGGTGCCAGATTGACCAACTTCTGGCAGGCCTGGGAGAAGAGGGGTGCAGACTGGGAGTCTGTTTTGTTGCTGAAGGAGGGTTACAAAATTCCTTTTGTACGGAGACCTCCTCTTGTAAAAGATCCGATAGACCTCTCTCCCAGGTATCGAGAGGAGACAAAGAGACAGGCGTTACATCTTCAGGTGTCTCTGTTGTTAGAGAAGGGGGCGGTGGTGAAAGTCTCGGACCTTCAATCCCCAGGTTTTTACAACCGCCTCTTCCTGGTTCCGAAGAACACAGGAGGTTGGAGGGCAGTGCTGGATGTCAGTGCTCTCAACGTATTTGTTGTAAAAATAAAGTTTACGATGGAGACCACCAAATCCGTTTTGGCAGCAGTCAGAGAGGGTGACTGGATGGTCTCTCTCGACTTGCAGGATGCGTACTTCCACATTCCGATACATCCAGACTCTCAACCTTATCTGGGGTTTGTGTACAGGAATGTGGTGTATCAATTCCGAGCACTGTGCTTCGGCCTCAGCCCTGCTGCTCTTGTTTTTACGAGGCTCATGAGAAATGTAGCAAAGTTCCTACATTTGTCGGGGATTAGAGCCTCCCTGTACTTGGACGACTGGAGAAGTCACAGCTGACTCCCTCCCAAACGATTCTCTATTTGGGGATGGAGATACAGAGTCTAGCTTTTCGGGCTTTTCCGTCTGCCAACAGGATCGAGCAGGCTTTGCTCAAAGTCCGTCTCGTGCTAGAGAAAAACCGTTGCTCTGTGAGAAGCTGGATGAGCCTCCTAGGGACGCTTTTATCTTTGGAACGGTTTATCTCTCTAGGGAGACTTCACCTACGCCCTCTCCAGTTCCACATTGACTTCCATTGGAATAAGGAGAAAACTTTGGAGGCGGTCTCGATTCCGATCTCCGATCCAGTCAAGACATGCCTGGCTTGGTGGGACAGCAATATAAGACTTCGGGAAGGTCTGTCTCTTGCAGTCAAGAACCCAAACCATGTGTTATTTTCAGACGCATCGGATTTGGGTTGGGGGGCGACTCTGGACAGTCTGGAAAGCTCAGGTCTTTGGGCCGCAGACCAGAGGAGCCTTCACATCAACTGCAAGGAGCTGTTAGCAGTCCATTTAGCACTGAGGAGTTTCGAGAGTCTGCTTCGAAACAAGGTGGTTGAAGTGAATGCAGACAATACCACGGCCTTGGCTTACATCTCGAAGCAAGGAGGCACTCACTCCCACGCTCTTTTCGTCATCGCAAGGGACCTCCTCATTTGGTCAAAAGATCGAAACATCTTGCTTTTGACGAGGTTTGTCCAAAGGAAGTTGAATGTCTTGGCGGACTGTCTCAGTCGAAGAGGTCAGGTGATTCCTACGGAGTGGACGCTCCACAAGGATGTGTGCAAGAGTCTTTGGATGACTTGGGGTCAACTCACCATCGATCTCTTTGCGACCTCGCTGACAAAAAGGCTCCCGACTTATTGCTCTCCAGTCCCAGATCCAGAGGCGGCCCACATAGATGCCTATCTGTTGGACTGGTCTCACCTGGACGTTTATGCCTTTCCACCTTTCAAGATCCTCAACAAGGTGTTGCAGAAGTTCGCTTCTCACGAAGGGACCAGGTTGACGTTGGTTGCTCCCCTCTGGCCCGCGAGAGAGTGGTTCATAGAGGTACTTCTATGGCTGGTAGACGTTCCAAGGAGTCTGCCTTTGCGGATGGATCTCTTACGACAGCCTCACGTAAAGAGACTTCATCAAAGCCTCCCCGCGCTTCGTCTGACTGCCTTCAGACTATCGAAAGACTCTCAAGAGCTCGAGGATTTTCGAAGGAGGCAGCTAGAGCGATCGCGAGGGCTAGAAGATCCTCTACCATCAAGATCTACCAGTCGAAGTGGGAAGTATTTAGAGATTGGTGCAAGTCCTCCTCTATTTCCTCCTCCAGTACCTCGGTAGCGCAGATTGCGGATTTTCTGCTATATCTGAGAAACCGTTGCTCCCTCTCTGCATCCACCATTAAAGGCTACAGAAGCATGTTAGCTTCTGTTTTCAGGCATAGAGGTTTGGATCTTTCGAATAACAAAGATCTCCAAGACCTCCTTAAGTCTTTCGAGACCTCTAAGGAGCGTCGTATTTCAACTCCTGCTTGGAACTTGGACGTGGTCCTACAGTTCCTATTGTCAGACAGGTTTGAGCCTTTAAATTCAGCCTCCCTGAAGGATCTTACCCTCAAGACACTTTTTTTGGTGAGCTTGGCTTCGGCTAAAAGGGTCAGTGAGATCCATGCTTTTAGTAAGAACATCGGCTTCTCAACAAATAAAGCAATAAGTTCTCTTCAACTTGGTTTTTTGGCCAAGAATGAACTTCCGTCTCGTCCTTGGCCTAAATCTTTTGAAATACCTAGTCTTTCTGAGATCGTAGGTAATGAAGTTGAAAGAGTGCTGTGCCCCGTTAGAGCTCTTAAGTTTTACTTATCTAGAACTAAACCGATACGAGGTTGTTCAGAGGCTTTATGGTGTTCCGTTAAAAAGCCCTCTTGGCCCATGTCTAAGAATGCGTTATCTTACTTTATTAGACCTTTGATTCGGGAGGCACATTCTCATTTAAGTGAGAAGGATCGTAGTTTGCGTAAGGTCAAGGCTCACGAAGTTAGAGCGATAGCGACTTCGGTGGCATTTAAGCAAAATAGATCCCTTCAAAGTATTATGGACGCGACCTTTTGGAGGAGCAAGTAGTGTTCGCTTCATTTTACTTGAAAGACGTCCAGACTCTTAATGAGGACTGCTACACACTGGGTCCATTCGTAGCAGCAAGTGCAGTAGTGGGTGAGGGTTCTACCACTACATTCCCTTAATCCCAATATCCTTTTAATCTACTCTTGAAATTTTTAATCTTGTTTTGGGTTGTACGGAAGACTAAGAAGTCTTTCGCAATCTTTTTGATTTGGCGGGTGGTCAAAATGTTGTTTCTTGAGAGTGCCCAGATTAAGGGTATTGATGAGGTCCTGTTATAGGGGTGTTCGCCCTGGATATAGCAGCTCCTGGGAGTCTTTCAGCATCCTGAGAGGATGGCTGGGCTTCGTGAGGATAGCGGACTAATGAGGCAGAGTAATCATCAGAGTCAGCTTCCTTACCAGGTACCTATACTTAAGTTTGTTTTTTTGAAATATTTGTCAAAAACTCTTGAGCATATACGCCTTTATTGTTTTAATACTGGTCTCTACCCACCACCATGGGTGTGAATCAGCTATTTATATATTCACCGGCTAAGTTTAATATTTAAAAATGATATTTTCATTATAAAATAAATTTTCTAATATACTTACCCGGTGAATATATAATATTAAAGGCCCTCCCTTCCTCCCCGATAGAGACCCTACGGACTGAGAAGAACTGGTTTGGTTGAGAAGTATATGCGGTATCTAGCCGATAGTCGGCGCTGGTGGGCAGACCTGCAACCTTCATGGCGATCGCTCGCAAGTTTTTTGGAATCTGTCGGGCCATCGGAGACGTCAGCTATTTATATATTCACCGGGTAAGTATATTCAAAAATTTATTTTATAATGAAAATATCATTTTTACTGCATATTGAACTAATGTCAGTAATTACTGTAACAACAAATCAGACTACATTTAAAATCAAACAAGTTAACTAGTTTTATTGCTTATTGTTTTTAAGCAAGAAAAACTATACTTTTAAAATTAAAAGCAGATAATATACCTGTATCATCTTACATGAAAAGTAGCAGTACAGTTGTTTTGGGGTTTAAAATACGTTTAGTGCTACGGAAAAATATTATTTAAAAGTAGGCTACATAGCTATTTGACTTTGCTCAGTGTGTTTAATATACCATTATCAAACTCGAGAGAAAACGGTTGTCCAAAAGAGACTTTTTAAAAGTGCAGCCAAATTTTAGTTGTTCCGTAACCAAAATACAAACCTCGCTATTTACATTGGGTATTACTTTCGGCGTAGCTGAAATGACGAGCCATTAGATTTTAACGAGGGTTTCCTACCCCGCGCTAGTTAGCAGGGGTAGGGGACCCCTCCCTCCTCACACACCGATAAAATGTCTCACTTCACTTTTGGCTCGGACAAAGGACAGACGTGCCTGTCTTCATCCTCGCTTGGCAGCCATTATTTGTTTTGTCTTTACTTAATCACTTACTTTTCTTTTACTCAATATATATGTAAAAAATGTTTGTGTTTATGTATATATTTGAGTACAGAAATCAGTAAGTTTCTTTTTCAGAGTTCGTGCTTGTGTGTGTAGTGTACGATATCGCTGTGTAGCCCTCGGCAGTTAGGCCACTACGGTGTAATTTCATAGGTCGCGATGGAGTTTGACTACGGTCTTTCTCTCTCGCTCTCTTGAGGTCGTTCACCCTTTACTACGTTACCTTTACTACGTCTGAGTAGCTTCCTTCCCGTGAGGGTGGGGTTGCTACGCCGTACGTTTTGTCTCAATTAGTTTATGAATATAATTGTATTTGTTGATTTTTCAGCTTTTGTAGAACGATTCTTTTCGGGGTTTTCGTTCTTTATTTAGTGTTTATTCATTTTTAAATTACTTAATTACATAGTTACATGATTATAATTTTTATAATTCTGTTTTGGTTACAGCTCTCCTTCCGTGAGTGTAAGTGGTTGTGAGGGCACATGCCTGTTGTGTAATTCTTGTGTTCCTTTCCCTCGGGATTCCTCTTCAGAGCCTTCCCGGGGGAATGAATGTTAACTAATGATTTTTATTTTTATTTTCCACAGTTACCGATCTAGTTCGTTTCTGTAATGTGACAACGGAGTGAGCTGTCTTGTTGAGGCCTGGGGATTCGGCTGTTGCTGCCTCCCCTATAGACCTTCGTCAGGGGCGTGTCTCCTTCTCCTGGAAGTACTCCCGTGATGATTGACAGCTCTCCAGTTCATTTTAGAACACTCAGGAGGCTCGCCTCCTTGGGTGGGGAACTTTCCTTTCGAGGGAAGTTTTCCTGTCCAGGCTTGAGTTTTTCCCCTTTGGGAGGTTCTTCTCTTGCCTTTTTTCGTGCGACTATGCTCTTGGTGCTGAGCGGTTGCACCTGCAGTTATGCTCAAGGGGCTGGGCAACTGCAGGAGCCCCTCTTCGGAGGATTGCTCTTTTTAGGTCACTGGATGACCCGTCTCTTCTACGAAGTGTTTCTCTTTCGTTCACGAGAGAGTACACTCATAGAGACTCCTCTTCGGATGACTCTTCTGCTGTTGTTGCTGTTGGCCGCCTTTTCCGTAAGGTTCACCGTCTGCAACGTCGTAAGGGCCTCCCATCTCCCTGTAAGGGTGCTAGAGGCGCCTTTTTGAATCTCCGTATGGAGCCTACAACTCCTTCTTTTTGACCTTCCACCCCTGGTGCAGATGGACAGCAGTCTGACCTCGTCTTCCGACGAGCAACGGTCTTCTGACGGACAACGGTCTTCCAACGGACATCGGTCTCCCGACGGACAACGATATCTTCGGGGCAAAGGGTTGCCTCCCACGGGGTGCTTCCCTTGCGTGTCAGGGTTCCCCTGCGCGCCCTTTTGCAGTGTTCTCTCCTGCTCAGTGTTGGCGCACAGGCGCTCTCCTGCTCAGTGTTAGCGCACAGGTGCTCTCCTGCTCAGTGTTAGCACACAGGCGCTCTCCTGCTCAGTGTTAGCGCACAGGCGCTCTCCTGCTCAGTGTTAGCGCACAGGTGCTCTCCTTCTCATCAGCGTTTTCCTGATCGCTAGCGCTCTCCTGTTCGCCAGCGCTCTCCTGTTCGTCAGCGCTCTCCTGATGATCGTATCTGCTGTTTCCGTTGGTTCCTGTTACGCGCCCTGTGCGCCCACGTTCGCCCGCGCGATCTAGAACTTCGGTTCAGGTCTTGGACAAGGACTCTTCTTTTACGCACAGGATTCCATGCGTTGCCTTCTGCTCGCCAGCGACCACAGATGCGTCAACGTTCGCCCTCTCGTCAGCGTTCTCCTGCGCGTCAACGATCCCCATCGATCTGCCACGTGTGTCAGTTTCCCTGGACACCATCAGTAGCGATCTAGCGCTCACCTGCTGTAGACCATGATCTCCGGTAGCTGAATCTTGCCGTAGATCTTCCTCCTGCTCGCCAGCGCTCACCTTTACTTCTGTCCTTCTGTGCGCCAGCTTTCTTCATTCGCCAGCGCACATCTGCGCGCCCGTTTCTGCCACGCACCAATGGGCGCCAACGATTTTACCTGAACGTCCAGGATCGCCTGATTAACAGCTTGCTTCAGCACTCACCTTCCTGATGCTCCTGCGCGCCTTCTCTTAGCGCGATGCGTGCCTTCTCTTAGCTCGATGCGCAGCTTCTCTTAGCGCGATGCGCGCTAACCATCCTAGTCTCTTTTACGTTAGCGATCGCCTACGCGCCCGCGCGATTCTTCGCCTGCGCGCTAGCGTTTTGTTAACACACCACCGCTCGCCAACGCACCGTCGCTTGCCAACGCGCCATCGCTTGCCGACGCGCCATCGCTTGCCAACGCGCCTTCACTCGCCTACGGGCCATCGCTCGCCAAGACGCGCCATCGCTCGTGAACGCGCCATCGCCCGCTTACGCGCCATCGGTCTCCCGACTGCCTGGGCTCACCCGCGCTCCCACTTGCCTGCGCGTCCACGTGCCCGTG
Organism: Palaemon carinicauda; assembly: GCF_036898095.1. NCBI lineage: Eukaryota > Metazoa > Arthropoda > Malacostraca > Decapoda > Palaemonidae > Palaemon > Palaemon carinicauda. Next base: position 13,610,296 of record NC_090749.1, read on the forward strand.
CGACTGCATGCCTACGTGCTCGCGCGCCTATGTGCATGCGCGCCCGCGCACATGCGCTTCAATGTTCGCCCGCGCGCGAACCAACGGCATTCCATCGCACGGACCAACGGTGTTCCGTCGCGCGAACCAATGGTGTTCCGTCGCGCGACGGTGTTCCGTCGCGCGAACCGACGGTGTTCCGTCGCGCGAACCGACGGTGTTCCGTCACACGAACCGACGGTGCTCCATCGCGCGAACGTCGGCTTGATTTCTGTAGTATCCATTGCTCCCCTACGGGTCATCGCTCGCCGATCACCAGCTCTCGCCCTCCTTCTGCGCTCCTTCGCGCACTTTCGTTTGCGCTCCTGCGTGCTCGCGCATGGGCGCTTCCACGTTCGGCCATGCGCAAACCATTGATTTACCATCGCGCGAGCTCCAGGGCGATTGCGACCGCGATTCCCGTCGGGGTTTCGCAACATGGCCAGCCTGGCGAGTCTTCTGGAGCTTATTTCCAGAACACGGTCTTCACCCCGTAAACGCAGAGCATGGCACATGCAAGTGTAGGAAGAATCTTCAGGGAGGTCTGAGCTACATTCTTCTTTCCAGAACCTGGGTTAGCCCTTCCTCGTCATTCCCTGGAAGGGTCTTGCCAAGGAGCTTTCCGTTCGAGATTTCTCCGTCGAGCAAGGGGTGACTAGTTTAGCCCTTCCTCTTCTCCATCACATGGAAGGGGCTTACCAGGTCCTTTTCCTCCTCGGTTGCGACCCAAGGTTTTGTACAAGGAAGCTCCAGGAAGGCCATGGGTACTTTCCTCCTCTCGGACTCTAGCACCTTGGCTTTTCGTCGCCAAGTTTCAATCTTGCGGGCAAGCTCGAGGTTGGACCATCTAGACGCAGCGTCCGAGGGCTTCCTCTCGAGTGTCTCATCCATGGATGTCGACAAACTCAGACACTCTTCCATCCTTGGGAAGAGCTTGTTTGTGCTCAAGGACAGAGACATGGACAGCGGTTGTGCGGAGGAAGTCAACTTTCGTTTTCAGTTCTTCAAGGCGCTTTCTTCCAGACCCTGCAGGCCTCCAGCGCCTCTTCTTTCAGCCTCGTTGGCCTAAGTTATCGGACCGGCTACGGCAGCTAAGACAAGGTGTCCAATAGCAGTCCTCTCCTATCAGGGACAGATAGCACGGGAAGCTCTCCTGGGGGGGGGGCATATCCCAGAGGGAGCGGCAGAGTTCACAAACTCTAGGATTGGCAACCCCCCCCCTTGCAGGTCTCACGCTGGGAGGATGCCTAAGGTTACTCATCCGGAAAACAGCTTCCCGAGGCCGATTCCTACACGATCTCCGTTATCAGCCAAGGATATCGCGCCTCGCTCTTACCATCTCTCCGTCTCTGTCAGCGAATTCAGTGTCATTGAACCTCTATGCCATCAGACGACATGATAGACAGGCTGAGAGGGCCCGCAAGCCCTTTCCTCAGACGAGAAGAGCTTCCAACCCAATCGTGGTTACGTCTCCTTGGTCACCGTTCATCCTTGGCTCATCTGGTTCCCAACGATCGCCTAAGGATGAGATCTCTCCAGTGGCGACTCAAGTCCCGGTGGAATCAAGATTGCGATTCCCCGGACGTCAAGATCCCTATGGGTCCTGCGGAACGGACGGACCACCAGTGGTGGGTGACAGAGGAGAACCTACGAAGAGGAGTGGATCTTCTCGTCCTTCCCCCGGATTTAATGCTGTTCGGGAAGCCTCAAAGAAAGGGGGGGAGGGGGGGCATGCTCTGTACCACATGACCTGAGTCCTGTGGTCAGAATCAGAAAAGTGCCTCCATATAAATCGTCTAGAGATGAAGGCCGTTTTGTTGGCCCTTCAACAGTTCCAACAATACCTGGCAGGTCACTCTGTTGTGGTGATAAGCGACAACAACACAGTAGTGGCTTACATCAACAAGGAAGGATGTACCTTTTCGAAGCAGCTATCCCATCTTACAGTAGAGATACTGAGATGGACCGAAGTCTGCTCGATTCTACTATCGGCGCGTTTCATTCCAGACAAGAGGAATGTACTCACCGACAATCTGAGCAGAGCGTCTCAGATAGTGAGTACCAAGTGGTATTTGGGTCATCTTGTAGCCAACAAAGTCCTGACTTTGTGAGGTTCCCCGACTGTGGATCTGTTCGCGACAGTGCTGATCTTCAAGATTCCACCGTACTTCCCCCCAGTCCTGGATCCCAAGGCACTCTGGCAAGATGCCTCCCAACAACGGTGGGACAACATCAACGTGTACGCCTTTCCCCCGTTCTGTCTGATGAGGAGGGTGCTCAACAAGAACAGAATATCGATCAATTTTTCAACGACCCTCATAGCTCCACTATGGCATCACACAGAATGGTTTCTGGACCTTCTGCAACTCCTAACGGAACTTCCGAGAGAATCTCTTCCACGACATGATCTACTCAGACAACCACATGCCAGCATCTTCCACAAAACCGTAGCTTCTCTACGAATTCATGCCTGGTGACTTATCAGGCATCTCCTCGCTGAGAGAGGATTTTTCGCAACAAGTTGCGATTAGGATGTCTGGATATCTGCGAAAATCATCCGCATCTGTCTACCAGGCAAAGTGGAAAGTCTTCTGGGGTTGGTGTTGTGGAAGGGGCATCTCTCCACTCGATGCCACTATTCCAGCAATAGCGGAGTTCCTTGTGTATTTGCGGGAAGAAAATGCACCTTTCAGTCCCGGCGGTGAAAGGCTATCGCTCAGCCTTAAGTCTAGCCTTCAGGCTCAAAGGAATGATCTTTTCTTCCTTGCTGGAACTTTCCCTACTCATACAAGGTTATGAACTTACCTGCCCTCAGTCGGATGTGAGACCTCCTCCATGGAACGTGGTTCGAGTTCTCTGGTCTCTTAAGAGACCTCACCATGAACCATTACGCCAAGCTTCATTTCTTCAGTTAACTTGGAAGACGGTGTTTTTACCAGCTTTGGCTTCGGCCAAGCGAGTCAATGGACTTCATGGTCTCTCATATGACATCACCCATGCAATGGTATGGGGGTAGGTAATGTTCAAATTCATCCTCGAGTTTGGTGCTAAGACTCAAAATCAGGGGGTGCCGGATGCTTGGTTCGACTCCTTCCGGATTTGAGTCTCCGTTCTGTAACAGATGTCCCAGACCTTCTCCCACTGTGCCCAGTTAGGAGTCAGAGGCTATATCTCAGAAGAACGGCTGCAGTCCGTCCCCAGGTGCAAGCATTGTTAGCACTGGGAGGATTAAGAGAAGGGTCACCAAGAACACCATCTTGTCATGGATTCGTAGGGGGATCCATCTGTCCCTGAATCCAGACCCTCCTCCGTCACGTGTCCTAGAGCACATGATGTCAGGGACATAGCTACGTCCCTAGCCTTCAAGAGAAATTTCTCAGCGAGGCAGGTCCTTCAAGCTGGGGTGTAGAAACGTCAGACGACCTTCACAGCCCACTACCTGCATGACGTGACCCATAGGAGGCTCGATACTTTTCTATCGGCCCTGTGGTGGCTGCACAACATCTGGTTTAAAACCTCAGGCTTAGTGGACAAGTGGCAAAGGTTGAGGGCATTGTTACCCGGTCTTAGTCTGCATGAATGAAAAGATTTTTATGGCCGTTACTCTTTTCTTCATCCTCCCCTCTCTTGGGGAAAGCAGCATCCTGGGACCTCAAACCACTGCAGGTAAACTATGTTTCCTTGTGTTCAGAGTATTAAGATAATACTGTCATGTCCCTATACCCTGACGAGGTGGTATTGGAAGAGTCCTAGCCTAAAGTTAACTTCTAAGGGACTACAGGTCAACTTCCTAGGACGAATCACACTTAATTTTACCTTCACACACAGCTTGCGTAGGCCGCAGTCCTTGTGTAGGAAGGTTGTAGCGAGGTGTAGGGACTCCTTATTGCTGAGTGCGTACACACTCAAATAATGAGACCTGGGACAAGGCAAAAGCCAGTACTGGCAGGGACTTTCCACCCTCCCTAATGGGTGAGTCACCCCCATTAAATAGCATGGTTTGTATGTCAGTTACGGAACAAATGACAAATTCGTAGGTAATTTGTATTTTTCCCAACTATACAAACCTTAGCTATTTAATCAAACTTGCCCGCCAGCCCTATCCCCCTTGAAGTCCTACCTCCAAGCAAAGTGAGCTCAAGCACAGGTGTGTGTGAGGGAGGAGGGCGGGCGGTTAGCAGGCTACCCTCCCTACCCCCCACTAACTAGCGGTGCAGTAGTAAACCCTCGTTAAAATTTTAATGGCTCGTCATTTCAGCCACGCCGAAAGTAATAACCCCTATTAAATAGCTAAGGTTTGTATAGTTAGGAAAAATACAAATTATCTACGAATTTGTAATTTTCAGCTTCGATTCTGCTCTCCATCTTGGGTAGATGGTCCTACAGCTTTTTCTTGCTGGCTGAAGGTGCGCATGACCTTAGCTTGTCCGCTACCCATATGGGAATGTCCTTCCCACCAGAGGGCTGATTGGTTCTTCCGAGTAGTTTTTGTCAACTGAATTAATCAATTGTAATTCTTGTTGTTACGGTTTTTATCTGCCGTTCTCCTTCTCCCATTGATGGTGGCTGGGGAAGGGAGTGGACAGTCCTTAATTTGTGTCTGTTCTCTCAGGGGACTACTTCCCATCCGCAAATTAGATGCAAAGGAGAATTTTGGTTTTATTTTTCCTCAGTTAGTGATGCCATATTTCTTTGTTTAGCTAATATAGCCAACATAGAATAGCAGTGCAGTTTGTTCCTGTGGAAATTTCTGTCAGTGCGCTATCACTTTCCTGTTCTGTGCCTGTGGCTGCTCCTGATCAACACGCTAACCTTGAGGAACTAGCTCTGGCTACGTTTTCTCAGTAGCGCTCGATGCAGACCTTCAACTTGAACAAGGCTTGTTGATGGGAAGCAAAGAGCTGCTCGAAGGTCCACCTTAAGGGTTTGGGCTACTTTCCCTTCCGAAGGAGAGTTATCCTCACCAGGTGTTGGGCTATCCTCCCTTCCGCGGTAGAACTTCCCTTCATCATCTCTGTCTAGTAACCTTCCCGCCTTCGGGGAGAAATGCTGACAGCTACATCTCATCAGCTGTTGCAGTTTCTTCGCCAAAGACTTGGCTCCTTCCCCTCATGCCGATCCAACTCTTCCATCAGGGGCAGAGCAAATTCTGAGGCATGTGTCTCCTGCGGGTGATCATCTCTTTCGTTCGCGAGAGAGACTACCTATAGAGACACCTCTTTGGAGACCTCCCAACTGAGCAGTTTTCGTCATCAGCAAGCTCGCCGAGTTTGAAGTCCTCTTCGTCGCCTCAGACACGCTCTCTTACCTTTGGCAAAGAGACGTCTGTTTGGTTCGTCGTCGATATCTGCCAAATGATCGCCTTCAGAGGAACTTCAAGGACCTCGCCGTTCTTCCACTCCTCAGCTATTGCATTTGGGACGAGTCTAGTCAGTCTTGCCATTCTCCCTCTGGTTCCTAACCCTCGCCTGTCTCACTGGACTCTCCTCGCACTCACCGTTCACCTGCCCAACATCCTCTCGCTATCGAACTGATGTTCGTGGCCTGCTGCTGCCCATCGAATCTCTGGATTCCTGACCTCCTCGCTGTCTTCTTGCCAACCGCCGATCGCCAACTAGTCATTCTCCTATCGTCAACTTGCCGACTGACTGCTCGTTCTTTCGCTGATTGTCGATCTCCAGCTCGCCGATCGCCAATAGGCAGCTTGCCGATTGTAAATTCGCCAATCATCAACTCACCGATCGTCGAACGTTACTGCTGTTCCTCAGCTCACCGATTGTCGATATCTAGGTCGCCAGGCGTCATCTCAGGTCTCCGCTCACTGATCACCTACCTACAGCTCTCCAGTCACCATCTCGCCGATCGCCAGCTCGCAAGTCTCCAGTTCACAGCTAGACTATTCGACAGCTCGCCATCTGCCAGCTCGCCTAATTTGCAGCTCCCCGATTGACAGCTCGCTGATAGCCAGCCTAACTTGTCATCTCGCTGATTGTAAGCTCAACAATTGCCGAATGCAAGCTCAGTGACCGCTGACCGCTGATCGCCAAGTGAATTGCCGATCGCCTGCTCGTTCTTACACCGATCGTCAATCACCAGCTCGCTGATCGCAGATTTTCAGCTCGCCAATCGCCAGCTCGCCAGCCTGCCGATCTCCGATCACCTCCTCGCCAATCCCCGATCACTAGCTCGCCAATTGCAAACTCACTGATCGTCGAACCATACTGCTGTTCCTCAGCTCACTAATTGTCGATTGCCAGCTCGCCAAGCGTTGTTTCAATCTCTGATCGCCGAACACTGATCGCCACGCCAATCGCCACGCTGATCGCTAATCGCCTGCTCGCAGGTCACCAGTTCAATGATTCGCCAGATTTCCAATTGCCACTTCAATGGCTAGATAACCTCCAGCTTCTTACTGATCACATCGATCGCCGATCAGCGTTCGAAGACAACCACTAATCTAGTTCAAGATCATCATCATCTCCTCTTTCTTGAGCTTGCGCTACTTCGATAACCCTCCCATATAGAGTTGAAGGAGCTGCTCCCGAGTCTCTCTCTTTGGAGAGTGCTCTCATCTAGACGACATAGATTGTCTTCTGACTCCTCTCTTGGGCTTATGCTACTTCGGTAGCCCTCCCACATAGAGTTGAAGTGAAAGACTTAATGCAGATTTCTTTCTGGGAACCTAACCCAGCACTCCATCAACACAAACAGGGTTTCTTCGGTTCCCAAAGTTTTTATCACCTGCGAATTTCAAAAAACCTGCAGTCATGTTGCCAGGTTTCTTCATTAACTCCGGCACGTTCATGGACCTTCATTCCTCATGAACATACGCTCTTTACCCACAATTCGTTCCTTCTACAAAAGGAGGCAGATCCATTAAATCTATTCCTCCCCCTGCATCGGGAGGTACAACCCCATGGGGTTACCACTCTCCCTCATTCTCTCGTTAAAAGGATGAATTCATTGCTGTCTAACATGACAGCTATGGCAACTTAGAGTTCCGGTGAACCCACTAGAACACCAGAGGTTTCCGGCATCTTGCATACCTCCAGTCTCTGTTCCCCTATACGCCCTCAGACCTTCGTGTGAGCACCTTCAGCTTCCATCTACGAAATCCTTGCCCGAAGAAACATAGGCTCGACCCTTCATGAGACTCAGTCTTGCTTGTGAATTCGGACGACGACTGTCGTCTGTAACTGGAGCTTTCCCTTTGACCAGAGTTATTTAAGAAGATCTTACTTTCTCATCCTATAGCGAGGTTTTTCCAGTAACGGTGAAACCCCTCTTCTGAGCTCGAAATACTCGGGTCATGTTTTCGCCAAGGACAAAGAGTCCACATCCCGCAAGAGATACTCTCTTGTCTTTTCCATCCTCCTTTAGGAAGTGGGAAGTGGTCTCTCTTTATCCTCGCTATTGGAACATCTAGTCTCATGGCAAGACGCGGTGCGTCAAGATACCGCCGAGCTTCTTCTGTTACTTCTTACAGAAGTCTCCAGCTTAGCCTTTCCTCGTTAAGCGAGTTTGATATTCAAACCCTGTCATATGAGGGAAAGGCTTGCGATCATTCAAACAGCTAACCCTTGGCTTCCTGTGCAGGATAAACTAGTAGGACTAACGCCAATAATCCCCTTTTGGGAACATCCGTCTTCAGCCTGTCACGTCAGGGAAGGGGGCTTCAGTTAGCTAAACACCGAGGGTAGTCACAGGTTTCTACCCTAAGGTCAACCTTCCCCTTCAGGATCGGCCTCGTCTCCAAGACTAAGGATGACTGGGTGATTTTAACAGTCTCGAGCTCCTCTGAGACATCTCAAGCTCACCACAATCTGAGGACTGGAGTAATCTCAGGAGAGACCCGACTGTCATATCGAATACGGATATCTATAGACATGGTTATCAGCCTGCAGAAACTTCTGCAGGTTCGACAAGACGGCATCAGTCTCCGTCGAATCCAAACTTAATCAGGAACAGCCAGATCACAGGTTTTTCGGTACCAAGAATCTTCCTTCCCTCTGGCTGTTTACGAGACCCGAGAAAGACTGTCCTGATAAGGAGGTTGCCAGTGAGAATCTCATCCAGGGAGTCAATCTCCTCGGTTCTTATCCAAATTGATTTCCCTCTTCAGATACATCCAAGAAAAGGGGTGAGGCATGCTGTACCTGTCTGCCTCCGGGCTGTAGTCAGAGTCCAGACAGGACTGCCTCTTAAAACCTCTCAAAGAGGAAGGCAGCCTTCGTGCGGGCAATAGGTTCCACCCCCTTCTAGGGGGACTCACTTTTGAGCTCGGTCTAGTTTCTAGTACAATGCCCGATGTTTACCTTCAACTTGGGCTAGAAGTCGGGGATGGGGAACAGAGAATGCAGCCAAGAGTATCGCCTCTAGTTGATGGAACTCTCCCTTCCATTGTGGGGAGAGTAACAAACTGTGACATCAAATGTTGATCATGTCTTTCCCTTCTGCAGAAAAGACTTTCTTCTCCTGTTGGTCTCTCCTTCGGAGGATTATTCCAGCGAAGAGAGATTCATCTACTCCCCTGCCAATGGGGTAGGTCCTCCACCAGCCATTATGCAGCAATTTTCCTGCTTGCTGGAAGGATTGTCGACATTGGCAGCAAACGGTGGCCGCTTTTCCTATCCGTGAGAGAATCTTCCTTTTCCCAGTTTGTCTCTTCTTAAGGGGATCCCTCCCATGGGAATTGGGTTCAATTTCTCTGCCATTGCCCTTCAGAGGAGGCCTCATCATCAGCAGTCTTGTCTCGTTAGAAGACTTGTCTTGCCTACTGACGTAGATCCTATGAGATCTTACGGGAATTGGTTTCTTCCATTCACCGCTCTTGATCTTTAGAAACAGGCCATTAGACTCATCTCGGCAGCCAGACTTTTCCTGCTGTGCAGACTCATCTCAAGACAAGACTTGTCCTGTCCAGATGACTCGTCTCATCAGCGAGATTTGCCTTGCCCAGCAGAGTTCCCGAGAGAACCCCCTCAGCAATTTTAACAGTCACATGCGAACATCTTTCACAGAACAGTGTCTTTGCTCTGACTTCACCCTTGAGACTATCCAACTCCTCCTCTCTCAGGGAGTCTCTCCCGCAACATGTTGCAAAGAGAATGTCTGGATAACTGGGTCAATCTTCGGCTTCAGCCAATCCAGGCTAAGTGGACTGTAAGTTAGTATCATAAAAGGGGTATCTTTCCCCTCAATACCACTATGCCAGAAATCGGGATGTTTCTCTGTTACCCTTAGGAGGAAAGCGTCTTTTTGGCTCAGCAATGAAAGGCCACTGCTATTCCTTGAGCCTCTCCTTTAGACCGGAAGGAATCAACCTTTCTTCCATGTCGGCATCACGCCACATATGGATTCCCGAGCCTACAAATCCTTATTAGGAAAGGAGACCTCATTCCAGGATTCCAAGCAGCAGAGGTGTGATTCTCGACAACTAATTTACTTTTGAGAAACATTAGTTCTGTCTCTTCTTCAATTGCACAAAATGATTGGCTTATTGAGAAAGTCGTTTAAGATTTTTGGTGATCAATCTATTCTGAAGAAGTTTTAATTTTTTCATTCTACCTTGTTTTGATTATTGTTCTCATATCTGGTCTTCAGCTGCTGATTCCCATCTTAATTTTTTGGCCAGGAACTTACAGTCCATTATATTTCTTAGTCCGGATCTAGATACAGTCGGTCCTTGTTAATTGTGGTTTTATGCTTCGTGGCCAAGAACGCAATACCTATTAAATAAAAATTCTCATAAAATATCTCGAGAAAATTCAAGCCAGGCGATGATTTCAAATAGCCCGCTCTACTTTACACTGGGAGCGCTGTGTACCACTATGTATCTCAACACCCAGCAGGTCCTAGCTTTCTCTATACAGTGTACTGTACATCCATTTACTATGGTAAAAAATTACAGCTCTATTTGAAATTAAACCTGAATTTGATTAAACTGGTGTTTCACTTAACTGTTTCCAATAATAATGCATGTAATATTCACAATTTTATATCGTATTTATAATTAAAAACAGCTAATTATAATTTCATGCATTGCTTACATTAAATCAGCTGATCAACCCTGCGTTGTCTCTCCTCAACCTCATTTTTCGGATCAAATAACCTCCTTATTATTAAGGCATGCTACAGAAGGATATTTCATATTTACTAAAACAATTATTATTTGATCTATCATTTTCCAATTAGCATTTGTTCCGTAACTGAAATACAAACCACGCTATTTAATAGGGGTATTACTTTCAGCGTAGCTGAAATGACAAGCCATTAATTTTTAACAATGGTTTACTACCCACACCACTAGTTAGCGGGGGTAGGGGAGGGTAGCTTACTACGCCCCTCCCCTAACACACACCTGTGCTTGAGCTCACTTTGCTCTCGTCTCGGATGGTAATCGGACGTGTCCGCTTTCATCCTCGGCATCATTTGGCAGCCATTTTATGCTTTTTTGCTTTTTATTTTCCAATTTTGTGTGTGAAGTTAGCCTCTGCGAATATGCGCACCTGCCCTGGGTTTCCCGACCGCCCCTGTGGAACATTCATGTCGGCGGTCGAGACCGATTCTCACGCCCTTTGCCCCTCCTGTAGGGGCCAATGGTGTGATTGTAATAACAGGTGTGGTGAATGTAGGGAGTGGTCTATCTCCCAGTGGGGGAGGTTTTCGCGACAACGGAAGAAGAAGTCCAAACGGGATATTTCTCCTTCAAAGTTTTCTTCTTCCGTTGCCCAAACCTCCTCCGAAGCTCTCACTCGATCGGTCTCTTTCGAGAGACCGCCTAGTGGTAGCGTAGACCGATGTACTATTTACCAAACTCGGGGCTCGAGAGATGACGTTGCTTCCCATAGCGAAGCAGCTCCACCTCTCCCCCCGGGTGAGGATATGTAACTAATCCCCGTTTCTCAGCTTTGGTCCTCCTTGGGGCTTGAGGGTTCGCCCTCCAAGGATGTTTTACTTGACTACATCAGACTAGGTGCCGCTTTCAAGCAATCGCCGTCACCGACAGAGGTTGATCCTCTGTCTCTTGTAGATGTTGTGGTGTCAGAGGTATCCAATGCAGTATCGCCCATCACCTCTGCCTTTTCAAACCCTACGGTAGCTGACAGCTTAGTTTCTCCCATTTCTGTTCATCCATCGAGGGAGAAACTAAGTCCAACAGTCTCTCCTGCTAGTGTTTCTTTCCCTCGGGGGAGTTCACTTACAGAGACTCCTCTTCAGAGGATTGCAGAAGGTCAGCTTGCTGATCCTACGGCCCCAAGAGGGCGCAATCGTTGCAAGGCTCGCCTTCCTCTTCGCCAGAGAGGCCTTCCATCACCTGCGGTGATGAGGCACCTATTTGGTTCAACCTCTTCGATGCAGTCCCCCGCAGAGGAGCCTCGTCAATGACCACCGACTGTTCCTGCATTGGTCCTGGACCTTTCTGCAGATCGTTCGTGATCTCCTTTGGTGGAAGGTCGTCCTTTTAAAGGACACGTCGACCTTCCAGCCGACAGACCTGCTGACCTGCCGTCACCCTTCTTGCATCCAGATATGCGCTACGTGACAACAAAACCTGACTATCACGCTCTTGAAGCTCGTCAGGCCCTGTCAACAAACCCTAACACAGGGCATCAAGGGCGTATGCACCAAAGCGCGCATACATCCCAACAGAAGCACAGCTCTTCTATGCACTATGAAAGCACTCATGCGCATGCACGCCCACGTTCTCCTGCCCGCCAGGCTTTGCCTGAGCATAAACATACACGCCCAGCTGCGCGCAAAGTCCACTTCTAGGACCAGGACGGAGCCATCTAGCCACTCTGAGAACGTCATCGACTTTCCCCAAGAAGAGCCTTTGGGGACAGGAGACTTCTCTGCAAGTCCTACGTCGGGAGGAGAACAGCAAGAGTCAGAACATTCGTTCTGGCAAGTTCTGACTCTAATGAGGGCTCTCAATGGGTTTTTTGAACCAGAGATTCCTCCTCAAGAGGGCAAGGACACGGTCTTGGACCGAGTATTCGGTACTCAGAAACCCTCCAAGACCAGTGCAGCTTTGCCCTGGTCTCAGGGGGTTAAGAGTACCAGGGACAAGATCTCTGTACAGCTCTCCGAGATGTCCTCCTCCAACCGTTCCAGTGCCACCAACAAGCTCCTCCCAGCTCCTCGCGTACAGCAGAGGAGGTACTTCGAGATCCTTGAGGAGCCTTGTTTAGCTCTTCTACTTCACCACTCGGAAGAGCTTACCAGGGGTCTCTCTCTTGAGAGACTCTCCAACCAGCTGGTCTCATTCTCGGCAACCGAGATCCTTAACCAGGAGAAAGTGGGGACCTTAGGTATCCTGATACGTTCTGAGGACTTCTCCAAAGAACGTACCAGGAAAGCTATGGAGACTTTTCTTCTCTCAGGTACTCGCATGATCAAGTTTCTTGCCCACCAAGTCTCGAACTGAAACGTCGGGATGCGGTAGCTGAGAGATTCCATCAGAAGGTCCCCAGCACCGAGATCAATAGGCTCAGACATTCCTCTTTAGAGGGATCCGTCTTTTTTGAGCCTAAGGATGTGGAACAGGCTGCTGAGAGGTGAAGGAAGTCTCATCAAGACTCCCTCCTTCATAGGGCTTTAACATCTAAACCCTATAAGCCTCCAGCCCCACAGCAGTCCCGTCCAGTCAAGACCGCTAGAACAACGACAGCAGCAAAGACAGTGGTATCTAAGCTCTTTCCTGTCAAGGATAGGAAAGGCAAAAAGTCCTCCAGGGGAGGCAAGAATCCTACAGGGAGCAGCCGAGGCCGCAAACACTAGGATAGGCAGTCCCCCTGCATGTCCACCAGTGGGAGGATGACTACAAAGTTGCTCAGACAGGTGGAAGCAACTCTGGCGGATTCTTGGATGATTTACGTAATCAGTCATATCATCTCTACTGCCCCTGACGACGAATCCAGTGTCATTGGGATTGGCAAGGGGGCAAGCCCTTCGGGCGGAAGTCCAGACCTCGTTGAAGAAGGCCGCTCTCCAAGAGGTGCTCGACAAATCTCCAGGCTTCTTCAGTCGACTGTTTCTTATAAAGAAGGCGTCTGGAGGCTGGAGACCAGTAATCGACCTCTCAGCTCTGAACAAGTTTGTCAAACCAACTCCGTTCAGCATGGAGACGGCGGACACAGTCAG
>NC_090749.1:13623959-13626459 GCF_036898095.1 Palaemon carinicauda
TTCCATGATGCAGGGGGAATTAGAACAATTCGATGGGAGTATTATTATTATTATTATTATTATTATTATTATTATTATTATTATTATTATTATTATTATTATTATTATTAATCAACCTCGTCTCAGGAAATCATAGTTAAATACTTTTTCCAGCATTTTCTCTTATTGTTATTCAACTAGATGAGATGTTTTCAGGTTTACAGTAACAATATCTCTTCATAGAAGTAAAAGTATCCTGAACGACGCATGAGCATTGGTGCCAAGTGGACATTGGTAAGGAAAGTCTTGTCAGTGTCATTCACAACAAATTCTTAGGACTCAATTTGTAAGATAATAATTCATCATCTGTCAAATGTTGTGTTATTGGGCAATGTAATTAATGACGAGTATATACTTCCATGCCTCTTTTGGGGCTTTGCATTGAAGGGAGATATTTCAAAAAGGGTTTGAACAACAGAGAGAGAGAGAGAGAGAGAGAGAGAGAGAGAGAGAAGAGAGAGAGAGAGAGAGGAGAGAGAGAGAGAGAGAGAGAGAGAGTTGAAATCTTCGAATCCCTTATTTCACTTCCTTATAAATGATAGTTGAATCATTGTTACATGCAAATCATTTATTCAATGAGAAAGAGATCAGATCCAATTCATGAATGTCAGACTTGGTCTCCCCGAGTCAAATTCTCATTATGTCCAAAGTTTCCCTTTTTGAATTCTCTTGCGAAATTTGGATGGGAATTTGATTGTCGTTAGAAATGAATCCAAAAATTGTGTCTCCAAATTCCCACAGTTGATTTTAGTCAGACAAAAAAGGTTACGAGAAAGTGTCAAACCTTTCTTGCTGTACATAAGCTTTTGGTAATATTTGCTTATTTCCTTTTTTTCAGAGAGAGAGAGAGAGAGAGAGAGAGAGAGAGAGAGAGAGAGAGAGAGAGAGAGAGAGAGAGAGAGAGAGAGAGATTTCAACGTATCAGGATATAGCAGATACAACGTACCGCTACACCCACAAAAAAAAAAATCCTTTATGGCTGTGCATTACTGAATCTCTTTTCTTTCCTCTCAGTCTCTTGAAACCTTCAAGTTGACTCCAGATGGAAAATTAACGCCTCTTATTTTGACTTACATCATTGCCAAAGGAATCACTTAATTATTGTCAGTTAGAGATATTTATATCAACAGCTCCAATTTGAACTTATTTCTTAATAAATATAAACTTATTTCAATGCTGCCCTTCAAGATATAAATCGAACTAAAACTTTATCTCTAAGAAACGTGTGTATGGTTAGCAAACTGTGTTTGTTGCATCTCTCAGGTTTGTTCAATGTTGGCGCTCTACTCCTACAAACCAGGATCCGGAAATCTGAGCTGGGAGGTTTTCCTGGAATAATTTCCCACACATTAATTTTCCCTTTTAATTTTTAGTGGTCCTTCGAACCTGATCTGACACCAATTATGGAATCATGAAATTTGAAACTTTGTAAATTCATTCGTAAACTATCACAAAAATTCATTTGGTCATGTCGTCCTCAAAATTTGCACAATGGCCATTTTGGAGAATGATTAAGTCCCTACTTTGATAGGCAAAGAGATGTATTAGAACGTCATGTGTATGGTATCCTTTAACGGACAAAGGCAAATCTATAACCAAGCATTTTTAGCCAGAAAGTTCTACCCTAAAGGTGTCCTTGAGCTCTGGTATGTGCATTTTAGCTATGCAAAATACCAATGATTAGAAAAAGGGGTCGCTGGGTTGCTTTCTGTTCCAAACGGTAATGCAACATTGGATGTTTAAACTGACTGATTTGTGTTTAAGTAACTCGTTAATTTACGTACCTCCTTAATTTTATCTTTTTATTGCTTACATTTCTGTACCTATTTTATAGGTGTGATTACCTAGAATTGTTGACTGTAACAACCAATGAATGCCACTTAATTCTTTAGTATATTCTGTAGGATTTTCTTTGGATTGGATTTTACCTGGAGCTACAAGAATACTGATGGTACTTATATAAGCATCATTTAGAACCTACAGAAGAAACAAAAATACTCTCTCTCTCTCTCTCTCTCTCTCTCTCTCTCTCTCTCTCTCTCTCTCTCTCTCTCTCTCTCTCTCTCTCTCTCGCTTAATCTAATGGAATTGCCACTGTAAATGAGGAAGAAAATAATCTATAATTACGATAGTTTTTCACAATTTGCTATATTTTCTTTCTCCCTCTAAATCTCATATCAAAAATTTGTGAGATGGTTTTTTTTAAACATAACTTTTTATGGAATCCTACAACAGAATAGAAGAGCATATCCTCCTGTTTCCCCTTAAACATAAT
Organism: Palaemon carinicauda; assembly: GCF_036898095.1. NCBI lineage: Eukaryota > Metazoa > Arthropoda > Malacostraca > Decapoda > Palaemonidae > Palaemon > Palaemon carinicauda. The sequence continues at coordinate 13,626,274 of NC_090749.1, forward strand.
TAGAAATAGATCAAAGGTCATTATAGAATAAGAAGGATTAAAAATGCAACTATTTATTGACATATAGACTTAGATAAAGGGATGATATAGAATTGGGTTTTATTTAGTCCCCCTCGAAAGTCAAAACAGAAACGAAAGAAAACTGTGTTGCAAGTTCTTCTATTTTCTGCAAAATCTATAGAAAAT
>NC_090749.1:13631459-13663636 GCF_036898095.1 Palaemon carinicauda
TTTCTGGTTATCAATGATAAGGAGGGTACTCGGTGTCTTCATTTGGAGTAAGAGAATAGAATTCCTTTATGTTATGTAATTTTTCGGAAATTTAATCCCGGATATTTATTTTATTTATTGTCTGAGCTTTCCTGATAATATACTGCTATGCAGGAAACTAATTAGGAAAGATCCTTGGAGAAATATTCTGTAGTCTGTCTTCTACATTACTTAAAATTATAGAAACTCTTCTCTCTATTTCATTAGATCATGGGAAATAAGGAAACTGAAATTTTATATATTTGAATGGGATAAAACAGTTTGTATGAATGTGAAAAAAGTGGGACTAATTCAAAAATATATTGGAGCATTTGTTAAATACATCTTTTTTTATTTCTAATTTGTTTTATATTAAACTTTCATTGTTGCCTCGATGTAGGATCACCTTTGATTAACGACCAGGAAGCCTCTCGTACAAAATATCCAAATCCTTCTTACAGTCCTGAGTATGAGCCTCGCAACCCCATCCCCTCAACGAAGTAATGGAAAAAGACACTCGGTAATCAAGCACCACATAATACAAAGTAATTATGATCCCCGACCTCTCTCTCTCTCTCTCTCTCTCTCTCTCTCTCTCTGGATGTTTACCATGTAGGTGCTGAGAAGAAACCCACATTTCAATGAACATTTCTATTTATTTGTAGGTTCTCTCTCTCTCTCTCTCTCTCTCTCTCTCTCTCTCTCTCTCTCTCTCTCTCTCTCTCTCTCTCTCTCAAACCTATACATACGGACATACATATGGTACCCTCCTCTCCGAATTAAACTTCATAGCTTCAGGAATAGTAATTTTTTGGCAACGAAAGTGTCTCGTTATTATTGCTATATCTCTCTTTTTAAAAAGAGAACCAGTCCCAACAACAAAATTGATTCAAAGCGTAAACCTAAATAGGAGTCTATTTTTGTGTACTGGGAAATTCTTCTTGGCAAAGAAGTTTGCAATTGAATTTCCCCTCCCCAACTGGATTGACCTTCCAATAATTTGATTTGTTGGTTTTTGAAGTCCAGATGTCCCTCGAAGGAAAGTCAGGCTTATTTCCTCTGTTTTTTCTCAGACATGTCATTGTTATTTTTCCACCATAGCATTATATAAAAGATAACGTATAAGAAATCTTCGAAATTTATATATAAGAGTTTATTTTCCATAGGAAAACCAACAGATAGCCATGTCACTACCACATCCTTACTCAATGGCTGTAGAACATTGAATGAGTCGTCACATAGTTTTGTATCATTTCCTAGAGTCATAGATTATTATTAAAAAAAAGGACATAAATTTACTGACTGTTTGCCAGTGCCAACATCACCCCCAAAACAGTATGGCAATTAAAATTTTAAATAAAATTAAATGAGACTGACGTTTTTATTCTGAAAATCATTTAAACCTCCGAAGAAGTAAATCCCAAAATGCTTTGATATTCAAGGACTAATTGAACACAAATTAAGCGTAACATCAAACATCGTAAAACGCATTGATTTGTAGACAAGGTCATATATGAACATGCAAGCATATATGGTATTTGCTGGAACAATCATGTATAAAGTAATTTCCTCCATAGTTATACATTCACACATGAATAAATTCATTTCAAAACAGTTGGTCCTATAACGCAAGCATAAGTATAATTGTTGGTTGATATGAGTACAATTAAAACATGAGTAATCATTTCATTACCAGGTTATTCCTAGAAATCCCCCACCCCCACCCTCAGTGCCCTTATCACCTAAGATAAAAGCAAAAACAAGAACCAAATAAGTATGTATTGTTTCAGAGTTTTAAACCAATGGTTGTTTTGAGCTATAACGATATCAACCAGTCAAGATTTTGAATTATGTCATTGGAAACAAGGGTTTATGAACGAAGAAAAAACAGAGAGAGAGAGAGAGAGAGAGAGAGAGAGAGAGAGAGAGAGAGAGAGAGAGAGAGAGAGAGAGAGAGAGAGAGAGAGAGAGGAAAACTCTCAGGAAACCTCTCAAGAAACACGATGTATATTGTGGTATAACGTTTTTCCCAAGAGATCATCCGTCCTCCCCACCAAAAAAATCCAGTCTATATGTCTGTTCTATTGGTATCAAATAAAATATCTGACCACATACCTTTAATAATAATAATAATAATAATAATAATAATAATAATAATAAAAATAGGGATACAATACAGTTTATAGCTCAAAGGCAGGTACTCGGGATGGGAAAGATTAAGGAAATAGGGAGAAAGAGAAGTACAGGAGAAGAATAAAAGAGAGGGGCAGACCCTCTTGCAATATTAGGGAATTGGTATTATTATTTGCAATCACACATACCTTTATGTTGTTGACTTCTGCTGTGATAATTTCTTTATTCCTTTTAATATAAAGATAAAATTTCTATGGTTTAATCACATCAATTTTACTTTTTTGGGCTCAAGCCATGGCGTCCTGATGGAAGGTTCCTTTTTGGTAGCTTCCTTGGGTATATCACTACTAAATATTCCCAGAGAATTTAACCACAGGTTATCACAGAATTCTAACTTCTGGAGCGAGTATCCTAAAGGTTTCCCTTTTAAGACATCGTATATCAACAGGGTACGCTTGTATTAACGCGCCACATAGCTATCTACACCCCAAACAGCGTTAACACTTCGGTGTGTAGGGGGGAGAATAGCTGGGGAGCCGTTACACAGCTAATCTCGTTCGTGGATACTTTTGTTACTCGAGACGTAAACAAACGGGCGCCATTGCTAAATGACGTCACGTCCGTCCTCATCCTTCTTCTAGTAGCTTGCCTTGCTAAGACGGATTTTCCCTTGTGTATTTTCATCAGCTTGCATCTTCGCTATGTCGCTACCTTCGGCCTCGCCTTCTTCTGGAAAGTTGAGTACAAGGTTCCAGTATTGTTTAAATAAGCTCTGACCGTTAAGTAACTTTTACTTTTTGAGATATTTGATGTTTTGTGGCAGAGGTGTGCCTCGACCGGACCGGCCATTTTATGGCGTCGCTGTTGTTTTGCATGCCTTATTTAGATAGCCTCAACAGCGTTTTCCGGCCTCATTAACTAATCGATACTATTAGTTATTTAGTCTTCATAGCTAGGAACTTTTATATCGTGTTTTGACGCTTTTTATCGGTCATCAACTGACCCCATACCAGTTGGCTAGTATAGCCCCTAGGCCAGAGCGCCTATATCAGTGTTCATGCATGATATTTATCAGTGATCCTAGGTTTATTTATGAAGATAGTGGCATTATTTTACAATACTATAGACTGTGATGCAAGTGTTTTCGCCTTCAGGGACCATATAAGGGACAGGTTAGATAGTGTATCTTTCTAACCTAACCTACAAGTAGGACCCCTATATGCTTCCTTCATCCCCTGCCTTAGGGCACCCCCTCTGTGTAGTCTTGCTGCCCCTACCACGTAAGGGGGTCAAGCTCTTATCAGAGTACTATATCGCTTCTCTGTCCTCCCTTAGGGAATGATCCCCCCTTAGGGTTGCGTCCGAGAATGAGGAACGGCTAGTCCTTCCTCTATTGCTGGAGCTAGGTGTCCGACCTTTCCTGCAATAGCGATACGTCTTCCATCCTTCCTAGTTCAGGGTGTGACATCCCTGCTCTAGGTTAGGTTTTGGAGAGGTTAGTTCTGTACCTTGCTGAAACGATACCCATGCACCGTTTCCAGACAGGCTGCCTTACCTTAGGCTAGGGAGTGTCCTCCCTTCCTTGGTGGCCGCTCTGGGTCAGAACCCCCTCCACAGAAGACCTTTCTCTTCTCCCCTCCCCACCTATCTCTTGTATGGCCTAGCCTATGCTTAGGTTAGTCTTTACCCATCTGCCCCCTGTCCTACAACTCCTCCCTAGGATGGAGTGGTAGGGCTACCTTGAGCTCCTATGTGCAGTCCACTCTGGTACATATACCCTTCATAGTGTCCTATGGGGTTAGCCACTAGATGTGTTCTGTCTATAGGGGTTCTCCCCCCTCTTGAGTGTTCCCTGCCCTCCCTTGGGCTCCCTTAGCTCCCGGTCCTCTGCGGCCCCCGCTTCTGGGTGATAGGGCTAGCCTCTATCATGGGTACACCTACTCAGGTGGGATGTCTTGGGGTACGTGGCCGGACCCCTACATCCCCCCTTCTGTCTCTTTCTCTATCCTGGTGCCGGTCCCTTGGTGCCTCTACTGTCGGTGATACCCACCTCCTACCTTGGTGACTTACCCCTTACCCTCTGCGCCGTCAGTCCCCCGCGTGCCGGGGGATTGCCGCCTGCCGCCGGAGCCTAGCCGATGGCCTTCTCTCCTTCCTCATAGCCTCAGTCGTCCGTCCACCGGCCGGCCCTCGGAGTGCCGGCATCCACTGCCGGCACTCCGGTTCCGCTATAACCATCCTTGTCCCTGTCACCAAGCCGGCTACCTCCGGCTGCCGGAGCCGCCGCTCCCTGCCGGCGTGCCGCCGCTGTGCCGGCGGCCGCCACCCTGGTATTACTCTTGACTTCTATAATGTCTTCCTTAATGCCAGAAACTCTGCTGGAGCGGCCTCCGGCGTGCCGGCGGTCTGCCGGAGCCTTCCGGAGGCGTCAAGAAGACTTGCACCCCCTTCTACTAGCTATCATCTGATGTTGATAGCCCTACATCGCAACCAGATGACTTGATTACGTAAATGGATTGGTATTATCTTACCATTCTATTAGTAACCATGCTGTCTTCTTGCATATCACAGATTTCCAGCATGCTGTGTGTATCTTAGCACGGCTGGTTGCCGGAAACCGTTACCCTATGGGATCTTCTAGTTCCTAATTCTAGTGTCTGAGTGGCCTCACTCCTAGCCTTATACCCTTGACAATTTCGACAATTTCCAATAGAATTCCCACTGCCCTACGGGCATTCCATGTTGAATTCGATCATGTGCCTTCGGTCACAGCAGATTGTCTATGGATGAAGGTCACGGTAACCAGCCGGGCGGGTTACACGGAGTATGTATCTATCTCCTTCTTTCCGCCCATTCTCTGTGCATCACACTTAATGTTAAGTTAAAATTAATCAATTAATATTTAACTTTAGTTTAAGAGTCATCCTTATGACTCTCCCATACTCATGTTCTCTTTCTCTTACAGGAGGAGCAACTGAAGTGCAACCACAGCTTCTGTGCAGTGAAGCGCCCGCACTTTTATGGACACACGGCGTGTAGGACCCACGCCCCTTGTGCCACCAAGAAAGGGGATCTAAAGTTCTGGGACCCGCAGAACTGTACGGTCTGCCAGGACCGCCTGGTCGACGCGTTCAACAATCCTCCCTCAGCGGAGGTTAGGGACACTTCTCGAGAGAAGCTACGCAAATGGGTGCGTGGCTTCCAGAAGAACGCCACTGGACCGTACCTTGCCACTGAAGACATGAGGGCCTTATTGTTCCCAAAGGCATCCCCAGATTCTGTGGTCCCCAAGGATCAGATCCCCATCGTCCAGATATCGGTGGAACCCGATGTTGTCATGGCCCAGTCCATGCACGAGTGTCACCTGGATGCCGACAACGAGGAACGTATGTCGGATATTTCGGAGAACACGGAGAGGACCCTCATGGCCCAAGACGCGGACGATGAAGAGGACCAGGTGGATTACATAGAGTCAGAGCAGGAGGTCGCTCCGCCTTCCACCCCCGCCCCTACTCCTACACCGACGGAAGTGTCTCTTCCGTCTACCTCCGCTACCCCGGACCCCATCCCATTCGCCCAGGAGATGTTCCGTATGATACAAGCCCTTATGGACCAGAAGCTTCAAGTGACACACGAGTACATCAGGTCCATGGGAGGTTCCAAAGAACCGAAGAAGATTTCGGTTAAGGACCTCCCGATATGCTCACACGCCAGCCCCTGGAGGTATGCTGAGCATATGATCATCGCAACGGGCAGGATCTTCATCAGCGAGAAGATCGGCTCGGTTGCCCTGGAAGAAGTGGAGTTCTTCCCGAGCTTTGAGGCTTACCTGGACTGTTACGTCCGGCTTCGATCCGAACCTGCCTCTAAAGAGGAGACCGAACCAAAGGAGGTGATAGTTTTCGATCTCCAGAAGGCCCAGGCTATGCTAGCCAAAGCTGTTAAAAAGTAGGGGCTTTACCTGCCCAATGCTCCCGGCACTGAGCAAGAAGCATCCTACCTACGTCCCACCCGACGACGCAGTCCTTCCCTTTACGGAAAAGGCCTTCGCTGCGTGTCACAAGGCAGTGGAAGAAGGGAAGTCCTGTCCTGCACTGGAGGAGTGCAGACCCTTCTCCATGGTGACACCCCCCGACGCTCGACACTGGAAGGATATCCAGCATACCTTCGTGGTGGGAAAACTAGATCCTGACACGGCTGGACGTCAGTTTAATGAAGACCTCTCGAAACTTAATGACCATCTCCTTCGTCGGGAACAAGACACGAAGGAAAGGCTCGCAGCATCCATGTCCCTCCAAGTACAGCTTGACGTCATGGCTGGTGACACCAGAGTCCCCGACCACTACATGGTTCTCGCCAAATCGCACATGGCGACTCTGGTAAAGGACCTGTACAATTTCATGAAGGCTCGGAGAGCCTGTCGTGAATTCGTGTTCTCAGGTGCCACAGTGAGACACGAACCCCGCAGGCTGATTTCCTCCAACGTCTGGGGTAAGCACCTCTTTCCCTCCGACCTTGTGAAAGAGATCACCGACAAGGCCGCCACTGAGAATAGGAACCTTCTCAACAAGTGGGGCATGTCGAAAAAGAGAAAATCCTCTCAGGACGATGGCCCTCAACCTAAGAGGAAATCCTTCAAGCCAAAACCCCAGCAACGTCAACAGAGACGGCAGTTTCCGGGACCCGCTACTCCCCAAGTGGCTGCTCAGCCATAACAGACCTTTTAGCTGGTCACCCAACCGGTTTTGTCCCAGTCACCGGTTTTCACCCCTGCCTTTGAGCAACAGACAACTACCTTTCATCCCAAAGGTAGAGGCTCAAACAGAGGTGCAGGCAGAGACGCATCTCACCGTCCCTCCAGAGGCAGAGGAGGAACGGGAGCTAGCGGCCGAGGCAGTAAGCCCTCGGGACACCAGAAGCAATGAAGTGCTTCTGGTGGGAGGAAGACTCCGCCAATTCCAGGATCGTTGGACCTTCGATCCCTGGGCACACAGCATCGTCAAGAAGGGTCTAGGCTGGAGTTGGACTCAACCACCCCCAACCTTCCAGCAATTCTTCCAACAATCAACCCCCCTTCTGGAAGAATATGTCCTAGATCTCTTGAACAAGAAGGTGATAAGGAGGGTAAAGTCAACCAGGTTCCAAGGGAGACTGTTTTGCGTCCCCAAGAAAGACTTCGACAAGCTCAGAGTCATTCTGGACTTATCCCCCCTCAACAAGTTCATAGCGAACAACAAGTTCAAGATGCTGACTCTTCAACAGATAAGGACCCTTCTGCCTCGAGGTTCTTACACAGTCTCCATAGACCTGGTGGATGCCTACTGGCACGTTCCAATGAACCCTCACGCTTCCTCCTACCTAGGATTTCGACTCCAAAGGAAAAGCTACGCCTTCAGGGCCATGCCCTTCGGCCTCAACGTGGCCCCTCGGATCTTCACAAAGCAGGCGGACGCCATAGAACGCCTCCGAGACGTCCAGGTGAGGGCCTACCTCGACGACTGGCTAGTCTGGGCTCCATCGCCCGAGGATTGTTTAAAATCCTGCAGCAAAGTCACCCAGTTCCTAGAACACCTGGGATTCAAGATAAACACGAAGAAATCTCGCCTCTCTTCAGCTCAGAAGTTCCAATGGTTAGGAATCCAGTGGAACCTTCAGTCACACCGCCTTTCTTCTGGGGGATGGAAAGGCGCATCCCCCAGAAGAAAAGGAAGGAAATAGCAGGGTCTGTCAAGCGACTACTAAAATCCAAACGGATCTCAAGACGCCAGCAGGAATGAGTTCTAGGCTCTCTACAGTTCGCCTCAGTGACAAACCCAGTGCTTCGTGCACAGCTAAAGGATGCCGCAGGAGTCTGGAGACGTTCTGCATCCATCGCTCGAAGAAACCTCAAGAGACGGCTCCCAAACAGACTTCGGCTTCTCCTCAAGCCGTGGTCGGAAGCAACGGCCCTGAAAAGGTCCATCCCTCATCAACACCCACCTCCATCACTCAACATCCACACGGACGCTTCGCTGGAGGGTTGGGAAGGTCACTCCCACCAAAAACAGGCTCAAGGCACATAGTCTCCCCTATTCAAGACGTTTCACATCAACATCTTGGAGGCCATAGCGGTCCTTCTAACACTGAAGAAACTCTCCCCGCCTCCCTCGATCCATATTCGTCTAACCCTAGACAACTCGGTGGTAGTTCGATGTCTCAATCGCCAAGGCTCAAGATCGCCCCTGATAAATCAGGTGCTTCTGACAATCTTCCGTCTGGCAGAGAGGAAGAAGTAGCACCTGTCTGTAGTTCACCTACAAGGATTCCGCAATGTGACGGCGGACGCTCTATCCCGGACAAGCCCGATAGAGTCGGAATGGTCTCTAGACGCAAGATCATTCTCCTTCATCTCTCACCAAGTCCCAGAACTTCAGATCAATCTCTCCGCAACGAGCGACAACAATCAACTTCCTCGATATGTGGCCCCGTACGAGGACCCCAAGGCAGAGGCAGTGGACGCCATGTCACTGGACTGGAACAGATGGTCCAAGATCTACCTGTTCCCTCCCACCAACCTTCTGCTGAAAGTCCTCTCCAAGCTGAGAACCTTCAAAGGGTCAGCAGCCCTAGTGGCTCCCAAGTGGCCCCGGAGCAATTGGTACCCGCTGGTCCTGGAGCTGCAGCCCACGCTGATCCCTCTCCCGGGCCCAGTTCTCTCCCAGCAAGTACAGAAGTCGACTGTCTTCGCTTCATCATCGAAAATCAAGGACCTTCATCTCATGATTTTCTCTCCCTAGCCGCGAAGAAAAGGTTTGGGATCTCGAAGAAAAGTCTAGACTTCCTCGAGGAATACAAGACCGAATCCACAAGACGGCAATACGAATCATCTTGGAGAAAATGGGTCTCATTCGTCAAGGCAAAAAATCCTACGGAAATCACCATTGATTTCTGCATGTCCTTCTTTATTCACCTTCATGGACAGGGCTTGGCAGCCAACACGATTTCTACTTGCAAATCGGCCTTGACTAGACCACTGCTGTATGCCTTCCAGATTGATCTGTCCAGTGACATCTTCAATAAACTGCCGAAAGCATGCTCTCGTCTACGCCCAGCACCCCCACCGAAACCGATCTCCTGGTCTTTGGACAAGGTGCTCCATTTCGCCTCCAACTTGGATAATGATTCATGCCCTCTCAAGGATATGACTCAGAAAGTTATATTTCTTTTTGCTCTTGCTTCAGGAGCCCGAGTCAGCGAAATAGTGGCATTATCGAGAGAAGAGGGTCATATCCTGTTTACTGACTCAGGAGACCTTACCCTCTTCCCGGATCCGACGTTTCTTGCCAAAAACGAATTACCCACCAAAAGAAGGGGCCCTTGGAGAATATGCCCCCTGAGAGAAGATGCCCAGTAGAGAGCCTCAAGGTCTATCTTCGCAGAACTTCGGACTTTGGTGGAGGCCAGCTCTTCAAAGGAGAAACATCGGGCAGCGACCTGTCACTGAAACAACTAAGAGCGAAAATCACCTACTTCATTCGCAGAGCGGATCCTGACAGTACACCCGCCGGTCACGATCCTAGAAATGTTGCATCGTCTCTGAATTTCTTTCAGAGTATGGATTTCGAAAGCCTTAAGAGTTTCACAGGCTGGAAATCCTCGCGTGTTTTCTTCAAACATTATGCGAAACAAGTGCACGAAGTCAAACATTTTTTGGTTGCCGCAGGTAGTGTTATGAAACCTGCACCTAACTCTGCATAGAACAGTGAGTTACTTGGGACTCTAACTCTTCGGGTGCCTATGTTGACCCTCGAGTGATACGTAGTGATGTCGAAAACACTTAGTGCTTTTCATATAACTGTTCTTATCCCAGGTGAAATGTCATAGTCGTCACACGAGTGCCGCATGCCTAGAGCATGGTGTGTTTTATTTTAAAGACTGACGTTCCTCGAGAACGAGTGCCTACTCATAAATTTGAAATTCTCTTTCAGATTCAAGAGCAGGTCTTTCATTACTATGTACATTATAATTTGTTGTAAATTAACTTTACATATATTGCAATTCATTAACCCTGGATAGGTACGCTCCTCGGACACCCCTTTAAGGGTATACTCGGACGCAAACGACCCCGACGGCAAAAAAAATTCTTGAAAAATCAGTTTTTGCAGTAACCTCCTTTTTTCTTTTGCCAAAAAAAACTTCAATGAATGCTTAGAACAACTGTAAAGATAAATACTACTCATCTGCAGAAAAACTATTTATTATAAATATTTTAAAAAATTAAGTAGAAAAAAAAAGACCTGACATAAAAATTCATAAAAAAAAGGTTTATACATATATACACAATTCCTTTTAGGAATTGATTCTTGAATGTTTAGGACACATCTTGATGTATTTTGGATGAAGTCAGACCCATGGAGGTGAAGATCTGAAATGAGAAAAAAAGGGTAACTTTTTTTGGCCAAAAAAATTTGTCCAAATTTCATGAATTTTTTTGGGTACCCGAATGAAATAGGAAGTGGCTAATTTTTTTAGGGAATAAACATATGTTATCCTAAAATAGAAATATGTAAAAAAATCTTCATTATTTTGTAAATTACATTTATATAGGGGGCCATATCTAAAGGTAATTTTTTGAGTACTTAGAAATTTCGTAAGAAAATACATATATTTAATATATAATATGATATTTATGCAGGTAAAAATATACCAAAATATCACAAATTCTATAGGGAACAAGAATATATATAGATAGGGCAGCTTACGCTTCGGATATGTCCACAAAATGGCCGCCAACCACACTGACTCAGACTCCCTAATCTGCCACTTGAAATGTAGGAAGGGTATGTCAATTTCAAGGTGTTATTTACTAATCTAATTATTATTGGATATGCATAAAAATTGTATGGTGGGTTGCTGGATAATTGACGATTATTTTACGACTATAAAATTAAAATTCTGACCCAAAAAAATTTTTTTGAAGGGAAATAAAATCGAAAAAAAATGTAAAACAATATAATATTTTAGCTAAAAAAAAATTGATGATATTCAATCAAAAAAAAAGTAAACAAAATTTTCCGACAAATAAACATCTAGAGGAATCATTACTCTGTGATAGTTCCTTAGTACGTAGTAATTTTGAAAGAATTGGGAAAAAACGAAAAAATGGCAATCACAGGAAAACCAAACACATACCTATATATACGCCATATCTGGCTAAAAAAAAGATAGGCATGGGTAGCCAGATCATCTAGAAACACTTTCCAACACTATAAAAATATAAGTTTTGCGACACTACTTGCCAATTCCTTACGGTAACATGACTAAGCAAAAAAATACAAAACAAATAAAAAGGGGCACTCGCGGAAAAATGGCTAACATTCTAATATACGGCATTTCAGAAAAAAAAAAAATTCAGCCACGTGCTAGGCAAACCATCAAGGCACATTTTCCGACAAATAAACATCTAAATGAATAATTACTCTGTGATAGTTCCTGAGTACGTAGTAATTTTGAAAGGAATGGGAAAAAACGAAAAAATGGCAATCACAGGAAAATCGAACACATACCTATATATATGCCATATCTGGCTAAAAAAAGAAGATAGGCATGGGTAGCCAGATCATCTAGAAACACTTTCCAACACTATAAAATTATAAGTTTTGCGACACTACTTGCCAATTCCTTACGGTAACATGACTAAGCAAAAAAATGCAAAACAAATAAAAAGGGGCACTCGTGGAAAAATGGCCATTCTAATATACGGCATTTCAGAAAAAAAAAAAATTTCAGCCACGTGCTAGGCAAACCATCAAGGCACATTTTCCGACAAATAAACATATAAATGAAATATTACTCTGTGATAGTTCCTTAGTACGTAGTAATTTTGAAAGAAATGGGAAAAAACGAAAAAATGGCAATCACAGGAAAATCGAACACATACTTATATATACGCCATATCTGGCTAAAAAAAATAGGCATGGGTAGCCAGATCATCTAGAAACACTTTCCAACACTATAAAAATATAAGTTTTGCGACACTACTTGCCAATTCCTTACGGTAACATGACTAAGCAAAAAAATGCAAAACAAATAAAAAGGGGCACTCACGGAAAAATGCCCAACATTCTAATATACGGCATCTCAGGTAAAAAAAAAAGACATGCACGTGTTAGCCCAACCATCAAGGCACACTTTCTAACACATAAACATGAAAATAAAATCAATAATATACGGCAATTCCTTACTACGTAGTAAATTTTTACAAATATTGAAAAAAAAACAGAAAATGGCAACCGCAGTTAAATACCCAATATACCAATAACTACGTCGTATCTGACAAAAACAAAATCACGCATGGGTAGCCAGATCATCTAGACACACTTTCCAACACTAAAAAAGCAAAAGTTTTACGACACTATTTCGCAATATCTTACGGAAAAATGACTTGGCAAAAAAATTTAAAAAATTAAAAAGGGACACTCGCGGTAAAATGCCCGACATTCTAATATACGGCATCTCAGATAAAAAAAAAGACATGCACGTGTTAGCCCAACCATCAAGGCACACTTTCTAACACATAAACATGAAAAAAAATGAATAATATACGGCAATTCCTTACTACGTAGTAATTTTTACAAATATTGAAAAAAAAACAGAAATTGGTAACCGCAGTTAAATACCCAATATACCAATAACTACGTCGTATCTGACAAAAACAAAGTCATGCATGGGTAGCCAGATCATCTAGACACACTTTCCAACACTAAACAAGCAAAAGTTTTACGACCCTATTTGGCAATATCTTACGGAAAAATGACTTGGCAAAAAAATGAAAAAAAATTAAAAAGAGGCACTCGCGGTAAAATGGTCCTCGTGGTGATGAACGACATTTTAACTAAAAAAAAAATCATGCACATGGTAGCCAAACAATCCACCAAGACTTTCCACAACTGATAACCTATACAAGTTGCACCATTCTACGACAATTTCATAATACGTAATAACTTTGATAATTATGCAAACTACCTTAGAAGGGTAAACTCGGTCGCGAACGACCCCGACGCGTCTCAGAAATCGGGGAAGGAGTACAGCTACAGCAATGCACATCTGGACACTACTAGAGCGTGTAGGGGAGACACCTCCTGCAGGTCGATCACCCACAAATTCAGTCACGGGGGTGAGTCACGTGAGAAAAACCTGTTTTTTTTTGACGCTCGGGGTCGCAAACGACCCATCGTACCTATCCAGGGTTAATATTCTCTGCAATTGTGAAATAAAATTTTTATTTTATTACTTGTGCGTCTCAATCCGCTCCTACTTATACTATGAAATACATGTCTGTCATAGTTTTATTATCCCCTTCCTCTTATGGTTGATGAAGATACTAAGGTCTCAACCCTTATTATAAATTCACCTGTGCAATGTAATATTCCAATACGAAAACTTACTCTCTTCATACCTTAGAGACCAGACAATTCTCCATTAACATACAGTGCCTAACCACCACTTGTCTGCCCTTGAGAATGTTCCTATATGAATGCCAACCATTCAGTCTTGTCTCCAAGTTCTTCAGGTTCTTCTAGCAAGGTGAATAGCCCTTCGATAACCACTTTGATCTTGGCATGGCCCGTGGGAACTTCACTACCAGGGGGGCAGGAAGGTCTCTTCCCTACGGTTCTTCTATTAAGATTACTATGATACCCTGTTCAAAGCCCTTGGCACTTACTCAAATAGGGGAAAATCTACCACGATACATTGATTCTCTGGTATTCTTCCATCAGGACGCCATGGCTTGAGCCCAAAAAACGGATTTTGAGCGAAGCGAAAAATCTATTTTTGGGTGAGATAGCCATGGCGTCCTGATGGACCCTCCCTGCTACTTCGTCCAGTTTTTCAGGTCCTACCCTGCTCTGCTGTATCATGGCGATCGGCAAGCAACTGGCTTCAGGATGAGGACGGACGTGACGTCATTTAGCAATGGCGCCAGTTTGTTTACGTCTCGAGTACCAAAAGTGCAACACAATAGCCAGAGAAACAGTATGGATGTAAGGTTATAAGGCGGCAATGCCATATGACCTTCCATCCAGAAAGAGTGAACTTATGGAAGGGGAGAATGTAGCATTCAGGCTTCCAAAGAATCCATAGCCTGCCGGGCTCTACCGGCAGACATGCAAGGGAGACCAAGGGAGGTCTGGGGTTCACTCTGCAAAGAATAAAGGGTCTCTGCCGGCCAACACGTAGTGCCAGCCGGCAGAGAGCTGAGCCTGTCCTCCATACTAACCTATACTAGGTACGGAAGTAGGACTGCGGCCAAAAGAAAATAAAAGAAAGAGGTGGGGAAGGGATAAGGGTTCTATAGACTTTGTTCTGGCAGGAAACACACTCAGCCGTTAGGGAAGCTTATCCTAACCAAGAGTTGTCTATTAGGGAGGAAGACTTGCAATACTTGCTATCCTCCTCCCAACCAGAACAAAGTTAGGTGAAGTTATTTCACCGGGCAACAGAGAAAACTCATTCTCCAGCCCGAGAAAAACAACACAGGACAGTCTGCTAAGCCACTAGAGGAAGGAATCATCTCTTACAGAATTCTTCCAACATGGACTAAGGAAGCAAAACTTCCTGTGTCTGCCCCTAACCTAGCAGAGGAGACTCATTCTCTATGCTAGGAAGAAGCAGACCATAGACTAGAAACTCTGATGTTCTGTCCTAACCCAAAAAACCAGTCACTCAAGTTATCAGGTCAGGACAGACATATCCTAGAATAGTTATACCTGAATTATTATACAGATAGAACCACTAGGATTAAGCCGAAGAAGAAGTAGAAAAAGAAGAAGAAGAAGAAGAAGAAGAAGAAGAAGAAGAAGAAGAGAGAGAGAGAGAGAGAGAGAGAGAGAGAGGAGAGGAGAGAGACCCACGGGGTTATATCAGTCACACAGATGTCATATTAGTTATTTAGCAACGATTGCATTGACATAACTTTAAGCTGCTGATAAAAGATATTGAAAAATTCCACGTGCTCAAAGAACTATAATTTCTCAATAAAGTATCTACTAAAAAGCTGGTTGCACACTATGGAGAGAGAGAGAGAGAGAGAGAGAGAGAGAGAGAGAGAGATTTCGATAAAATTAAAGGATGCATATTATTGATCATTCCTAACAGCAAAGGAAGATCTGTCAAGGGAACTTTGCCGAAAAACTGTTCGGAGGCAATTTGCCTCAATACCCAAAACTTGAGTGAGTCCTGAGGACAGTTGTAGTAAGCAGAAGAGTCATCTTTTACAAACTTCTATTTACAGAAACACAAGAAACAATATAGATATAGAATTTGTGTCTGTTTCTGCATTGCGGTTTATTCTTGTGATTGGTGTTATTTTTGTTGTTGTTGTTATTGTTTATGCACCTAAATCATAAATAAAGAGAAAACCCAACAACGATAGGGGGATGGTAGAGACTGTGAGTACCAAATCGCCATGATGCTTGGACAGGGGCACCATTTATGAGGTTGGGCTGGACGACGGTGAAACTGAGCATTGATTTTATCACCCAGAGCCTAATAGTAAATTAAAATTAGGCTATACGTGTAACAGAAAAAAAAGATATGCATAAAAATTTCTTCTATAACAAATATTATCATTTTTAACACAAAGATTCTTCTTATTGACATATTCTTTTCTTGCTTCTTTGCCAAAAGCGAATTTGTTTTCACCAAAAGATTGTCATTTTTTTCAATGCATTTTTATGATAGCGTAGTTCCAGTACTTGAAGAGAGAGACAGATGGGAAGAATAAGTATTTATAAGGAAGTGTCAAAAGGAGAGAGAGAGAAAAAAGAAGGAAGGATAAGGACATCATAGTATTTTCTTCTACCCTCCTTTACTATCATTTTTTGTTATTCAGTTGGATTGCCCCTACCGTCTGACTGCGCACTGTTAAAATATTTCGACTTGTTTTTATGTAGTCACTTAATGTCATCATTAAATGCGTCACAAGTTTGTTGAAAACAAACCAATCTTTTATCTGAAGGGGGAAGAATTTAGCCACAATCAGTTATTCTGTGACTGTCATGACAGAAATAAAAAGAAGAAAAAAAAAAGGAACAGCATTAGCGTAAACGTCATCATAATATAAACATGTAATTTATTCAAAATGTATTTGATATTCATTACTGATCATAACTGAATTCATTGATTCCATTACGAAAACCGAAATATGGATTGAATGAGGCATTGTTGGCAATGAATGTCGTCTGTGATAATGAAATGAACCAAGTAATTCAGGGAGACTAATGAGGCTCCATTACCTTCACATTGAACAATACGACGCTATTTGGGGATCTCATAATCCAATACTGATCATCTGACTTGATAAGAGAGAGAGAGAGAGAGAGAGAGAGAGAGAGAGAGAGAGAGAGAGAGAGAGAGAGAGAGAGAGAGAGATAGAGAGAGAGAGCTTTGTGCAATACAAAGTAACTTCAGATCGACGTCTGTCTCAGCTGCCAAACTCGTGTTATAATATTTTTCCTCTGTCGGGGCGAGCAATGAATAGTGCAAACATGTTTGCAAGAATGACTCCATCGTTTGCATTGGAATGTTATGAAGCCTGAGATTGTAACTGGCTCTGTTTCGGGATATGTCTCAAGTCTTGTTCCACGAGGACACGAAAAAAGAAGTCACTGTGCTGATGACTCTTTTTGGATCCCTTTGTCTGACATTGCCTCTCGTATGACGCTCCTATGCTCTGTTGCTCAATTATGAGAAAATAATTGATTTTGCCTCAACAGATGGCTATTAGAGCTTACTCCCCAAAGGCCTTTGATAGCTATTACTCTTGTCTAAAAAACGGGGTTCTAATTAAACTAGTCGAGATTACTTAGAGTAGACACCAACAATTGAACTTTAATATCCATGGCCAATTATAAGCTCTTTAAACTATCACTTTGAAAAAGGGAAGTTAATATTCAATAACCTATTATTCTTTTAATGAATATTGATTATTGTTTGGAAGGAAATTCAAAGTAACGAGATTTAACAAGTGGAAATGATCATAAAGTTCAAGAAATGTATTAATAAAATACCAATCTCTTCTTGTAGACTCTCTCTGGAACTCTAATGATTGGAATTTAATCTAAAGGAAACTGAATAGGTAATTTTCAAGATAAATCTTGATAATTTCTAATTACAATATTATGTAAATATTGGGGATTTGTTAATCAAAATAAAGATGGATTCACAAAAACAGATGGTACGAAAACTCTCTCTCTCTCTCTCTCTCTCTCTCTCTCTCTCTCTCTCTCTCTCTCAAAAGATCCCCATAACGCCTCTATTCCGGCGTCAAAATCGATTAAGATATAAACCAGCAATGGAATAATTTGATTTTCATTTTGTAAAGTCGTAGAAGAATTCCATTATAAGATGAAAGAAAACGTAGAATATACAGAAGAAAAGTAAGATGGATAAAAATTTGAAAGTAATACATAAAGAAAATGTGAGAATAATTAACAGGAAAGGGTGAAAAACAGAGACAGACAAACACACATGAAAAAGGAAACCTTCATTTCTAAGTCCACAAATTCCCACTGTTTTTCTCTGGATATCTAATCTCATTACTGCCACTTCCAACTTCACCTTCATTATTAGATCCCATACTTCTAATATGATTCCCTTTATATTCAGACTGTAATGAATCTGATTCATAAATCATATTAACATCAATTGTGTTTAAAAGTTAAAATGAGATTCAATACGTTCAAAGTAATTGAATTAATCCAGGACCATTATCTTTAATGGGAGAAGATTATCAAATATTGTAAGAGAAGCTTTTCAAATAAAGAGAGATGTGCTTGTATCAAGAGGTTCATGCACACGTCCATACAAAAGAGGTTTCTGGGCACAGAATTAAAAAAAAAAATAGACTGGTTATTGCATAACCGTTAAAGTTTACTTAACGAACGAAAAAAAAAATTACTGCTAAAAATAATGATATAAATAATGATATAAATTCATATGATATATGATACATGAAATTTGACTTTAAACTAAAGTTTATAAATATTTGGAATAAAAATCATTCTTAATATAAGAAATAACTTAAATTTCACGCACGAAGCTGAAATATTTTGACCTTTTAAAAATGGCTGACACGTATTTATATAGTGTGCAACCTGAATATGTGTCATAGGCAAACTGGGTGAGAGAGAATATTGCTTGCTTGCAATACGTGTTTTGTTACAGGTTCACTAGACGTATAAAGGTTGTGGCTTTAGCGACTGCAATTGCTTTCAACTTTTCCTGAACATTTTGCAGAGCAATATACTCCGAAGGAAAGCACGTGTCTTTGGTCATACGTGCAGGAATTTAGACATTTTATTTGCACGTAAACCTGTTTGTAGGCCTCATTTTTATGCATAATTAGTGACAGATCGATATATGCGTGGATCAACTTGTATTCAGTTGAACTAAATTTATGGAATGAGAGAGAGAGAGAGAGAGAGAGAGAGAGAGAGAGAGAGAGAGAGAGAGGTGTAATGATTATGTCAAGTAGCCTGCACAATATCTATCCACCATCTACAGTATTTCGTAAGCAAGTCTTCAATTGCAACAAGAAAGTAAACAACCTTTGAAGCTTCGAAGAAATATGTTGCATCATATAGCATCCTCTTCTTGTTTTCCTTCTTTCTTTTTATCTTATTTGTTGTTTTCGTTTTGCAATCAATATTTGTTTTCAGTCGTAGTTTGAGGAAAAGTAACATTCGTTTTGCTCAATGCTATTTGTCTGTATTCAGCTATAAAATGTTTTATCAAGTATGATATAAGTGGTTTCAAATCTAAACTTGAAATAAAAGGAAAATTAACAGTCACTGTTTCGTACATCATCTATGACGAAATACAAAATTGGCTACTCATAGGAATTATATTCGGCTTATAGATCAAGTTTTTATTTAATATTTATTGAAGTTGATTATTTCATATTTTCCAATTGCATCCAAAATTTGTAATACACAATGGATATCCGCATGAAATCATTTACGTTATGAATGAAAGGATTTTGTTGTCTGGCTTTATCAATACATTAGAGAGAGAGAGAGAGAGAGAGAGAGAGAGAGAGAGAGAGAGAGAGAGAGGTCTAGTGTGTTACTAGAATTCTTTCCTTCAGCCCTGAAAGTCCATTCAAACAGAAAGCGAGAAAAGTTGAAATAGATTTTGTGTCTCAATAAAACAAAACTTTATTTAGTACCTCGTATATAAAACATTGAACCCAAAGGACTCTGAAAGAACATCTTAAGCAGAAGGGATCGTTTGGAGGTTGAAGTCATCTGAGTTATTCCTTGAGGCTTTTGGAGCTGGATATCCAAGGATATTCATGAAGGAGTTGGACAGACAAATCGTCTCATAAAACTGGGATATTTCAAGAAAAAAAAAAAAGAACACAGATTTAAACATTTCAAAACTTCAAGAGAATTCAGAGTATGTTTTTTTTTTTCATTCTATTTTGAAAGGGAATAATTTATTCAAGTAAGAGATAGAATGTAAATCTTGAGAGAGGAAGGGACAGAAAGACAGACAGTCAGACAGAGGGAAATAGAAAAGGAACACAAGGGAAATTTGATCTAAAAATTATACTGGACTCTTATAAAAGATGTCTTAATCAAATCAATCATGCACGCACTCAATATCTGGTGCAAGCAGCAATCTGGCCCACCTTGTCCAAGGTTAGAAATAGTAAAGCTTTAGATAAATTGCTGGTCAGTGCATGGATGGGTGACCGCTAATACCTGTATCATGGAAAAGGCAATGTGTCCCAATGAGGTCTGAGAGTCAACACAGTAAGAGGCCACTTCATCCCTTCAAGCAGAAGGAATGGGCTCTGACCCCGCCAGAGGGGAGAGAACCACTGCCGATGTAACAGGGAAATCTCCAGACTACAATAATTGAAGAAAACACAAGAACAGAAAAAGTAATGATGAATTTCATTCTAAATGCAAGACATGTTCGGACTATCAAAAGGGAAGCGAGGTAATCACATTTTATTTTTCATCTTCCTTTCTTTTCATTTACCAAAATAATTCTAAATCATATAAATATGTTTCGATGTTTAATTGGGTTTCTTGATTTAGAGATGACGCTCATAATTAGTTGTTCTTTGCATCACCTTTTCTCTCTCATTCAATGAAACTAAGTAAGATTTCTTCATTATTTCCACATATGTTATAGCCCTATTTTTCTCATTACTTTACAACATCTTGTAAAGAAAACTTAAAAAGGGTAATAAAATGCATTTTCATTTACCGCTACTCTATGTGATACCTTAGCTAGCGGAATCCTAATCTATGGGGAAATGAATCTCTAATTCAGTAACATTGAAGAGGAAAATACTTTATATTGATAACTGGTATCATCTTTACGTACAGCATATATAAAATGGCATAGGTATTCTTAGTAGATTATATTGTGAAGGAAGATAATTAATTACTCAAATAGATGATAAGCTCATTTCAATTTTGATTACTTCACCATCAAAATATCATCGTCAGATTTAAAATGCTTACGAAATTGCTTGCAATATTTTATAAATTTTTGGTTATCACCTTGGATTAGAAATAAAAGAATATCATTCTTCTCTCTCTCTCTCTCTCTCTCTCTCTCTCTCTCTCTCTCTCTCTCTCTCTCACACACACACATATAGGGTCTATTGCAAATTTCTTTGCATCTTGGTAAATGCATTAATCAACCCCCTAGATGTTACAAAAAAAAAAATAAAATAAAAAAAAATAAATGCAAGACTTGCTTTTGTCAACATCTCGATTCCGAAAAAATTCTTTAATATCAGTATGGTTGGCGAAATCTTTATTTTTACTTAGTGGAAGAAAGGCTTCTAATTCCCGCAAGGAAAATACACTTCAAAACATATTTTGACCCAAATGTGTCACTCCTATCCAGTGACCTCATCATCTCTAAAGACATGATGCAAAGCAAGTTGACTTATTTAATGACCTCGGGGCAACATATTAATAAGGGAGTATTTCGTCCTTACTCTAACTAGCACATCTAGACACAGAGATATCTATACCCATCAATATACTTGTTTGTAATTCAGACTTGAGTCTTTGCAGAGAAGTACAATTTCGAGATGATTATAAAAGAGAATTTTGCCTCTGAAATTATTCATTGAATTTCAAGGCGAATAAAGACACAATGAGTTATTCGCTGGTTTGGTCCAACAAGAGAAGGAGAAGAAGAAGATCCGGTTGTTCATAAATATGTTTGATGAAAAACATAATTCTTATTAATCTCAAGGTCTAGTGGCCGTGACACTCAATACCTCCCGAAGAGGGTGAATTCTTTATTTCTTATTCTTCATCATAATTCATCCTTCGAGAATTTCAGGGACATTTCTGATTATTATCAATTCATGAATTGCCTCTACGAAATAGTATTTAGCAGATTTATAAAGTCTGCATCTAGCTGTCTTAGGCCTTAAGATAATCAGACATAGAAATAATTATTAAATGAGAGATTATATCCTTTAAATGGTAATGGATCTCTCTCTCTCTCTCTCTCTCTCTCTCTCTCTCTCTCTCAATAAATGATATAAGAAATGAGAAACAACCTATAATATACCAATCAAACATGCTGTTTGACCAATTATGGAAGAAAAATTACCGTTAGAGTCCCATAAAATATTCAAAGGTTAAAACATTCCGGTAATCATTATTTTCTTAACGAATATTAATGACTTAGTTATGCTAATGACTATTCTCATTCACAAATATTATCATAATTAGGGAAACAAAGGAGTTTTGTTTTACTCAAAATACTCTCAATCGTTGCTCTAATGGACAAGCGTTAGGGCACATGACGTGTTTTTTTTTTTTTTTTTGGGGGGGGGGGTGGGGGGGGGGGGGGGGGGGGGGCGGAGGGGGGAACCAATCCAAGTTGAATGTGGGCACTTCATCACCCTCAGCGTCGTTTTGACCACATTCACATAGACATTCATCCGGGTCTTTGTCTCACCCAGACTTGTGAACAATCTATCATTGTTGACATTAATAAAGGAGGCAATTGATTCAGTAAAGCTTTTCCTTTTCAATAGCCAGTGCTGTATTTGTCATTCCCAAGTTACTATTTTGAACATGTGCCTGGATTGAGAGTTTATTCTGGAAGGTTAATACTAACAACCAATCAGTCCAGAGATCAGTTGAAAACCGACTCACTTTGCTGATCTCTTCATAAATTGTTATTTGTTAACCATTTTATCCCGTCTACGATCACTTTGTGTACCAAACACTGGGACATTCTCTTTTAAGAATTCCTTCTTTGTAAGGAATTTTCTTCATTTTGGAGTAACAATAATAAGATGAAAATCTAATTTCAAAGTCTACATCAACAGAAAACCTAATTTTCAGAGCAGATTCTCAGTTTCCCCAATGACATGACGTCTCAAGACTACCAAAAATGATGTCTCCAAGTAAGTGACGGACATACATCGTTTGCAATGGAATGGAATTTCATAAAACGAAAAAGAAATTAATTGGAGCCATCGAAATGTTTCTTTTACAATAGATTGAGCAACGAGGAAAGCAAATGAAGAAGTAAATAGTAACTTAATACAGTATGATGTAAAACATATATTAAAAGAAGTAGGCTAATCATATGTGACTAGGTATCATTGGAAAACTTTGTAAACCCTGATAAAATCCCTTCAAAGAGTTCCTGTA
Source organism: Palaemon carinicauda (assembly GCF_036898095.1). NCBI lineage: Eukaryota > Metazoa > Arthropoda > Malacostraca > Decapoda > Palaemonidae > Palaemon > Palaemon carinicauda. Next base: position 13,654,301 of record NC_090749.1, read on the forward strand.
TGAGTTGACTTATATTGTTGAAAAATTTATTTAGGTTTAAAGAGGAAAAACAAATATATTTCACAAATGAATCTAAAATATATTTAAATGGAGTAGGTATAAATATAACTGTGGTTTAATACACTTTTAATTTTTTTTACGAAAAAAACCATCGCAAAAAAGACCAGACTAATTCGCTGGTAATGAAATTTTTTTTATTCTTTATTCAATTCTACTTTTGGAGTTGTTTCCAGAACCAGCAATTAATTCAAGTCTCTTGTTGACTGTCTGATGAAAGGGAACATTCGAAATTGATGATGCTTTCGCGTATATCATTGAGGAAATATTCCACCTGAATTTGCATTTGGAACTGTATCTTGGACGAGTGTTTGATGTTACAGACGCCATTCTGAATTATTCTGAATGTCTGTCTCGCCATTCGTCCGGTCTTTATTTAGAAACTATGATGTAATGGAGAGAATTCTTGATAGTTTATTGAAGCGCCTCATTTGTTTTGTTATTTGATGGTAATTGATTTGCTTATAGTAATTTGTCATTACATTTTGATGCTACTCTACTTATGTACTGAATTAATATATCATTCTGTTATATTTTTCAGTCAATATAGTAAGAGATTATTATCATATAAGGATTTTTTTAATATTTCTAAACAACATACTTCTATCTTATATCTTCTGTTAGATAAAAGAATGAATGGTCTTTAAAAATAGAGGTAATATATAAAAGTATATATATATATATATATATATGTATGTATATATATATACATATATATATATATATATATATATATTATATGTCACTTTTCCGGTAATTTATCAAAAGTTAGAATTTACAAATAATTCGTTAACTAATAGTCATGGTTAAACCAATACAGTAACCTAATTGTTAAATTGAAGAAAAATTGACTCACTGAAGTTATGGCGAGGATTATGGAATAATACATTTTAGAGTTCCTGAATAAAACTGGAACAAATACTTGCATGCAAAGTCGCTTGATTTATGATAGTGTATCCATAATTATGTGATACATTCCTCTGGGTAGTTTTTACCTTAGAATTATACTTCAAGGGGATTTATTAATCAACTTCCTAATTGAATAACAGGGGAAGAAGAAATGTTCTGAAGGCCGACGTCTGCTCGTATTCGAATGATCCCAAAGCCAATTTCTTTCACTTTTTGTTACGAAATTCGTTAATGAGCGACTTGTGCTATATTAGTTATTTGTGAGATAACAACCCTAAAAGACATCACCTTAATTTCTTTTATCTTTGCAAGACTGTTTGAGGAAGCATTTTTGCTGTTGGTCTCCTTTGCATGTTCTGATCTTTGTTAAAGAGGTTGGAGTAGGAGGAGGCAAGGATAAAAGAGATTGAAGATAGACGGTGAGGACATATAGTGGACGGTTGTTGGATAATGTCCTTTACTCCAACATTATTATTTCAAATGAAATGGTTCGAGGAAAATAAATGAAAGAATAGATTTGATGAGCTGGGGTAGCTGCGGGTAATGGGAAAGGCAGTTTTGATCAGACATAAGAAGAAATTTATTCTGGGAAGCGCCCTCCATAATTGATTCTCTTTTTACCAGAATATATGTTTCTGTAATTCCCGAGGTGGTACAACAAGCACAGCTGGTCCTCCAGCTGGGATGTCTGACCACTTTCATTTCTCGAGTTATCATGACTTTCAAGTTAAATTTTACACCTGAAATGGTGTCAGTTGTATAAAGCGTATGGGCCTTTTGTTCTCTACATAGAAATCAGGCGGACACAACTTGGACGTACTCCTTCCTTCCTTCCTACATTCCTTCATTCCTTCCTTCCCGAATCATCCACCACAATATGAAGGGTCAAAGTTTGGTCAATCTTTCAGTTTGTTCTGATAAGTAAAATCTATTGAGGATGTCCTCAGGGCTGAGAAAAATTTTTTGCAACTGCTGTTTAAAATTAGTTTCCCAATGTATTAGTCTGAATTAAACTATATCTTCGTAAGTATGTGATATTGCTGCTGAATACAATAAAAAGACGGATATGAAAGGCACAAACTTGCCAAGCATGCATAGATATATTTCTTATTTCCTAAAGAGTGAAGCGAAAGAAGTGCATCGTTTCCTCTTCCACTTCCTCTTCTCTCAATATTTGTGTCGATCACTTTGAAGTGTCTTGGCACACAGCCACTTTCTTTAAAGAATGTCAGTCACCAAAGGGACTGGCGAGAAAGAGTTCAAGAATAGAAGTGCTTCCTCTCTGTCTGTCCGTCTGTCTGTCTGTTTGCCTCTCTTTAAGGATGTGCTTTGGAGGTTGTCAAATAATCCTACTATTTACTGTTTTATGACTGAAGGAAATTGCAAGAGAATTTTTTGAAATTTTCGTAGCTTTGAAAACCAGATTTGCTTCTGTTTGCCTCTATTATTATTATTATTATTATTATTATTATTATTATTATTATTATTATTATTATTATAATTATTATTATTATTATTATTATTATTATTATTATTATTATTATTTTTATTATTACTCGTCCCTAACGAGAAGAATTAAATGAACGAGTATCCCGTTGGCACTTAGATGGCCATTCATAAAATATCATCGGATGTTGATTCTTTCTTTAGTAAATAGAAATCTGCTTCTTTCTTACATTCGTCAGCTTCTCTACATGTCATGAGATGTTAATGAAGCGAACAATGTTGTGATATGACAATATATAATTGTAATTCTTCTGAATAAAGACAACCAATAAACATTTATGTCATGAAAACGTTTCCTTTCTTTTTCAAAAGGTTTTTCTTCAACGTTTTTCATTGTGTTGCAAGAGTAATTGGAAAGTTATTTACTTTTACATCAACTGAGAAAAATAATGGACAAGGGTTGAACGCAGTTATTTCTTGCCTCCTCATTCGTGTATAAGTTTGGGAGTGGGAGTATACTTGTGTACGAGAGAGAGAGAGAGAGAGAGAGAGAGAGAGAGAGAGAGAGAACTACTCTTGTGTGGGATCAAACCCTCTGTATGAACTCGCTCAATAAAAACTTCGTTCTCGATAAATATTGGCAGTTTCCAGAGAAATTGTCCCTTTTCATACACAAGAGGCTCGTTCCTTGGATTTACAAACTCAAATAACTAAAATCTCCTATACTATAATGCTTTCGCTTTATGATAAGGATCTGATATTTTTACTGAATCGTCTAAAGAGCAGATCTTAGATACTAGGTTAGAGTATTTTTGCAAATATTATTAATCCCATAAAGCAAATTATTAATATTCAGATTTTTCTTACTATATAATTCTCAACATGGAAAAGAAAGTTCTTTACCATCGAGAGAATTCGATTGAAATTTTGAATTACTTAAGTATCACAACGCCATCTGGGGCCTGACTATCACCAATGGGAATTATGATAATAACAATGTCAAACTTCATGCAAAAGTATGTAATCTTAAAGAGAGTTAGTCAAGGTCATTATATCCAACTACATAGTGCAAAAGTTATTATTGACCTTCGAACCAGAACTGGCTTCCATAGCTTTCCAGAATTCCCAATATCCTGGAAACCTTTTTATGCCAGTAACACTGCCGAAGAATGTTTCCCTTTTAATTCCAGACATTTTTTAGATTTTTTCCGTTGTTGTCTCCCCATAAACATTAGAAGGATCCAAAAGAGTCTTCAGAACTTTTGCAATTGATGCAGATTCACTAGTAATAAAGACCGGGGTCCTTGAGACATTCGTATGATTTCATAGTTATATTTCATGGTTCAATACAGATATTAAACAGATTGAATTAACTCTTAGCAATCTAGAGACATGTGCATTTAGTGTAGAAGTTGCGAGAGTAAAAAGGTCGGATCTTCCCACGTGTCTTTATGAATGAGTGGGTTTGTGCGTGTGTACGTGTCAATGAAAGTGCTCTTGCCAATTCAGGGTTTAGTTATGGTCTTTTTAGTGTACATAAAGCAAGTTTATGGCTCAACTACTAACCTGCTGTTTGCAATCATGTATTTCTATAATTGATTATCAATGAACACAAACTTGTCCTCCTTAATTGGGCAATAGTTAAGAAGGTTTGTGGGTTACCATGATTTAGGACATCGATTGTCACTGGCTGGACTCTCTTGTCCTTACTTGGGAAGTGCAAGTATGTAAGTTTCCTTTTTATGACATTTTGTCACATTTTTTCGCTCATGGGAGGTCTTTAAAACAAAATTTAAGATTTAATGGAATGCATGTTTGGTTATCATATTAATTTCTAGTTTTGTTGCAACTATATATTGTACCTAAAACACATTCTCACTCATATATATAGGCTACACACAAACACGAACTTATACATAAAAAGAGTTTGGACAAATGAAATAAAATTGAGAGAAACGAAATACCCCATTCTGAGTCTCTTTCAAATCTCCGCATTGCGCTGCAATAGAGACTCACTGGAGCGCGAGGGACCAAAACACAGGGAGAAAAGCTTATCTTAGCTGGTGGAGTATTTCATATTCATCTTTAGTAGACAAAACTTCCACAAACTGCTACAGTCCTTCAAAGACTTGGGGATGAGGGACAAAGATGTCAGCCAGCATTAGTGGATTGTGGATTAGAGAAAAAGAGAAAAATTAACTGTAAGTTATAATGAGGAAACAGATTTGTTAACAACTGGCATACTTTGGAAGGCGTCATACGAAAAGCAGAAGACTAAACTGAGAAGAGAAGATAAGTTGACTCTAACAGTTATGTAATCACATAATCTTATTGTATCAATAGAGGATATAGGTATGTTTTCGGTAATTCTGAACAAAAGAGCTTACAAAAAACATTCTATAAATAATAAAAAAAGAAAAAGTATGAGTTTAACGACTATATTGAAGACAAAAGAAAGAATAGTTATATACATTTATTGAGCCATTCTTTACTGAATACTTCCAGTGACAACGAAGATACTGCAAAGTTACATCTAAATGATCAATTTGAATTGATAAGGGAATCTGATATACTAATGCTACTACGATGATGGAATCTTTGTATTACTTTGACATTAGATCTAATCTGAAAGAGAATCTGATCTCTAGTTTATAATTTTCCCTCTATTATGTCCTTAGTTATCCTCTCCTTATTCTTTTCCTTTAATGAGAGTTTTTGTTTGCTACTTCCAGTTTCATATATTAAACAAATTACAGTTAAAAAATTATTATAGAAAAGTTTCAAAGGCATAGCATTTCACATAAAAAAGAAACTGTATTTATCAGTGTAAAGAAACACGACGGGTCGAGCACAGATTGTAGTCCATATAACATTCTGACTTTGAGCTGCTTACTTGGATGAAGATTTCAGTTAACTTTGTCTCCTGTGCACACATCAGAGTCAGGGTCCTCTCTTCCTCCTCCTCCACCTCCTCTCCTCCTCAAAGGAGGGCTCTTTCCCAGCTGCCAGAAACAACTCCTCTGGAAACACAACTGTCTGGATTTCGATTCAGTAAAGTCAAAGGAAGGTCATTCCGCTTTTACCATAGTATGCCATGTTTAGAGGGTACGCTAATGTAAATGAGAGAGAGAGAGAGAGAGAGAGAGAGAGAGAGAGAGAGAGAGAGATATTTCTTGATTTCTATTTGATATTATTATGATATTTATGATTTTCTTAGAAGGATGCCAAATAAGAAAACACTTAAAATTTAGGACACATTTTCCTTTCACATTTTATGTTGCCATAGATCCTGTTAATGGAACAATGCTCAAGGCTTGATTCCCTTGTCTGTGTTCCTGACTCTAAATATCTTTCAAAAATTTCTTTCAAGCAGAGTAAGAAATTCAGACACACCAGGTGTAGTAGAAAGTCTGACCTGCTCTTAGCATTATGGAGGAAATCTCGAAATCAGAATCATGAAACCAAAGCCGAAGATGACCTCAACTGACCTTAAAGGTTTAAAGGCCGCTATTGAATGGCCGAGAAAAGGGACAGTGACATTGCCCTATCATGCAAGATAATGCCTTGAGACTAACCATATATAATATGATCAGAGCCCATGCGACCTCTCCATCCAAGACAGAACCAGGGAGGGCCAGGCAATGGTAGCTGAAGACTCAGTAGGTGACCTAGAGGCTCCTCAGACCCCCTAACTTTAGCTTACAAGGATAGTAAGGTTACGGACACTAATGGCACTAACAAGACTGAGAAGGACTCCGACCCACGACTGAAAACACCAGGCAGAGACGATACTAATCAGGCCAAAGGCTTCAGCTGAAAAAGATAAACTTAAAATAACCTTCCTAATAGTAAAGTCTAAATACCTTCGAAAACCCTTCTGCGATAACAACATATGATGGAGGGGATGTAAAATCTATATGTGGATCCCGTAACACAACTGGAAGCATAATATTATGCAGAGTTTTTAGGTAAGACTGATATTAATTTGCTTTTCTGAATTATTAGTCTTCGGGGTAATTTATTCACACGATAATTCGGGTCCGGGAATCTGCTCCTTTGGGAAAATCAGACTCGATTTCTGTCTGTGTTTATCAGGGTCATTTAGGTTGAAGTCAATACTTATGTTTATCAAACTTATTCAAAATTATTTTGATACAAAAATAGATCCAGTATTCATATGGCCTGAATACGTAATTTGAAATGCATTATTACTATTATTATTATTATTATTATTATTATTACTATTATTATTATTATTACCTCAGCTACAACCTTAGTTGGAAAAGCAGGGTGCTACAGGCTCTATAAGGGATCTAACAGGGAAAATAGCCCAGTAAAAATAAATAAAGGAACAGATAGATTAGTGTTCCTGAGTGTACCCTCAAGCAAGAAAACTCCAATCAGGTATAACAATTATAATTTATTTTTCATTTCCTACTTGAAGAAGCTTCTCTCAAAGGTGTAGTCTTCCAGGGCGTGAGGCTGCAGGGTCTATGCCATTCTTCTGCACCCTCATTGTGACCTGCAACTGTCGACCCACAGTCAGACACAGAAACGACTTTTAAAAAAGGCTGGCTTAGTTATTTCAATTCTTGTGACAGATTGTGCTAGGATAACAGTGACCTCATTCGAGATATAGAAAAAAAATCCTATAGCTGCAAAAAAGGCTAAACCCCAATTAGATGACTTCAAATGCGTCCTGCAAAACAATCTTTTGATTTGACCTCGTCTGAAGTTGGTCTAGGGAAGGGAATGAAGATATTCTATTTCGGTGGAAAGGAAGATGAAAAGGAAATGAAGGTTCAGAGGTAATGAGAAGATAATGAGTCATAAAGATTTCTTTGCAAAAGAGAAAAGCTGAATCATATATAAAACAGCTGAGTCACTCAGTAAGAGAAAGAGGTGTTGGGGGAGGGGGGCCAGTCTATGCGTTCGACAGGTAAAAAGGAATTTTTTTGGTTGTGGAAGATGGAAGAAACTGAATAAGATAATAAGGTTTGTTAAGCGAACATACCAACGAAGTTCCCAGCAGAGAGAAAGGATGAAATTTAGCGCTTGAAGTTGAGACTATTTGGTCTCTAAATACTTATTGGACGGAATTGAAAGGTCCATTGTAATTTGGTGATGAAAATCAGGTAAAAATATTCGATTTCTTTGCTTGATGAAATTTATGTTTGGTATTGATTCATTGTGTATTCACAGGGTTAATATACTCTATAAGTAACCTAATACTAATTGTATGAGGGTAATAAAAAGCTCAGATTCTCCGTAGTGTAGCCTACTCTCATCACCGATGCCAGTATTTCCACCTTCTCAACATTGTTGTATTGTTTTTCATTGTGATGTAGGTATAACAATAAAAGAAATAACATCAATCATAAGAATAGACCCTTCATAAGATACGAACACGAAATCTATTAGAGCTGGAATCCATTCTGGAGTGAGGCGATGATATCTTGTGTGTTCGACAACCTTTGCAAAAGATGATTCGATGTTGATGATTGTAATAACTGTCCTACATAATTAACAAAGTTTCAGATGTTGACTTAATTAGCTTTCAAGAATTCTTTGGTCCAAGTTCCTCTGCAAGACTATTAATGTCCAATAGTGTTTTGACGACTGCTCAAAATTGTGCATCTCAAAACACCTGATTGGAAAAGCATCTGCACTGAACGAGAGAGAGAGAGAGAGAGAGAGAGAGAGAGAGAGAGAGAGAGAGAGATTGCAATAATATTAAACTTCTGGAAAGTTGAGCCTAAGGTAAAAGTTCTGCTGTTTTCATAGAATGTTTGTTGTTGGTTAAACCTCTCTCTCTCTCTCTCTCTCTCTCTCTCTCTCTCTCTCTCTCTCTTTTGATAAGTAAACATAGTTTAGAAATCAAACTTCACAAAATTGAGTTTATTATCCAAAGGCGAAATGTCCCGAGTCTTCCTTTGAAAATCTCTTCCTATTGTCATATGCAATTTTCTTTTCCCTAATATCAGTATCAGAAAAAACTTCAAAAATACATGAAATCTACTTCCAAAATACTCGTCAAACTTTGGGAGAATATTCTCTTTTTTCGGAAACGATTGATTGCAATCAAAGTTTCTCTTCATAAAGTTTTTACAAGATTTATTTCCTCCGCTCTTGTCAATATTTGTCATCAACAAAGTTACCGAGAAGTCATCGGACCAAGATTCGAATCATGAGGAAATAGTTTACGGGCAGATCAATTCCCATCCTTCTTCTTGTAAAAAGATTAAATCTATATTTCAAATTTCTTTGCTCCTAAAAGACTCGTTCATATCCTGAACAATATTGTCACTAATCAATATTACATGTAAGAACCTCTCTATTTATACCATACAAAAAGCTTATGGCCGACGCGTTTTGTAAATACTGAATGTTTTGTTGATACTTTAAACATCGATTAACCCAATCCTTTATCACCTCGAGGGATAACTTTTCTTTGGCTCAATCTTTTAATAATTGCCAAAAGCGAGACAGACAGGAGAAACAGGACAACCACTTGACAGCTTCCTTATGAAAAAGTAGATTAATTTCTCTATAGAATATTAATTAAACCAGCTAATTAAATTGAACAGCGGTGAGGATGCTTCTTTTCCAATCAGTTCTGTGTTTTATCTACAAACACTGATGACAGATACTTATTTTATTAGCCCTCGTATGTGCTGAGGTATGTGTTTGTGTAGAAATCTGTTTTGATATCATTTCAACTCTAAAATGGACATCCCGTACATAGAATCCCTAAACAGAATGTCAACCAACAAAATGTGTTGGAAATTCAGGAGACCTTCTATACCCAGAGAACTGCAAACCTTTCATCGCTAAATAAGTTTGCAACAGCAATGCATATTTTGCAAGCAAGCAATACGTTTTCCAATCAATCGTGAATGATTGACACTTGTTACACACGTACAT
>NC_090749.1:13664136-13671636 GCF_036898095.1 Palaemon carinicauda
GGTATTCTATGTTAATTATTACTCTTTGTTTAATCATGTAAAAATATGAATACGTTCTATAAGGAATTAAATCACTAAACAAAAGGGTCGAAGAGCAAAATTAAAAAATTCTTATTAATTCATTACAATTAAGATATATGGAAAGTTTGACTGATGTTTTACAGTAATTTACATGATGAATTTCATGAAACGCAGCCAGTGCAAGGGAGGGAGGGAGGGACAAGTCAATCCAACTTGTCGCTGGTCTGATGTCCGGATAAATGAGGAGATTTCCTGCCTGGTCTACTCTAACCAACCGAGTAAAAAAACTGGCAAAAACTAGACGATGAACCCGAAGTCAAAATGTGACGCATCTTACTTACTTAGAATTCAATATACACAACTACTGTCTACTTTGATTTTAATCTAGATTACTTTGAGACAAGTCCAAATAGAATGATGTTGATGAAAACCTGATCATAGAAATACACATAAACTTTTATTAATCAAATCAGTTCCGTATGATGGTATATAACTTTGGTTTACATTTTATCAAATCGTATTTTTTATTTTCATTCAGTCTGTTTTTTATTACTCATCTTAATCCAAAATTTTATATACTGTCTAAGCAACAAATCTAATTTTCTCCCGCCTTAAGAATTTTTTGACATTCAGGTCAAATATTTTCCTGTAATCATATGGACGTAATTTTTCTATTAATACACTAATTGTGTTTTTGAAAAGGAAGAAATTACAATGAGGTTTAGATAAATGAAATACCATAAAAAGACAATAAATCGCAGTTTTGTAGAGTTCTGGGTCGAAAGTTCTGGTTCTTTTAATTTCTCTGGAGACAAATGGAACGAGAGAGAGAGAGAGAGAGAGAGAGAGAGAGAGAGAGAGAGAGAGAGAGAGAGAGAGAGAGAGAGAGAGAGTTCCCACAGAAAGGGACTCTGCAAATTGGCTCTGAAGAGAGAAAGGGATTTTCAGATCACCTTCTCTCTCTCTCTCTCTCTCTCTCTCTCTCTCTCTCTCTCTCTCTCTCTCTCTCTCTCTCTCTCTCTCTCTCTCTAAATAAATAAATAAAAAAAGATATAGTTATGCTCCAACCCATAGAAATCATTGTTTCAGTTACCTTTGGAAGATATAAACATTGGAAGCCATTTTCTCAAGAAAGGAAATTAGGATTTTTGGTGAAGCTTTTACAAATACTTTCACCTTAACCTAGAAACTCTGCAGATTTTTTTTTTTTTTTTTTTTTTTTTTTTGTGAATTATACTAAAAAAGAATTAACATTTCTTTTGATTCCATAAACTTGTATTAAATTCTGATACTTATTTTCATTCCACATTAGAGAAATGACAAACTGTTCATCTTCTGCATTACTGTAATCTGAGACCAATTATTAGTCTCAAAACCATTTAGAAGAATCGGTCTTCATTTCGTCCTCAATTCATACTTCAGAGTTACCACCGAATCATCATCATTCAATTCGTACTACTTTGATAGTGAATTTATTCATAAATAGTTCTTACTGATTCAAAGCTTAAGAAATATTTGACTACAAAAATGTTCAGATTTCAATTCACCTTTTCCGTAAACTTAATATAAGGGAAATTTATTGTCTCGAAATAAAACGGAAATTTACTTTCGTGAAAAAAAAAAATGTGCGATCATGGACAGCGTTGGCCAGTGAAGTATAAATATTCCTGGAGAGGAATCTTAAATATCAATTGACACTTTGGCTTCCTAGAATCTCTCTCTCTCTCTCTCTCTCTCTCTCTCTCTCTCTCTCTCTCTCTCTCTCTCTCTCATGTAAAAGCCATTTCTGTAGGAGCTTGTAATCCCTACAAAACTTGATTGTCAGAGGGAGCCAAGATCCGTTTGACTTACATGACAGTATTCAAAGCCTCTTCGTTCAAGCGGTTGATTGAAAAGACACAAAACCGATTTCCTCTGACCAAAATATGCAGATGGTGAGTTGAGGTAGATTAGTTTTCATAAAAGATGAAGTAGATCGCTATTTATTGAAATAGAAATAACCTTTGTGTATCATTGATGTACTAAGCAATGATTATTTCGTAGTTTTAAATCCGGGACCTGACAGGGGGGAAACTGGAACACCATAAATTCCAGTGGATTTTCTAATAACTTCATTTGCATCGATATTTAAAGTTTATTAAACAGAACTGAACTATTGATTATCATAGATTATAATTCTTATAGTTCATCGTAAAATAATTCAATGTCGAGAGCTATAATTAGGCAAAGCTTTAGAAATCTGAAGAACATTTGAAGATGGCATTGCTGGATCTAAACAAGATTTTTCTTTGAAATGTCAGGTGGAGACAATGCTGGTAATATTAGGATTAATCCTCATGATCAGAGAATGCATCATCATAATCATTATGGAAAAGGATCATCGTTCTGCAACATCATTTAAATTGCATGTCATATTGCTTTTGCACATTAAATGCATATAGTAAATGCAATTCAATGTAATTAGGATATGATAAGTAATTAGATATTTGGATTATAGACATTATTTGTCTTGCCATCTTTTGCATATTTGCAGGCGACTACATTGTGGTTACTCTTTATCATAATTTCACTTATGGAAAACTCTCGACAATTTTTACTATAAATCAGTTTCCAGCACCATCTGTTGTCAACTAAGAGAAACCGCTATTCATTTCTGATCTGTAGAGGAGGAAGGATGTTAGACAAATGTAATTTTTGTCATAATCACCTAAGTTCTTGTTTTATATAAAGTTTACTATTTGCAATTATGTTTGCTTACTATAAAGTCTTCATTTATAGATATATTGTGTCACAAGTGATAAAGGTAATGACTTTTAAAGGCAGCTAGACTTTCTTTTAACACCCTAAACAATAATGGAATCACCCTGTATAGACGGCATGAATATATTGCTACCAACAAAAACATATTTACAGTAATAAAAAGAACAATTCAACAGCTATTATGATCTTGTATCACGACAAATAAAATGCAGATCAACTTACATTATGAGATCAGGTTGCTAACAAGACTTAATTTATCATATTTTCTGTAATTAAATAAGTGTTTAAGTGTTTTCATTGCCTCAATGAATATCAGTATTTGAGGATGTTCTTTTGCTCAAATACAGAATTAAGAAAATGATATTTCATATCTTGCAAAAGAAAATAACACTGATCAGATTATCAGTATCAGATAATTTTTACCAATTTTGTCAGCGTTGCACAACGTTACTACTATCCTTTAACCTTTTTTTTTTCTTCTCTCTTTGTCATATTGATATTTTTAGTTTTATTTATCTTGGAAAGCTGACATGCATAGTTTCCCTATTATTTTAATATTCTCTCTTCATTGGGGAACTAAAGAAGGAAGCAAAAAAAAGTAAAGAAAGAAAGAAAAAAGTAGGATAATCATTAACTACGAACTCTTGAAAAGTAAGAAGAGAGAATCAATAATGAACTGATGCAACAATAAGAGGTCTGTCAACACCCTCGAAAAACAAGATTTGATTCACAATGTTAAAGATAAAGAGTTATTATTATTATTATTATTATTATTATTATTATTATTATTATTATTATTATTATCTAACCTATAACCATAGTTGGATAATTAGGATGCTAAAAGCCCAAGGTCCCCTTACAGGGAAAATAACCCTGTGTTTTCGCCATGATAGCGAATGTGAAATAGTTTTACATGTGAAATACATAATATAGCTGTTTGGACGAAAGGGAACTAGACTAGACGACAGAGTTGGGAGCGAGCGTGAGAAATGTGTTTACAACTAAAAGTATGAAGGGCCTTTTATCCCGAGCGCATTAACCTTTAACCTGAACATCTGGCGAAGAGCGCCACTATAGGAAAGACTGAGGTCACTTATGTGCAGACATAGACACTTAGGAAGCAGCAGTGTCCCTACATCTCCACCTTGATGAATGTGTGTCTCATTACGTATAGAGATTTTTTTTTATATTTTATTATGAAAATACACATTTACAATCTAACAGTTTATGACATATACACATCATAGTATATTTACATAAATATTTTTATTTTCATTTCTATATATAGTGTATTTACAAGTGAAATTTTTACTATTTATCTAAATATATTTTTAAATAAAAAAATATATCTGTTCGTGAATACTTTTTTTAATAGGAGTTTTCAATCATATTTTATTCACATTAAACATATTTGTCCTTCTACTTTCAATATATTTAAGTAATTGTGGGTCAGTACTTGAAAATTCTAAGTATCTTCCCATCCATATACAGTAAATCCCTGCAATAAAATCCGCTGTTATAACCATTGCCTTATTTTTCACAGAGAGAATGCACTGATCGTAGAACAATCTCCAAACTACCACAATACCGCATTGTGTATGTATAACGTTGCCTACAATTATATAATATGTCATTGTAATAACAACTGTAACATAGAGGGGTGTAGAAACACTAATAAATCATTATTATTTATTGTCTGGCAAATGTACTTGATATCAATAACATGTCAAGTTTATAATGATACCAACTCGCATAACATATCGTTCATGTCACCAGGTTTCATCACAACAAATAAATAGTAAATTGAACTCTGTTGTGTCAGTTAAGCTAAATATCAGTCGCTAGAGAGAGAGAGAGAGAGAGAGAGAGAGAGAGAGAGAGAGAGAGAGAGAGAGAGAGAGAGAAAGGGGGGGGGACTGCAATCTGTGAGGAAAGGAAATCAGGAAAGAAATAACGTACAAGAAAATTAAAGAATAAATTTTATAAAATATTTCAAGATCAATATCAACAATAAAATAGATCCGTCCTATAGAAACTATTAAAAAGGGATTTATGTCAACCCGTTTGACATAAAAAGAAAAAAAAAACTACTGCAAGTTTGAACTTTTGAAGTTAGGCGATTTAACTGCCTGTCAGGATGATCTTCCGACAACCTGGTCACAGCTGGAATAAAACTCCTAGAATACAGTGTAGCATTGAGCCTTATGATGGAGAAGGCAGGACTATTAGAATCAATGGCATACTTAGATTTACATGTCTGATGGTAATGTTTGGGAAGATCTGAATGCAAAGGATGGTCAGTTTTATGAATTTTTCATGCATCATGTATAAAGTACTAATTGAACGACAGTGACAGAGATTAATATCAAGATCAGAAATAAGAAATTTATTAGATCGAAAGTTCCTGTCCAAAAAAATAAGATTGGAATCAGTAGTTGAAGACGAGACAGGAGAACAATACTCGAACCAAGGAGGAATGAAAGAATTAAAACACTTCTTCAGAATAGATTGATCACCGAGAATCTTAAATGATTTTCAATAATCCAGTTTTATGTTCAACTGATGAAAGAACAGATCAAATATGTTTATCAATAGCATATTCCCTATGAAGACTCACATCTAAAATGTCATATATCTTGTATATTGTTAAAAAAAAAAAATATCAATGCAGGAATACGGATGTTAAGGAGCCAATGTCCTCGATAGACTTACAATCATACTTTGTGTTTGGTTAGGATTCAACTTCCTGCTCCATAGTTTTAGCTGAATCTCCGATATGGGTTTCAGCAACCATTATTCTATATTCAGGAGATGAAGTTGATGCAAAAATAATTGCTTTTGTTAACTGACTGTAAAGATTTCGTTGTCCTTTATCAATAGTCTGATTGACTTTTGTTTATAAAAGAAGAAGAAGAAGAAGAAGAAAAGAAGACGAAAATTCTTAGCCTTCTCTCCTCGTAAATGCAAAGGAAGAAGACCTATAGGTAAGGGTCACTTGCTAGGGAGGCAAAGAACAATAATCGGTTCCTGATCTTCTTCCCACCCAAGCTAGGACATGGGAAGGCAAGGCAATGCCTGTTTGTGACTGGGGAGGGAAATGGATGGAGAAGAAAGGGGACCGAAGAAATGGTCACATACAGAAGGGAGGAGGAGGGGAAGGAGTAAGAGAAGTAAGAGGAGGAGGAAGAGAAGTAGAAGGAAGAAGAGGGGGAGGAGAGGTATATTTTCCTATGGGTCTGGCCGCATGTGTGTTCGTTTCAAAGACAGGCGAAATGAAGTAACGAAAACGCGGTCTTGATTGGTCAATTTGAGAGGACAAGATTAAGGGCAGGCTCAATGAAATGCTTTACCGGGTGAATGGAAAATTGTCTATGGACAAAATAAAAGATGTTTATGTACCTGAAATGGTCCCACTAAAAAGACTTTTAAATTCGAATCTCTCTCTCTCTCTCTCTCTCTCTCTCTCTCTCTCTCTCTCTCTCTCTCTGCATGATAGCAGTTCCTTCCTTCCTCTCTTCAACCATTATGGGAAATTCCTGGGGGTTTATTTATATTACCTGGGAAATTACGATTATTCTGTTGATGATTTGGCGATATAAAACCGCAGGTGTCTTCATCAACTAGTGTTGTTTTCTGTAGTTTATATTTTCCCAATTAGTAAATTGTCTTATTTATTGTTTGTATGGTTTCATATGGTCCACTATCTGATGAATAATTATGGTAATCCACAAAGTTTTTGATATAATGGGGGAAAATACATTTTGGTGGTAAATTAAGGAAGAGAGAGAGAGAGAGACAGAGAGAGAGAGAGAGAGAGAGAGAGAGAGAGAGAGAGAGAGACTTTGCAGGGTACAAGACACACAGGATAAAATGAGAAAAGGGGAATGTCTGGATTAGAGAATATTGGTTTCAAAGGGAAAAGAGATTTGGTCTGATAATTGTACCATCACCATATTTCAAAAAGAATCGAGAAGGAAAAAGGGAGAGTTTTGGGGTGGGATTTTAGAGGACGATTTACGTCAGTTGTTTGAATATATTATTATTATTATCATTATTATTATTATTATTATTATTATTATTATTATTATTATTATTGTTGTTGTTGTTGTTGTTGTTGTTAGTGACACCTCTCTGTGCATGAGTAAGGGATGTAATATTAGGATAATGTCAAAAGTAATATTAAAAACATTGCATGCTGTCGGCAAAACTCTATCTGTGATTGGATGGATGATCAAGTCTCTGTAAAACTTAGCTTCCTAAAAGCCAATAGTATTGTTATTTCTCTCTTATCTTCAAAATCAAGGGTCTGACAAGTTTTCTGTCAATTTCATATCAGGTTTTTTTACTTCCAGAGGGAAACGTTACTTGCCTTGCTACACTTATTCAGGCGTTCGATTAATAGAGAAGATAAAAGGGACAAAATGTAATTATATCCTTCTAGAAGCACTGTAAACGTTGAAGAGGTTGTCTGAACAGAGATCTGGCAGTTTTATATTTGGTTATTCTACTTTTCTAATGTATTGTTTACCTAACCATTTCAATTCTAAACTAGAATACTTTGAGCCACTTTGTTTCTCCATCCAGTATTCCAGCTAGACTTTAATAATGATTATTGATATGTGTTATTTAATCTTACTCTGTCAGAAGGAGTAAATGTTTATGGTACAGGTTTAAGTATCTTTTTGCAAGGAAAAGCTGAGGATTTTTAAAGTATTATTC
>NC_090749.1:13676636-13689693 GCF_036898095.1 Palaemon carinicauda
ATAATAATAATAATAATAATAATAATAATAATTATAATAATAATAATAGTAATAATAATAAAGATTATTGGTTACATGGGGGAAAGGATAATGGCACCATCGACATATTCCAAAAATTATTGAGAAGGAAGAAGGCAGAGTTCTCGCATAGAATTTTAAATGGAATTTTGCATTGGAGTCACTGGAATTCTACTTTTTCATCATTCGTGTCACCTGTGTCACCTTGGCCCTTTATCAGTTCTGAGATTTAAAGAATTAGAACAGTTGATTGAACTCATCTTTTCTGCTTGCTTAGGAAAGTGCTTGCGTAAATAATCCTTTTGTTTTCTTCGTAGATACATTATAATGTTGATAGTTTTCTCTGTATTCAAAGGAAGTTATTAATCAAGAGATATTTCGGAGTTGTTCGAAGGTATTTCCACCTAAATATTGGAACAGATGTAAAAAAGGATCTTTAGAATAATGACATTAGCTTAACTTTTTCATTCACACGAAAGATGAATCTGAAGCAACTGTGAGTATAATATCTGCCTAATTAATGATAATAATTATGAGGTGTGTGACAAAGAACCAACAATAACAAAACACGGTTTGATGTCCCTGTGTCTTCCTCTGCTCTCCTTTACTATGATGCTCTGTTAATCAGTTGAATTTCCCCTCCCGTCTGATTCCGCCCCGGTAAGCTATGTCGACGTTTTGTTTAATGCAGTTTCATTTGTAATTATAACTGGGTGATGTAAAAGAGCAGGATTATTCCCAGAAATTCTTATATAGCTCACAAAATCTCCTTATGCTATGATTAAATGCAACACAAGTTTGCTAACACCAAACCAATCTCTCATCTGAGGGGGATGAAACTTGGCAACTATCAATTATTCTCCGTCTGTCATGTCTGTCGTGCGTGAAGTGGTGCTTCCTTATCTAAACAACGAATTAAAATGGTTTTGTCCTTAAACGACTAAGAACTGCAAAGGAACAAGAAAAGTTCAAACTGGCTGCAAATGTGTTTATGTTGAACAGGCTGGCATAAGTCTTTTTATAGTTTCTATATGGCATATCTGTTTTGATGTTGTTACTGTTTTTAAAATGATTTATTGTTAATTTTTTTCTCATCGTTTATTCATTTCCTTATTTCCTGTCTTCACTAGGCTATTTTTCCCTGTTGGAGCCCTTGTGCTTATAGCATTTCATTTTTCAAACTAGGGTTGTAGCTTAGCAAGTTATAATAATAATAATAATAATAATAATAATAATAATAATAACAGCATTAGCGTAATCATACTAATATATTAAATAGGTTGCTTATCAAACATGTATTTGATATTCATTACTGATTGATTAGTGAAATCCATTATGAAACCCGAAATATATATTGAATAAGTTATTGTCAGTAATGAATGTCTGTTAGACGGAAATGAACCAGATAATCCACAGAGAGACTGATGAGGCTTCATTACCTTCGCATTAAACAATACGACGCTATTTAGGGATCTGATAATCCAATATTGGTCATTTGACTTCATAAGAGAGAGAGAGAGAGAGAGAGAGAGAGAGAGAGAGAGAGAGAGAGAGAGAGAGAGAGAGAGAGAGAGAGAGCTTTGTGTAGTTACAGTGTAACGTTAGAAGGACGTCTGTCTCAGCTGCCAAACTCGTGTTATAATATATTTCCTCTGTTTGGGGCGAGCAATGAATGGTGTAAACACGTTTGCAAGAAAGACTCCATCGTTTGCATTGGAATGTTATGAAGCCTGAGATTGTAACTGGCTCTGCTTCGGGATATGTCTCAAGTCTTGTTCCATGAGGACACACAAAAGAAAGTAGTTTTGCTGATGACCCTTTTAGGATCCTTTAGTTTGACATTGCCTCTCGCATGACGCTCCTATGCTCTGTTGTTCAAATATGAGAATATTAGATTTGGCCTCAACAGATGGCTATTAGAGCTCACTCCCCAAAGGCGTGAGATAACTATTGCTCTAATCTAACCAACAAGTTTTTTACCAAACTAGTCAACGATTACTTAAAGTAAACACAAACAATTGAACTTTAATATCCCTTTCGTCAATTATAAATTCTTTTGAATTTTCCTTTAGAAAAAAATAAGCCTCAATGACTTAATAATTTACTTTATGGTTATTGATTATTATTTTCAAGAAAAATCAAAGGAACGAGACTAAACCAGAGGAAATGGTCATGAAAATCAAGTAATATAATAATGAAATATTATTCTCTATTACAGTCTTTCTGGTACTGACGATTGGAATTGAATCAAAAAGGAAACTGAAGAGGTAATTTTCAAGATATTTGAATTATTGCTAATCATAATTCTCTGTAAATATTGGGGATTCGTTAATCCACACAAGGATGAATAATACACACGAAAACTCTCTCTCTCTCTCTCTCTCTCTCTCTCTCTCTCTCTCTCTCTCTCTCTCTCTCTCTCATCAAATACCTTTGACCAAAATTTCCCCATAACACCTCTATTCCAGCAAGTGTCAAAATTAATTAAGATTTAAACCATCAATGGAATGATTTAATTCCATTTTAAGAGGAAGGAATAAATGGAATAAACAGAAGAAAAGTAAGATGGATAAAAAATAGATGAAAGTAAATCGTAGAGAAATGTAAGAATAATTAACAGGAAAAAGTGATAACCAGAGACACGCAAACACACATGAAAAAAGACACCGTTATTCTGGGTCCACCAATTCCCACTGTTTTTCTCTGGATGTCTAACCTCATTATTGTCACTTGTCAAACCTCACATTCATTATTAGATCCCAGACTTCGAATACGATTCACTTTATATGCAGACTGTAATGAATCTGATTCATAAATCATATTAATATTAATTGTGTCTAAAAGTTGAAAGGAGATTTAATACGTTCAATGTAACTGAATTAATCCAGGACCATTTTCTTTAAAGGAAAGAAGATTATTAAATATTGTAAGAGAAGCTTTTGAAATAAAGAGAGATGTGCTTCTATCAAGAGATTCATGCGCACATCCATAAAAAAAGGGTTTCTAATACACAGAATTAAAAGAAAAAAAGAAAAGAAAAGAATGATTACTGCAACATAGTTAAAGTTTACTTAACAAACGAAGAAAAATACTGCAAAAATAATTTTATATGAATATATATATTCGTATGATTTGATATATCAAATTTGACTTTAAACTGAAGTTTATAAATATTAGAAATAAACACCATTCTTCATATAAAAAAAGAACAAAAAATTCACGTACAAAGCTGAAATATTTTGAAGTTTTAAAGATGGCCGACAGGTATTTGGTGTGCAACCTGAATATGTCAGTCAGAGGCGAACTTTGTGAGAGAGAATATTGCTTGCTTGCAATACGTGTTTTGTTGCAAGTTTGCTAGAAGGATAAAGGTTGTGGCTTAGTGACTGCAGTTGCTTTCAACATTTCCTGAACATTTTGCAGAGCAATATACTCCGAGTGATCTTGCCGTGCACTTGTACGGGAATTCCGAAGGGAGGCACGTGTCTTTGGTCGTACGTGCACGAGTTTAGACAGTTTGTTTGCACGTAAACCTGTTTGTAGGACTCATTTTTATACAAATCAATTAATTTTATGGAATGAGAGAGAGAGAGAGAGAGAGAGAGAGAGAGAGAGAGAGAGAGAGAGATACGTTATGATAATATCATGTAGCGTACACGATATCCATCAACCATCTACAGTATTTTGTAGGCAAGGATTCAATTGTATCGAGAAAGTAAACAACCTTTGAAGCTTTGAAGAAATATGTTGCATCATATTGCATCCTCGTCTTGTTTTCCTTCTTTTTCTTTATCGTATTTGTTGTTTTCCTTTTGCAATTAAGATTTGTGTTTTAGTTGTAGTGTGAGGTAAAAGTGAAGATATATATTCCTAAAGTGACATTGTTTTTGCTCAATGTCAATTCTCTGTATTTAGATATAAAAGGTTTGATCAAATATGATATAAATGGTTTCAAGTCTAACCTTAAAATAAACGGAACATCAAAAGTACATTATCTATGATGAAATACAAACTAGAAATTATACCAGAGTTATAGATCAAGTTTTCATTTAGTATTATTGAAGTTGATTGTTCTAGATTTTCTATTTGCATCCACAATTTGTAACATAAGATTAACGTGTTTATACTGTTAAAGGATTTTGTTGTCTGACTTTATCAAATAGATTACACAGAGAAGAGAGAGAGAGAGAGAGAGAGAGAGAGAGAGAGAGAGAGAGAGAGAGAGTCCAGTTTTTTGTTATAGGGTGAGTTACAAGAATTCTTTTCTGCAACCCTGAATAAAACCAACCACATGAAATATATTCAAACAGCAAATGAGAAAAGTTGAAATAGATTCCACCTCCTAATAAGAAAACTTTCTTTAGTACTTCGTATATAAAACATTGAACTCAAGGGAAGCTGAGAGAACATCCTATGCAGAAAGGATCCTTTGGAGGTTGAAGTCATCTTAGTGATTCCTTGAGGCTTTTTGGAGCCGGGCTTTCAAGAGGGATCATGAAGGAGTTGGACAGCTAAATCGTCTAATAAAACGGGGATATTTCAAGAAAAAAAAAACACAGCTTTGAGCATTTTAAAACTTAAAGAGAATTCAGAGTTTGCAGTCTCGTTTTATTTGGAAAGGGAGCAATTTATTCAAGTCCCATATAGAATATAGATCTTGAGAGAGGAAGGGACAGAAAGACAGACAGTCAGACAGAAAGAATGAGAAAAGGAACACAAGGGAAATTAGATCTAAAAATTTTACTGTACTCTTATAAAAGATGTCTTAATCAAATCAATCAATCGACGCAATTGGAGAGAGATGGATGTATGCTTGAACACAATCATGCACGCACTCAATATCTGGTGCAAGCAGCAATCTGGCCCGCCTTGCCCAATGATAGAAATAGTAAAGCTTTAGATAAATTGATGGTCAGTACATGGATGGGTGACCGCTAATACCTGTATAATGGAAAAAGCAATGAGTCACAATGAGGTCTGGGAGTCAACACAGCATGAGGCCACTTCAACAGTATTCTGTTGTTTCCGTTTTAGGGAAATGAAAGGAAAGAAGAGAAGCACAAGGAATGGGCTCTGACCCCGGGCAGAGGGGAGACAATCACTGCCGATGTAACAGGGAAATCCCCAGACTGCAGCAATTGATGAAAACACAAGAACAGAAAAAGTAATGATGAATTTCATTCTAAATGCAAGACATGTTCAGACTATCAAAAGGGAAGCGAGGCAGTCACATTTTAATTTTTCATCTTCCTTTCTTCCCATTTACCAAAATAATTCTAAATCATATAAATATGTTTCGATGTTTAATTAGGTTTCTTGACTTAGAGATGACGCTCATAATTAGTTGTTCTTTGCATCACCTTTTCTCTCATTCAATGAAACTAAGTAAGATACCTACAATATTTCTTCCTTATTTCCACATATGTTATATCCCTAGTTTTCTCATTACTTTACGCCATCTTGTAAAGTAAGCTTTAAAAACGTTAATAAATTGCATTTTTATTAATCGCTACTCTTTGTGATACAGTAACGAGTGGAATCCTAATCTATGGGGAAATGAATCTCTAATTCAGTGACATTTAAGAGGAAAATACTTTTATTGAGAAGTGGTATCATCTTTACATAGAGCATATATATGATGGCAGAGGTATTCTTAGTAGATTTTATTGTGAAGAAAGAGAATTGATTACTCAAATAGATAATAAGCTCATTTCAATTTCGATTACTTCACCATCAAAATATCATAGTCAGATCTAAAATGCTTACGAAATTGCTTGCAATTTTTTATAAATCTTTGTTTATCACCTTGGATTAAAAATAAAAGAATATGATTCTTCCCTATCTCTCTCTCTCTCTCTCTCTCTCTCTCTCTCTCTCTCTCTCTCTCCCACATGGGGCCCATTGTAAATTTCATTGTATCTTGCTAAATGCATTAATTCTTGCTTATCACCTTGGATTAAAAATAAAAGAACATCATTCTTCCTTATTTCTCTCTCTCACACACACACATGGGGTCAATTGCAAATTTCTTTGCATCTTGCTAAATGCATTAATTAACCCGCTAGATGTTACAAGAAAACAAATTGCAAGACTTGTTTTTTCAACATCTTGATTCGAAAAAATCTTGAATTTCGTTATGGTGGGCGAAATCTTTATTTTGTTCTTAGGGGAAGAAACGCTTCTGTTTCCAATAAGAAAAATACACATCAAAACATACTCCTCTCTCTCTCTCTCTCTCTCTCTCTCTCTCTCTCTCTCTCCTCTCTCAAATGGAGAGAGAGAGAGAGAGAGAGAGAGAGAGAGAGAGAGAGAGAGAAGGTTACCCAAAAAAAAAAAAAAGAGTGGAAAATACCGTTACATTTTTAGTGAACATTTTGGAAATTTCGAGGCTGACCAACGAGAGGAAAATAGTTCAGTTTCCTGAAACTGTCGAAAATAAAGAAACCGAACAAATATATATATATATATATATATATATATATAAGTAAAAATTTATTCGGTCTTTAAAATATCTGTAACACTTCGATATTAATCATGTTTATTATTAGTGCTGGAGTTGACTGCTGTGTTTGATCAACTATTGCCATCCACCGATGCATGTACAGAACTGACATGCAAATGGATCCCATGTTTTCAGTGCGGATTGGCCGAGTCGGATAATAAAACTGTCATTTCGAAAGTCTTTTGAAGAAGCAAAATACTTTTATATATGATTTCTCTTTTGTAATTGCTACATTAAAAGTACAACTAACATTTGTTTTATAAAACTCACATCAAGATGGTCCGAAATATATCCAGTAAAGGTTTAAACGCTACTCATGAATGGCAGAGGCAAGGGACAGTGACATTGCCCTATCAAGCAGGACAATGCCCTAGAGTATGACCATATATACATGATATACAAATAATAGCTTAAGACAAAATACTAAAATAATATGAAATATGTTAATAAACAGTCAATAGCTTAAGATAAAATACTAAAATAATATAAAATATTTTCAATAAACAATTAATAGCTTAAGACAGAATACTAAAATAATAAAAATTATGCATAATGTATAAATAATAGCTTAAGACAAAATACTAAAATAATATAGTAATGTGCTCAGTATAAAATTAATAGCTTATGAAAAAATACCAAAATGAAAGAAAATATATAAGTGAATTAGCAATGAAACTTTTAAAATTTGATATATGATTTAAAAACGAGTAAGAAGGCCAGCTTCCCATAGATGGACTTGAAGTGGTGTTATCTAGACATACCTTACCAGTATGTTTTGGAGTCTCTTTTATTGTTATTTACAAACTATGCTGCAAAACACACGCACACATACAGAGAGAGAGAGAGAGAGAGAGAGAGGAGAGAGAGAGAGAGAGAGATGAAATCCTCTATATATTGGGTGGACATTATACTTCCAAATTAAATCTAATTTTTCTTTTTAAATGTAGCCTTTTTTTAATATACTATTGATTATAGCTTTTTTTCAATTATTCAATTCCCAGTTGACTAAAACCAGGTCCTCTCCATCGTATATATATTTACTTTAAGCCTCAGCTTTGCCTCTCTTGATTTCATAAATAATCTATAGTATCTTCTCTGACATAAGATTTACGAACAGACTTCTTAAGACTGGGTTGCATTACGAAGGACAATCCTTTTTTAGAAGTCAAATCCTTCTTTTGAGCCATGTGCAAGAAATCCATAAATGAAAAAGGATATGAGCAGGATCTGTTTTTTATCTCTTTTTGTGACGCAGCAAAAGGTCGCCGAACACACACTTAAGTCTCACCGATCTTGGGAATTAACATTTTTATTTTGAGATGAACTTTGGAAGTGAAATGGTGAATTTTGACAGAAGTGTTTAATGTTACTCTCATAATTAAGGTCATGTTTTAGGTCACATTTAACGACGTAGTGTTGATAAAAAACACTTCATCTTTTGTCAAGTCTATTAAGACTTGACAATTAATACAAGAAAGTAGACAAAGACTGAATGAGTAAGATAAGGAAGAGATCAGAAATACACAAAAAAATATGATAAAAAGAAACTGGGAAGTGAAGATCGATATTTGGAGAGAGGATATTAATAAATGTTCTTATTATTACAAAAATATATTATTTGCTTTAATCACAAAAGAAAATCTCTTTCTGATGAAAAGAAAAATATTGTGTTCTAATAAAAGGAAATTAATATTCATTAAAACAAATTGTAATTGAATCTAGTAATTAGAATGGATGATTGTATGGTAATGGTTTGAATGACCGATCACTATCTTATTTTAATCTTAAGATGATCTTAAGATTCTAGGTTAGAAGGACCAATGTCAAATGAATTAATTTTAGTTAATGTTTTCAAATAGATCACATTCTGTATTCAATCTTATATCTATGGTAAGCAGCTCCTCTAGAAGGACACTCCAAAATCAAACTATTGTTCTCTAGTTTTGGGTAGTGCCCTAACCTCTACCATGGTCTTCTACTGTCTTGAGTTAGAGTTCTCTTGCTTGAGGGTGCACTCGGACACACTATTCTATCTTAGTTCTCTTCCTCTGTTTTTCTCTTGAAGTTTTTATAGTTTATATGGGAAATATTTATTTCAATGTTGTTACTGTTCTTGGAATATTTTATTTTTCCCTGTTTCCTTTCCTCACTGGGCTATTTTCCATGTTGGAGCCCGTGGGCTTACAGCATCCTGTTTTTCCAACTGGGGTTGTAAGCTTGGCAAGTAATGGTAATAATAATGGTGTGTCACAAGTACTGAAATAGGAATGAAAATATGTGGTAAGAAGAGTTCCAATATAATCCAGTGAAAAACCAAATTTGAGAAAGAAATGGATTTAACGATCTCAAAGGAAATAATGATTTTTGTATCCAGTGAATCTCTAAGGGGAGACAAAGGGCAGTCAAGGAATCTTAGAAGGGATGAGGAAGAAGGAATAATTAGAGGATAAGGTACAGAAAAAATGTTATTCCATTATCGGGAAGGATAATTACATTTGCATAAAAGTAACCTAATGTAATCAGTCTCCATTTCATGATAAGATAAAAAGAAATGTGTTTCATAGAAGATAAAGAAAAGAACAAAGTGGACGTTTTTATTAGATTTGAGAAAAATATTCTGGATCTGCTGGAGAAGTTGGGACAGGACTTTTCATTTCCAATGCTGATTATAATTACAAAATAATAATAGTTTTGAAAGCAATATTCGATAATGCTCTTCGTCTTATGGATGCATCTGTGTCAGTGGAAACAAATTAAGCAAACTTTTGGAAGTAAGACATTTCAAGTCTTTTCCCAATATCTGAGAAAGTAATTTTACGTTAATCTGAAATAAAGTCTAAAACAGTACTCATGGTAATCGGATATATCTTTACAGAAATTTTCATTTTGTCTCTATAACTAAATAAAGCCCATACTTCTTTTATTCACAACAAATACCATATAGTATAGACAAAGACAGAGACGTCCAATGAAGGGTGTCTTCAGAGAGAGTCACAATAACAGTCGTTGATAAGAACTGTTTAGTCTTCCTCTTGTCTTCTTCTATCAACCTTGATTCTTATTGTTTTCGTTTTAAAATATATACTTTGAATGTTCCTACGGACCAGGAAGCAAGAAGGCAAGGAAGGTATTGGTATAAGCAAGAGAGAGAGAGAGAGAGAGAGAGAGAGAGAGAGAGAGAGAGGTAATTAATTACCTTTAGTTTATTTAATGAGATTAAATTTTCTGAGAGGGATTTAAAGAGAACATGTGACTGAGAAACGTCTCTCTTTAGTGATTCCTTCATGACCAATGAAGGAATACCATAATTGACAATTGGTGTCAAAGTTTGATTATTGCACATCAAAGGAATCAGGAAACACTTTGTAAATTCGAGGAATTGCAAGAGGGGATATAACCATCTTTTGCTTTTGATATTGTTATGCAAAGTCGGTTCAGAAATATTGGTTAATAATCTTTTTTTTTTTTTTGGTTCATTAGAAATGTTTTATCTGTTTCAGTAACTATCCTTTTGATTTGGAAAAGAGAGGCTTCAGAAAATGAATGTATTCTATCTGCACAAAGGATGAGGTTGCAACCCCACCAACATACCTTCATTGCCTCTTTCCATCAAAGACAAGGATTAAGTCATCATCAGTTGTTTCTGTTTATTTCAATAAGTTTCCCTTAGAATATTTATGTTAAACTTGTAAACACGTAACAGTTCATTCACTTATTTCCTTTGGAGTCGTGTCTATGTGGAATACTGCAAGCAGAAGATGGGTTCATAACAACCTCACAGCCCCCCCCCCCCCCCCCCCCTCAGCCCCGACCACCAGTCACACAATAACCCACAGGAAGTATCAAATTAAGCTTATATGAAATAATTTCACTCTAAAGCAGCTACTCTCTCTCTCTCTCTCTCTCTCTCTCTCTCTCTCTCTCTCTCTGTCAGCCAGTCTGTCTGTCTGTCTGTCTGTCTGTTTGTCTCTCTCTCTCTCTTGGAAGTGAAGCGTAAATTCTAAGAGCAAATGAAAGAAACGACCGTTATAAAATGTCCATATCTCTCTGTTTTATATATAAAATTATAAAATAAATATATAATACACCCGTTCATACATAAATCAATATGTACGTGTATAAATATACATCTATAAAATAAAAGAAGGGATACATGGATGCATCAATTGAAGTCGAGTGCATGCAATCCGTTCGCCTTGAGAAGTTGTTGTTGTTAAGAAAGAGATTGTTGACGTTTTCTTCGGGTGACTTGCAACGAACTTTGACACCTCGAAGAAGAGGAAGAAGAAGAAGAAGAAGAAGAAGAAGAGAGAGAGAGAGAGAGAGAAGAGAGAGAGAGAGAGACCCACGGGGTTATATTAGTCACACAGAAGTCATATTAGTTTTTTAGCAACGATTGCATTGACATAACTTTAAGCTGCTGATAAAAGATATTGAAAAATTCCATGTGCTGAAAGAACTATAATTTCTCAATGAAGTATCTACTAAAAAGCTTGGTGGTTGCACACTATGGAGAGAGAGAGAAGGAGAGAGAGAGAGAGAGAGAGAGAGAGAGAGAGATAAAATTAAAGGATGCATATTATTGATCATTCCTAAAAGCAAAGGAAGATCTGTCGAGGGAACTTTGGCGAAAAACTGTTCGGAGGCAATTTGCCTCAACACCCAAAACTTGAGTGAGTCCTGAGGACAGTTGTAGTTAGCAGAAAAGTCATCTTTTACAAACTTCTATTTACAGAAACACAAGAAACAATATAGATATAGAATTTGTGTCTGTTTCTGCATTGCGGTTTATTCTTGTGATTGGTGTTATTTCTGTTGTTGTTGTTGTTGTTTTATGCACCTAAATCATAATTAAATAGAAAACCCAACAACGATAGGGGGACGGTAGAGACTGTGAGTACCAAATCGCTATGATGCTCGGACAGGGGCACCATTAATGATGCCGGGCTGGATGACGGTGAAACTGAGCATTGATTTTATCACCCGGAGCCTAATAGTATAATTAGGCTATACGTGCAACAGAAAAAAAAGATATGCATAAAAATTTCTTCTATAACAAATATTATCATTTTTATAACAAAGATTCTTCTTATTGACATATTCTTTTCTTGCTTCTTTGCCAAAAGCGAATTTGGTTTCACCAAAAGATTGTCATCTTTTTCAATGCATTTTTATGATAGCGTAGTTTCGGTACTTGGAGAGAGAGAGACAGATGGGACGAATAAGTATTTATAAGGAAGTGTCAAAAGGGAAAAAAAAAAAAAAAAAAAAGGGAAGGATGACATCATAGTATTTTCTTCTACCCTCCTTTACTATCATTTTTTGTTATTCAGTTGGATTGCCCCTACCGTCTGACTGCGCACTGGTAAGATATTTGAGTTGTTTTTATGTAATCACATAATGTCAACATTAAATGCGTCACAAGTTTGTTGAAAACAAACCAATCTTTTATCTGAAGGGGGAAGAAGTTTAGCCAAAATCAGTTATTCTGTGCTGTCATGACAGGAATAAAAAGAAGAAAAAAAAAAAGGAACAGCATTAGCGTAAACGTCATCATAATATAAACATGATATTTATTGAAAATGTATTTGATATCCATTACTGATCGATTAATTCGTTGATTCCATTACAAAAACCGAAATATGGATTGAATGAGGCATTGTTGGCAATGAATGTCGTCTGTGATAATGAAATGAACCAAGTAATTCAGGGAGACTAATGAGTCTTCATTACCTTCACATTGAACAATACGACGCTATTTGGGGATCTCATAATCCAATACTGATCATCTGACTTGATAAGAGAGAGAGAGAGAGAGAGAGAGAGAGAGAGAGAGAGAGGGGGGAGAGGTTTAATGTTTGACTGACGCGTGTTCGAGGACCCATTCACTGCAGTCTGAAACTTCATATCTGAGAATATTATTATTAGTCTTCCATAACATTCAAATCTATGGCGTCGTGTCCTTATGAAGCTTTTAACATAAATATTGTCCTTGTAACTCGTGAGAATCATATTCGTTGCATGTTTATTTGACTTGATCGTTAATAGCCCGTGCTGTAATGATGGAAGTTGGAAGGAGATTAATGGGCTAGGACGTCATTGCTTTGGGTTCTTCTGCAATTCGGATAATGATGATATGACGTGAAAAAAAAGACAACAGAAGAATAATGACCTTTTCCTGATGGCGTTGAGGGAAGCGGATGGATGAGTGGTGGAAAATCTCTGAAGTGTAACTTAGTTAAATGGAGAATCGTATAAAAGGTGTGGAATATGCATATTTAGGAGAGAGAGAGAGAGAGAGAGAGAGAGAGAGAGAGAGAGAGAGAGAGAGAGAGCACGCGCTTTGTGCATTACAATGTAACATTTAGAACGACGTCGACTCAGCTGCCCAACTCGTGTTATAATATTTTTCCCTCTCTCGGGTCGAGCAATGATTCGTGCAAACACGTTTCAACTCCATCTAATTAAGAGAAGAAGTATAAGAAATTGGAGAATTAGAAATAAGGGTCCTGTTTCTGGATATGTCTCAAGTCTTGT
>NC_090749.1:13690193-13705193 GCF_036898095.1 Palaemon carinicauda
ATTTCATTGATTACTCATATCCTTTTGAGTTTTCTTTAATACCTGACAAGAGGGAATTATAGAAACATATTTGATGCAATAATATCATTGAAATCCTGAATGCCTTTAAAAGAATCTCCATTTAATGTATTTATCTAAAACACATCTCATTAAAGATGTAAGTTGTAAAATAAGCGATATGTATGAAATGTCAGTCTCGTGCAACAGAAACTAAATTCGCTTCTTACGACAGAACCGTTCTGTGCGAGAGAAGAGGAATATAAGAAGAAACTGGTCATTGGGGAACAAAATCTTCTTGGAAATTTGAATATTTAGCTGTATTGAAGTGTGCACAGTACAAGACACCTCGGACATCCCAGAATATATGGACATCAGCAGATCAGTTGTTTCCTGGTAAACTTTTAAACCTTTAAACTGTATCAATTAGGTGGGTAAGTCATGGAGGGAAAAATAGGAAAATATTGATTGTTGGTGTTATTATCACAGTCGGTAATAACAATGATTATAATATTGTGGTTTAAAGTTAATTTATCAAATCAATAATGACTCTAAGATTTTTATCTTTGTAATTATCACAACATTGACTTCGTAATCCTCCTGTTTGATTTCATCAAATCCAGAGGGAGATTAGCAGAATTATATTCTCAAGTATTCATTAAGAAAAGTAAGACCAGCAAATGAAGGTCTCGCACAAATTGTTCCTTATTTTTTCAGTGGCTCATTTGTGGATGTAATTAGTGAGTCACAGACACAGAAGAGTCATCCAGACAAAAAGGATTACAATAAAGAAGATATCTGAATTTCTCACAAAATAAAGAGAGACTCAACCACAGAATTTCACTTGATTTATCAGGAATAAATTGTCTTCTTCCTTTTCTTTCCTTCTCTCCCTCTAAATGTGTTCTCCTGGTGTCGTTCGAGACGGCGGAAAAAGGAATAAAAGATCAAGGGAAGGAACAAACTTTATTCTTTTTCAAAGGAATTTTAATCTTTTTATTACTGAATATGAAGAATTTTATCTTAAAAGGTGATTACAGAAAAAAGTAAAAAGCGGGATAATCTTTCTTTTATATAATAATGGTAAGAAACATATAGTTGCAGCAATGATGCCTGAGTATTCATCATTGGAAAAACCTAGAATTATGATAATATCCTTTTAAAGGAAATAATGTCTATCATTTGATATTCATTGTTAGACGGAAGGAATGGAAAACCATAAATCTATTTGTGAACATTTTCAAATATAATGGAAAATCCATTGATGTAACTAAGCGCTTAATTTAATTCCATACGCAAGATTTCAATAATCATTCCAAAAATTGTTTCTTTCTTTCATTATAGCAGATATCAGTAATTTTTTTCTCTCTCTCTCTCTCTCTCTCTCTCTCTCTCTCTCTCTCTCTCTCTCTCTCTCTCTCTCTCTCTCTCTCTCTACCAGCTGCATCAGTATCAGAATGATTCATTCTGAATAATTTCAAATAATGTAAAATTATTTAAAATTCATATCTGCTTTTCTAAGTGTTCACCATTAAACAGAATTTCTATTATATTTAATGTAGTAAACATCCACATTGACAAACATTCGAATGTATTTAGTATCTCTGATAAATGCTTGGTGCTCGAGGCACTTTCCTCCATTTTGGAATACATTCCCAATTCGGACTGAATATTTCACTTTGTGCTTCATCTTCACTCATAAGTCAAACTATAATTCAGAGCACAATATCTGCTAAGGTATATCAAATTAACTGATCTTTTGACCATTTGGTGAAACCACTTCACTTTTCTATTTGGATATTTGTTTTCATTTGTGTCTTATATTATCTAAATCTTGTTTACGTAACATTTCTTTTAACGTAAAGACATTTTGAATAAGCAATAGAACTAAATTATCATACTTTGTAATCTACGACTATGAAATGGTAATTGTGCCCTTGTGACGTGGCAGATAGAGGGTGGGGAGGGGGCAATGACGTCAATGTGAATGTGGTCAAAACGACGCTGAGGTTGATGAAATGCCCACATTCACATTAACCTGCACCCCCTCCCCCTCCCCACCTACGTCACATGCACTGACGCTCGCCCATTAGAGCAACGATAAAGAGAATTTTGAGTAAAACAAAACTACTTTGTATCCCTAATTAGAATAATATTTGTGAATGACAATAGTCATTAGCGTAACGAAGTCACTAATATTCGTTAAGAAAATAATGATTACTGGAATGTTTTAACCTTTGAATATTTTATGGAACTCAAACGGTAATCATTCTTCGATAATTGGTCAAACAGCATGTTTGATTGGTATATTATAGGTTGTTTCTCATTTCTTATATCATTTATTGAGAGAGAGAGAGAGAGAGAGAGAGAGAGAGAGAGAGAGAGAGAGAGAGAGAGAAAGAGAGAGAGAGAGAGAGAGAGAGAGAGAGAGAGAGAGAGAGAGAGAGAGAGAGAGAGATCCATTACTATTTAAAGATATAATCTCTCATTTACGAAGCATTTCTATGTCTAATTATCATAACGTCAATTACCGCTAGATACAGACTATATAAATCTGCTAAATACTAATTCGTAGAGGCAATTCATGAATTGATAATAATTAGAAATGTCCCTGAAATTCTCGAAGGATGAATTATAATGAAGAATAAGAAATAAGGAATTCCCCTTCTTCGTGAGGTATTGAGTGTCACGGCCACTAGACCTTGAGATTAATAAGAGTTGTGTGTTTTTCATCAAACATATTTATAAACAACCGAATCTTCTTCTCCTTCTCTTGTTGGACCAAACCAGCGAATAACTCATTGTTTCTTTATTCGCCTTGAAATTCGA
The DNA here is from genome assembly GCF_036898095.1 of Palaemon carinicauda. Taxonomy (NCBI): domain Eukaryota; kingdom Metazoa; phylum Arthropoda; class Malacostraca; order Decapoda; family Palaemonidae; genus Palaemon; species Palaemon carinicauda. The sequence goes on from NC_090749.1 coordinate 13,693,020, forward strand.
TGCATCATTTCAGAGGCAAAATTCTCTTTTGTAATCATCTCGAAATTGTTCTTCTCTGCAAAGACGCAAGTCTGAATTACAAACAAGTATATTGATGGGTATAGATATCTCTGCGTCTAGATGTGCTAGTTAGAGTAAGGATGAAATACTCCCTTGTTAATATGTTGCCCCGAGGTCATTAAATAAGTCAACTTGCTTTGCATCATGTCTTTAGAGATGATGAGGGACACTGGATAGGAGTGACACATTTGGGTCAAAATATGTTTTGAAGTGTATTTTCCTTGCGGGAATTAGAAGCCTTTCTTCCACTAAGTAGAAAATAAAGATTTCGCCCACCAAACTGAAATTCAAGATTTTTTTTGGAATCGAGATGTTGACGAAAACAAGTCTTGCATTTTTTTTTTTTTTTTTTTTTTTTTTTTTTGTAACATCTAGGGGGTTGATTAATGCATCTAGCAAGATGCAAAGAAATTTGCAATAGACCCTATATGTGTGAGAGAGAGAGAGAGAGAGAGAGAGAGAGAGAGAGAGAGAGAGAGAGAGAGAGAGGAGAGAGAGAGAGAGAGAGAGAAGAATGATATTCTTTCATTTTCAATCCAAGGTGATAACCAGAAAATATAAAACATCGCAAGCAATTTCGTAAGCATTTTAAATCTGACGATGATATTTTGATGGTGAAGTAATCGAAATTGAAATGAGCTTATCATCTATTTGAGTAATTATCTCCTTTACAATATAATCTACTAAGAATACCCCTGCCATCATATATATGCTGTATGTAAAGTAAAAGCAGTTCTCAATAAAAGTATTTTTATCTTAAATGTCACCGAATTAGAGATTCATTTCCCCATAGATTAAGATTCCACTAGCTATGGTATCACATAGAGTAGCGGTAAATGAAAATGCATTTTATTACCGTTTTCAGTTTACTTTACAAGATGTAAAGTAATGAGAAAAATAGGGCTATAACATATATGGAAATAAGGAAGAAATATTGTAGATATCTTACTTAGTTTCATTGAATGAGAGAAAAAGGTGATGCAAAGAACAACTAATTATGAGCGTCATCTCTAAGTCAAGAAACCTAATCAAACATCGAAACATATTTATATGATTTAGAATTATTTTGGTAAATGAAAAGAAAGGAAGATTAAAAATATAATGTGATTACCTCGCTCCCCTTTTGATAGTCTTTCATTCAGAATGAAATCCATCATTATTTTATCTGATCTTATGTTTTCTTCAATTACTGTAGTCTGTAGATTTCCCTGTTACATTGCCAGTGGTTCTCTCCCTCTGGCGGGGTCAGAGCCCATTCCTTCTGCTTGAAGGGATGAAGTGGCCTCTTGCTGTGTTGACTCTCAGACCTCATTGGGACACATTGCCTTTTCCATTATACAGGTATTAGTGGTCACCCATCCATGCACTGACCAGCAATTTATCTAAAGCTTTACTATTTCTAACCTTGGACAAGGTGGGCCAGATTGCTGCTTGCACCAGATATTGAGTGCGTGCATGATTGATTTGATTAAGACATCTTTTATAAGAGTCCAGTATAATTTTAGATCAAATTTCCCTGTGTTCCTTTTCTATTTCCCTCTGTCTGACTGTCTGTCTTTCTGTCCCTTCCTTTCTCAAGATTTACATTCTATCTCTTACTTGAATAAATTGTTCCCTTTCAAAATAGAATGAAAAAAAAAACATACTCTGAATTCTCTTGAAGTTTTGAAATGTTTAAATCTGTGTTCTTTTTTTTTTCTTGAAATATCCCAGTTTTATGAGGACGATTTGTCTGTCCAACTCCTTCATGAATATCCTTGGATATCCAGCTCCAAAAGCCTCAAGGAATAACTCAGATGACTTCAACCTCCAAACGATCCCTTCTGCTTAAGATGTTCTTTCAGAGTCCTTTGGGTCAATGTTTTATATACGAGGTACTAAATAAAGTTTTGTTTTATTGAGACACAAAATCTATTTCAACTTTTCTCGCTTTCTGTTTGAATGGACTTTCAGGGCTGAAGGAAAGAATTCTAGTAACACACTAGACCTCTCTCTCTCTCTCTCTCTCTCTCTCTCTCTCTCTCTCTCTCTCTCTCTCTCTCTCTCTCCTCTCTCTCTCTCTCTCTCTCTCTCTCTCTAATGTATTGATAAAGCCAGACAACAAAATCCTTCCATTCATACGTAAATGATTTCATGCGGATATCCATTGTGTATTACAAATTTTGGATGCAATTGGAAAATATGAATAATCAACTTCAATAAATATTAAATAAAAACTTGATCTATAAGCCGAATATAATTCCTATGAGTAGCCAATTTGTATTTCGTCATAGATGATGTACGAAACAGTGACTGTTAATTTTCCTTTTATTTCAAGTTTAGATTTGAAACCACTTATATCATACTTGATAAAACATTTTATAGCTGAATACAGACAAATAGCATTGAGCAAAACGAATGTTACTTTTCCTCAAACTACGACTGAAAACAAATATTGATTGCAAAACGAAAACAACAAATAAGATAAAAAGAAAGAAGGAAAACAAGAAGAGGATGCTATATGATGCAACATATTTCTTCGAAGCTTCAAAGGTTGATTACTTTCTTGTTGCAATTGAAGACTTGCTTACGAAATACTGTAGATGGTGGATAGATATTGTGCAGGCTACTTGACATAATCATTACACCTCTCTCTCTCTCTCTCTCTCTCTCTCTCTCTCTCTCTCTCTCTCTCTCTCTCTCTCTCTCTCTCTCCTCTTTCTCTCTCTCTCTTTCTCTCTCTCTCTCTCCTCTCTCTCTCTCTCTCTCTCTCTCTCTCTCTCTCTCTCTCTCTCTCTCTCATCCATAAATTTAGTTCAACTGAATACAAGTTGATCCACGCATATATCGATCTGTCACTAATTATGCATAAAAATGAGGCCTACAAACAAGGTTACGTGCAAATAAAATGTCTAAATTCCTGCACGTTTGACCAAAGACACGTGCTTTCCTTCGGAGTATATTGCTCTGCAAAATGTTCAGGAAAAGTTGAAAGCAATTGCAGTCGCTAAAGCCACAACCTTTATACGTCTAGTGAACCTGTAACAAAACACGTATTGCAAGCAAGCAATATTCTCTCTCACCCAGTTTGCCTATGACACATATTCAGGTTGCACACTATAATAATACGTGTCAGCCATTTTTAAAAGGTCAAAATATTTCAGCTTCGTGCGTGAAATATAAGTTATTTCTTATATTAAGAATGATTTTTATTCCAAATATTTATAAACTTTAGTTTAAAGTCAAATTTCATGTATCATATATCATATGAATTTATATCATTATTTATATCATTATTTTTTAGCAGTATTTTTTTTTCGTTCGTTAAGTAAACTTTAACGGTTATGCAATAACCAGTCTATTTTTAATTCTGTGCCCAGAAACCTCTTTTGTATGGACGTGTGCATGAACCTCTTGATACAAGCACATTTCTCTTTATTTGAAAAGCTTCTCTTACAATATTTGATAATCTTCTCCCATTAAAGATAATGGTCCTGGATTAATTCAATTACTTTGAACGTATTGAATCTCATTTTAACTTTTAAAACACAATTGATGTTAATATGAATTATGAATCAGATTCATTACAGTCTGAATATAAAGGGAATCATATTAGAAGTATGGGATCTAATAATGAAGGTGAAGTTGGAAGTGGCAGTAATGAGATTAAATATCCAGAGAAAAACAGTGGGAATTTGTGGACTTAGAAATGAAGGTTTCCTTTTTCATGTGTGTTTGTCTGTCTCTGTTTTTCACCCTTTCCTGTTAATTATTCTCACATTTTCTTTATGTATTACTTTCAAATTTTTATCCATCTTACTTTTCTTCTGTATATTCTACGTTTCTTTCATCTTATAATGGAATTCTTCTACGACTTTACAAAATGAAAATCAAATTATTCCATTGCTGGTTTATATCTTAATCGATTTTGACACCGGGAATAGAGGCGTTATGGGGATCTTTTGAGAGAGAGAGAGAGAGAGAAGAGAGAGAGAGAGAGAGAGGAGAGAGAATGAGAGGAGAGAGAGAGAGAGAGAGAGAGTTTTCGTACCATCTGTTTTTGTGAATCCATCTTTATTTTGATTAACAAATCCCCAATATTTACATAATATTGTAATTAGAAATGATCAAGATTTATCTTGAAAATTACCTATTCGGTTTCCTTTAGATTAAATTCCAATCATTAGAGTTCCAGAGAGAGTCTGCAAGAAGAGATTGGTATTTTATTATACATTTCTTGAACTTTATGATCCTTTCCACTTGTTAAATCTCGTTACTTTGAATTTCCTTCCAAACAATAATCAATATTCATTAAAAGAATAATAGGTTATTGAATATTAACTTCCCTTTTCAAAGTGATAGTTTAAAGAGCTTATAATTGGCCATGGATATTAAAGTTCAATTGTTGGTGTCTACTCTAAGTAATCTCGACTAGTTTAATTAGAACCCCGTTTGTTAGACAAGAGTAATAGCTATCAAAGGCCTTTGCTCTAATAGCCATCTGTTGAGGAAAAATCAATTATTTTCTCATAATTGAGCAACAGAGCATAGGAGCGTCATACGAGAGGCAATGTCAGACAAAGGGATCCAAAAAGAGTCATCAGCACAGTGACTTCTTTTTTCGTGTCCTCGTGGAACAAGACTTGAGACATATCCCGAAACAGAGCCAGTTACAATCTCAGGCTTCATAACATTCCAATGCAAACGATGGAGTCATTCTTGCAAACATGTTTGCACTATTCATTGCTCGCCCCGACAGAGGAAAAATATTATAACGCGAGTTTGGCAGCTGAGACAGACGTCGATCTGAAGTTACTTTGTAATTGCACAAAGCTCTCTCTCTCTCTCTCTCTCTCGCTCTCTCTCTCTCTCTCTCTCTCTCTCTCTCTCTCTCTCTCTCTCTCTCTCTCTCTTATCAAGTCAGATGATCAGTATTGGATTATGAGATCCCCAAATAGCGTCGTATTGTCCAATGTGAAGGTAATGGAGCCTCATTAGTCTCCCGGAATTACTTGGTTCATTTCATTATCACAGACGACATTCATTGCCAACAATGCCTCATTCAATCCATATTTCGGTTTTTGTAATGGAATCAATGAATTCAGTAATGATCAGTAATGAATATTAAATACATTTTGAGTAAATACCATGTTTATTTTATCAGGATGTTTACGCTAATGCTGTTCCTTTTTTTTTTTCTTCTTCTTTTTAATTCCCCCTTCAGATAAAAGATTGGTTTTTGTCAAGAAACTTGTGACGCATTTAATGATGACATTATGTGACTACATAAAAACAAGTCGAAATATCTTACCAGTGCGCAGTCAGACGGTAGGGCAATCCAACTGAATAACAACAAATGATAGTAAAGGAGGGTAGAAGAAAATACTATGATGTCCTTATCCTTCCTCCCCCCCCCCCCTTTTGATACTTCCTTATAGATACTTATTCGTCCCATCTGTCTCTCTCTCTCCAAGTACCGAAACTACGTATCATAAAAATGCATTGAAAAAGATGACAATCTTTTGGTGAAACCAAATTCGCTTTTTGGCAAAGAAGCAAGAAAAGAATATGTCAATAAGAAGAATCTTTGTGATAAAAATGATAATATTTGTTATAGAAAACATTTTTATGCATATCTTTTTTCTGTTGCACGTATAGCCTAATTATACTATTAGGCTCCGGGTGATAAAATCAATGCTCAGTTTCACCGTCGTCCAGCCCGGCCTCTTTAATGGTGTCCCTGTCCGAGCATCATAGCGATTTGGTACTCACAGTCTCTACCGTCCCCCTATCGTTGTTGGGTTTTTCTATTTAATTATGATTTAGGTGCATCAACAATAACAACAACAACAAAATAACACCAATCACAAGAATAAACCGCAATGCAGAAACAGACACAAATCTATATCTATATTGTTTCTTGTGTTTCTGTAAATAGAAGTTTGTATAAGATGACTCTTCTGCTAACCACAACTGTCCTCAGGACTCACTCAAGTTTTGGGTGTTGAGGCAAATTGCCTCCGAACAGGTTTTTCAGCAAAGTTCCCTCGACAGATCTTCCTTTGCTTTTAGGAATGATCAATAATATGCAACCTTTAATTTTATCTCTCTCCTCTCTCTCTCTCTCTCTCTCTCTCTCCTCTCTCTCTCTCTCTCTCTCTCTCTCTCTCTCTCTCCATAGTGTTCAACCAGCAAGCTTTTTAGTAGATACTTCATTGAGAAATTATAGTTCTTTGAGCACATGGAATTTTTCAATATCTTTTATCAGCAGCTTAAATTTATGTCAATGCAATCGTTGCTAAATAACTAATATGATATCTGGGTGACTGATATAACCCCGTGGGTCTCTCTCTCTCTCTCTCTCTCTCTCTCTCTCTCTCTCTCTCTCTCTCTCTCTCTCTCTCTCCTTCTTCTTCTTCTTCTTCTTCTTCTTCAAGGTGACAAAGTTCGCTGCATATCAGCAGAAGAAAACGTCAACAATCTCTTAACAACAACGGATTGCATGCACTCGACTTCAATTGATGCATCCATGTATCCCATCTTTTATTTTATAGATGCATATGTATACAAGTACATATTAATTTATGTATGAATGGGTGTATTAAATATTTGTTTTATAATGTATATATAAAACAGAGAGATATGGACATTTTATAACGGTCATTTCTTTCATTTGCTCTTAGAATTTACGCTTAACTTCCAAGAGAGAGAGAGAGAGAGAGAGAGAGAGAGAGAGAGAGAGAGAGAGAGTTTGCTGCTTTAGAGTGAAATTATTTCATATAAGCTTAATTGGATACTTCCTGTGGGTTATTGTGTGACTGGTGGTCGGGGCATAAATATTCTAAGAGAAACTTATTGATGAAGGAAATAAACAGAAACAACTGATGATGACTTAATCCTTGTCTTTTATGGAGAGAGGCAATGAAGGTATGTTGGTGGGGTTGCAACCTCATCCTTTGTGCAGATAGAATACATTCATTCCTGAAGCCTCTCTTTTCCAAATCAAAAGGATAGTTACTGAAACAGATAAAACATTTCTAATGAACCAAAAAAAAAAAAAAAAGATTATTAACCAATATTTCTGAAACGACTTTGCATAACAATATCAAAAGCAAAAGATGGTTATATCCCCTCTTGCAATTCCTCGAATTTACGAAGTGTTTCCTGATTCCTTTGATGTGCAATAATCAAACTTTGACACCAATTGTCAATTATGGTATTCCTTCATTGGTCATGAAGGAATCACTGAAGAGAGACGTTTCTCAGTCACATGTTCTCTTTATTAAATCCCTCTCAGAAAATATAATCTCATTAAATAAACTAAAGGTAATTATACTCTCTCTCTCTCTCTCTCTCTCTCTCTCTCTCTCTCTCTCTTGCTATACCAATACCTTCCTTGCCTTCTTGCTTCCTGGTCCGTAGGAACATTCAAAGTATATATTTTAAAACGAAAACAATAAGAATCAAGATTGATAGAAGAAGACAAGAGGAAGACTAAACAGTTCTTATCAACGACTGTTATTGTGACTCTCCCTGAAGACACCCTTCATTGGACGTCTTTGTCTTTGTCTGTACTATATGGTATTTGTTGTGAATAAAAGAAGTATGGGCTTTATTTAGTTATAGAGACAAAATGAAAATTCTGTAAAGATATATCCGATTACTATGGGTACTGTTTTAGACTTTATTTCACATTAATGTAAAATTACTTCCTCGGATATTGGGAAAAGACTTGAAATGTCTTTACTTCCAAAAGTTTGCTTAATTTGTTTCCACTGACACAGATGCATCCATAAGACGAAGAGCATTAGCGAATATTGCTTTCAAAACTATTATTTTGTAATTATAGTCAGCATTGGAAATGAAAAGTCCTGTCACAACTTCTCCAGCAGATCCAGAATATTTTTCTCAAATCTAATAAAAACTCCACTTTGTTCTTTTCTTTATCTTCTATGAAACACCTTTCTTTTTATCTTAACATGAAATGGAGACTGATTACATTAGGTTACTTTTATGCAAATGTAATTATCCTTCCCGATAATGGAATAACATTTTTTCTGTACCTTATCCTCTAATTATTCCTTCTTCCTCATCCCTTCTAAGATTCCTTGACTGCCCTTTGTCTCCCCTTAGAGATTCACTGGATACAAAAATCATTATTTCCTTTGCGATCGTTAAATCCATTTCTTTCTCAAATCTGGTTTTTCACTGAATTATATTGGAACTCTTCTTACCACATATTTTCATTCCTATTTCAGTACTTGTGACACACCATTATTATTACTATTACTTGCCAAGCTACAAACCCAGTTGGAAAAAAAGGATGCTGTAAGCCCACCGGCTCCAACATGGAAAATAGTCCAGCGAGGAAAGGAAACAGGGAAAAATAAAATATTCCAAGAACAGTAACAACATTGAAATAAATATTTCCTATATAAACTGTAAAAACTTAAGAGAAAAACAAGAGGAAGAGAACTAAGATAGAATAGTGTGTCCGAGTGCACCGTCAAGCAAGAGAACTCTAACCCAAGACAGTAGAAGACCATGGTAGAGGTTAGGGCACTACCCAAAACTAGAGAACAATAGTTTGATTTTGGAGTGTCCTTCTTCTAGAGGAGCTGCTTACCATAGTTATAAGATTGAATACAGAATGTGATTTATTTGAAAACATTAATTAAAATTAATTCATTTGACATTGGTCCTTCTTACCTAGAATCTTAAGATTATCTTAAGATTAAAATAAGATAGTGATCGGTCATTCAAACCTTACCATACAATCATCCATTCTAATTACTAGTTTCAATTACAATTTGTTTTAATGAATTATTAATTTCCTTTTATTAAAACACAATATTTTTCTTTTCATCAGAAGGAGATTCTTTTGTGATTAAAGTGAATAATATATTTTTGTAATAATAAGAACATTTATTAATATCCTCTCTCCAAATATCAATCTTCACTTCCCAGTTTCTTTTTATCATAAAATACGTGATTTTTTTTGTGTATTTCTGATCTCTTCCTTATCTTACTCATTCAGTCTTTTTCTACTTTCTTGTATTAATTGTCAAAGTCTTAATAGACTTGACAAAAGATGAAGTGTTTTCTATCAACACTACGTCGTTAAATGTGACCTAATACATGACCTTAATTATGAGAGTAACATTAAACACTTCTGTCAAAATTCACCCATTTCACTTCCAAAGTTCATCTCAAAATAAAAATGTTAATTCCTAAGTGTGTGTTCGGCGACCTTTTGCTCCGTCACAAAAAAGATAAAAACAGATCCTGCTCATATCCTTTTTTCATTTATGGATTTCTTGCACATGGCTCAAAAGAAGGATTTGACTTCTAAAAAAGGACTATCCTTCGTAAAGCGACCCAGTCTTAAGAAGTCTGTTCGTAAACCTTATGTCAGAGAAGACACTAAAGATTATTTATTAAATCAAGAGAGGCAAAGCTGAGGCTTAAAGTAAATATATATACGATGGAAAGGACCTGGGTTTAGTCAACTGGGAATTGAATAATTGAAAAAAAGCTATAATCAATAGTATATTAAAAAAGCCTACATTTAAAAAGAAAAATTAGATTTAATTTGGAAGTATAATGTCCACCCAATATATAGAGGATTTCATCTCTCTCTCTCTCTCTCTCTCTCTCTCTCTCTCTCTCTCTGTGTATGTGTGCGTGTGTTTTGCAGCATAGTTTGTAAATAACAATAAAAGAGACTCCAAAACATACTGGTAAGGTATGTCTAGATAACACCGCTTCAAGTCCATCTATGGGAAGCTGGCCTTCTTACTCGTTTTTAAATCATATATCAAATTTTAAAAGTTTCATTGCTAATTCATTTATATATTTTCTTTTATTTTAGTATTTGTCATAAGCTATTAATTTTATACTAAGCACATATTATATAATTTCAGTATTTAGTGTTAAGCTATTATTTATATATTATGCATATTTTTTATTATTTTTAGTATTCTATCTTAAGCTATTAATGGTTTATTGAAAATATTTTATATTATTTTAGTATTTTATCTTAAGCTATTGACTGTTTATTAAACGTATTTCATATTATTTTAGTATTTTGTCTTAAGCTATTATTTGTATATCATGCACATTTTTTCTATTATTATGGTATTTTATCTTAAGCTATTAATTGTTTATTAAGCATACACAAATCCGCACCAATGACCTCTGATGTTATGAGGCCTGATAATTAAAAAATCATTCATTCATTAAATAGAACAATAAATGCAGAACCTGAATTCACGAGGCTGGTTGACGATAGCCGTTTTTATTAAGAACAAAAAGAATAGAAATTAGTTTTAATAAAGAGGATTAATGATTTCCGTAAAAAAGATGTCAATGAAAGTTACCAAAAAAAAATCCTACTTTAAAAAAAAAAAAAAAAAAAAAAAAGGCCTTGCTCAAGAAAAGGCATCCTTATAATTCTCCTCACCATTTTCTTGCAAAGAACCAACCAGTATTCATTTCCATAACTTTGGCGATTTAGATCAAGAAAATTTCTCTGAACTCCATTTCCCAAACAAAGAAAAATCAGCTCTGGAACTCCTGACCATTTGGTAATGAGATGACAACAAAAATTTTCTTGTCTATTCACAAGGAAATTCATGACATGGAAAGAAGAATACTTTGAAACAATTAGTCTTTTTTTTTACCTTCAAAGTTCATGTCAGTTTTATTCTCAGAACTTTAGATGTTGGGATCCAGTTACGAGCAATTATGATGTTGACGGAATAACCTGACATTACAAAGAAATGGGAATTGTTTAGTCATAGCTTTTGTGGTAAATATGAGCGAGTGATAAAAAATATTCTTCAGAGAAGTTGATGCGAGTATCAACAACAACAGTAGTAATAACATGAGTTGATAAATAGAGGAAAAAAAGAATAACGATAATCATGGTAATGAATGACAACATTAAGACACGTTTGATCTAACCATATAAAAGGACTAATTAGATGATGTTTCTATCTAATATCTAGGATTCTCTCTCTCTCTCTCTCTCTCTCTCTCTCTCTCTCTCTCTCTGAGATCTTCATTTCTTTAATGTTTATAAGAAAATCCAACTGGCCAGATAATGCAAATGATTGAAGACTCATATCTGCTATTTGTGTTGAGGAAGTGGGTGTGTTTGTGTGACTAAGCTAAGTCTATGTCAGCATACTTGAGTCAGGAGAGAGAGAGAGAGAGAGAGGAGAGAGAGAGAGAGAGAGAGAGAAGTCAGGATGAGTGAATTGTTGTATATTCAATGACTGAAGCATTAATCATTGCAGAGTTATTGTAGTGATGAAACTGATGTGGTAAAGGATAGTGACATAGAAAATTGCTTTACAGGAGGTTCATCAAATAACAATTTCATGAGAATTTTATCGATAAATCATTTCCGGTACAAATTTGCCATTTTTTTTTTTAGTTGAATGTTTTCTTTACAGTATAGAATAATAAATTCTGTATATATAGTATGCCCAGACCATAGCAATGTAAAGTTTCATAAAAACAAGTGGTATTTGTACTTTTTTGTAACAATTACAAAAGAGAAATCATATATAAATGCATCTTGCTTCTTCAAAAGACTGTTGAAATGACAGTTTTAATATGACAATTGGCCAGTCCACATTGAAAACAATGGATCCATTTCTATGTTTGTTTGTTTGTACATACATCGGTGAGAGGCAATAGTTGATCAAACACAGCAATCAACTACATCATCAATGATAAACATTGAAATTCCATACAGTCGTTCAGACGGATGGTGATATCCCATACAAAACTACAGAAGAATCTACAATTAGAATATTCTTTTAAAATGTTAATATGATTTATATGCGAAGTGTTACAGACATTTGAAAAACCAAATAAAATTTTACTCATATTTCATAATACACATTTCTCCATCTTTGTTCGGTTTCTTTATGTTCAACTGTTTTGGGAACTGAACTACTTATATCTCCTCTGCCTCCATTGCTCAGCCTCGAGATTTTCCAAAATGTTCACTACAAATATAACAGTATTTTCTTTTTTTTTTGGTAACCTTCTCTCTCTCTCTCTCTCTCTCTCTCTCTCTCTCTCTCTCATTCATATCAGATAAGAAAAAAATGGTGAGAGAGA
>NC_090749.1:13710193-13730171 GCF_036898095.1 Palaemon carinicauda
ACCCGAAATTTACAGTAATAAATAATCAATTGATAACCAAAACACTTATTTCTTAAACTTTTCAGAAAAGTACTTTTAATTTGAACAAAAACATGGGTTTCCTTGCAATAGGTTCACGGTTGCTATTCCACAGATATTTAAAGGTGTCTAAAGGTTTCTGGTTTCAGTTCCAGTTCCATCAGAATAGATGCTCACCAGAACGTCAGCCGGGCAAGCCCAACCACCCCACTGTGGTGCCCTACCACAGCAGTAGCCTCCCCAGTAAACAGCTTAAACTCACGGCCCTGGGCAGGGATCGATCTCTTGCCACGCGAATGCGAGGCAAACACGTTATTTGAAAATAATTTTCTGAATACTTTTAATATAGTCCACTGGAATTGGGTAAACATGTGCTGTATGCCAGACCTTTGCTAAAATTCTACAGTTTATTATTATTGTTCTTAGAAACCTGATTGACTTCCTGCTATGAAAGATACTGATGATTTTGTTTATGGTACGCTCCAAGTTTTTCCAATTCATAATTAGACCTTATTGATAACTATTGCTATGATATATACCTAAAACTTTACAATAAACATCAAACTTGTAAACCATGGTCAGTCCATACTTCTCTCTCTTTCCAGTTACCAAGGCCTATAAGAGATGTTTTGCCTCTAATAGGAACTGCACCTGAAGCTTTCTCATATTCTTTGATAACCATATAAACATTCCTCTATGGCCTTTGTAGTTCAGAAGTTTTAGAAGAAACATTCTTTTCCTGTGTGACAGACAGTCTTTGCTAAAGCAATGCAGCTGAAGGAGAGCTGAGATTGATATTGTTTACACTGAAACACAGAACAGAGAATCAGAATCTCTTTAGTGGGGCCAGATCCCTTCAATTCATTTGACGTCTATCGAACGATTGAAGGTTATTGTTCAAATGCCAATTTCAAAAGACCTCAGTTATTAGAATCCATTTTGGGAGATTTGGTTCCAGACTATAAACCATTTGCGGCCATCTCTGGGCCATAAACATCTTGTATTTTTGCAATAAATCATTTTCTTTTCACTTGATAGAGAATTTTATTGAGTTTGTCCTTAATATTGTCCCCTAAAATTGACCCATCAAGACCGCATTTTCGTTATTCCTTTCGGTGGTCGTTGAAATGAACACACATGTGGTCAGACCTCCTCGTTACCACTATGACAGAGAGAGGAGAGAGAGAGAGAGAGAGAGAGAGAGAGAGAGGGGGGGGGGGCATGGAATCTGAAAAGTGAATCATGAAACGTCACAAAGAATCGTCAAATTCCGACGGTGAGAGATTCTGTGAATTATTGGGAAATTTCGCTTGCAGATCTAATTGTGAGTTTGGCAATGCCTTTAGAAGCGTTGTTAACGAGGCGATGCATTCAAAACAGAACCTGTTCTGTACACGAATGCGGTGGAGGGAGAGTTTTGGATCAGCAAGTGGGATTTCAAAAATTCTGAAATGTTTCATCGAGAAAGATTCCCGAGTCTCAACATAAACAAACTCAATATGACTAAGTCAGTCACTTTCCAGACAGAAATAAAACGTTATATTGAAAATCAAGTTTAATAAAATAGTTTGATAGGCTTCTGGTAATTGTTTTTCTTGTGAATTCAACATGTGACACAAAAGAAAGTTTTTACTTGAATGTTAGATGAATATTTTTTTTATCAATAAAACTGGAACAGTGTTTTACTCTGAGAAATATTTGTTATTATTTTTATCATTATCATTATTAAAAAAAGTTTTACTTATAGATATCAGCTCATAGACGAACACTTTATGAGTTTGCAACGGAAACCAGCATCAGTTCACCACGACACCCATTACGAAAATCTCTACTATCACTCTGGTCGACCATCTCCTCAGTAAAATATTATTGTTGTCCTGTTTTGCTACATATTTAACTTTTTTTTGTATATATATATATATATATATATGTATATATATAAATATATATATATATATATATATACACACACACACACACACACACACATATATATATATATATATACACACACACACATATATATATATATATATATAGGCCTAGTTATGTTTGTTTCTATTTGTAATGGTACAAAAATGTAGGCCTAATTATATTACTACCCAGTAAATACTTTTAAAAGTATGAGCTGTTGTCTTGTTATTTTGTTAGTTATGATTACAATAACAAAATTAGGCTTTGGTTCCTTCTGAGGGAGTTTTTTTCCTCTTATAATCAATATTTTTATTATTGTGATGATATATTAAAAAATCATTTATATCATATCATTGCATTGCCAAATATTTCATTCGTATTTTTTTTTTCTAATTCATTAACAGTTATTTTTTTTCGAGATAATGACCTCGTTACTTAAAGACTCGCTTTTGAAAATAGACGTCATTAATCTACTTGGGAGAAATGGAACACCCAAGAAACATCCAGTCTACTTATCATCTTCAACATCTTTTCTTGTGAGAAGTCTCGAGATGAGATGTCGTCCTTGAAGGCCCCACAACCTACTGATAAGAAGAAGAACTGCAAAGGAAAGATTTGTTTCTGCATCTGATTTATCACAGAAAATAGGGAAAGACTTCTTCTCCTATTCACTGTAGTCAGGCTCGCATGAGATTCGGGAAGAGAATGAATTTTGATTGAGACTCAATTAAAATTTGTGTATGTTTAACTTCATTTCTTTATGAAACCTCTTTTTTTTATTTCAAGTTAATCCCATAACAAAAGAACGATTTCTTTGTTCGTTTCCGCTTTAGTCATTCCTATTTCCTATATAAATCAAGTTTTTATTCCAGCTTGATACGGATGAAAGCTACAAAGTAAAGGAAGACGATTGTAAAAAAGAAAGAAAAAAAACTGTTACGCAGAGAATTGCAGACTTTTCTCTCTCTCTCTCTCTCTCTCTCTCTCTCTCTCTCTCTCTCTCTCTCATTCACAAACTTGATTTAACAACAATCTCTTCAACTTTTTCTCCTTCACACCCAGAGTCATCTCAATCGATGTATCATCATCAGAAACTGCAAACACCAAATTCTCTCTCACAATTCCATTAGGAAATCAAATTTTGTCTCTCGTATGGTGGAGTTTGTGGTTCTTGCATAATCAAGTGTAGTCTCAAATGCAAAGTTTATTGCATCCTGCAAAGCTTAACAATGGTACGAGAGATTGATTCTCCCACTTTCCTGGCTTATGAACTTCCAGTAACCAACATCATCACGAATTTCTTTCCTTATTTCCTTTATTCAACGTCCCATTCATCTCTTTTTTTCGCTTTCCTTTGCTTAACCGACTCCTGAAAGCAAAATTAGCGACGACCGATTTCTATTTTTGATTCTGGTCAAAATGAAATCTTCTGAAGCGTTGCCATTTCGAATTCTATCGCTTCACAATTTTAGATATGTTTGTTTTAACTCGCCTTATTCGGTTGGCTCTCTGTCGCCACAAATGTCTTGGATACTTTTAATCCGTACGAAAAAATCTTTCCTGCCATTCAGCTTTTCAGGTATTTCGTATAGTAGAATCTATGTCTATATTCATGTTTTAAAAACCTATCTACTTTAATGGAAATCAAGACTGAAGTTTTTATTATAACCAACCCCTAAATCCTGATTTTTATTATAATTATATTAACCAAAATTATAATGAAATGGCGTAAATAGGATCCCACATATTTCAGATACTTATTTGGCGTGAATACTTGATGTTAACGAAGTTCCATAGAAGGAACTAATCTTTTCATACTATTCATTTATGTGACATAGAAACCCTCACAAAACTATAAAGTGGGTGGTGTATGTATGATATAATCTTATGGTGCATATTTATCCCTACCTAGAATACTGTACAGACATTTGCTCCCACAATCCACAATGTTTCCATTGATGTATGAAGGTTTCAATTCAAGAAGTCCCAGACGTCGCTTCATTCGAGCTGAAAGCCTCAAGTCATTTTATTGCTGATTAAAAATTAAGTGATTTTTTATTTTTTTTTAGTTTATAAAGGATTTTGATCAAGGAGGAAACGCAGGTGTCCTGTGATTGTGTTCATTGATTATTTCATATATATATATAATATATATATATGCATATATATATATGCATATATATATATATATATATATATATATTCAAGTGATTAATCTCCACAAAATGTTACCTCCAGATATTATAGCATTTCAATTTCCACTCAGTCTTTTCACACACAGGGGTTAAGATTGCAAACCGCAAAGCAACTCTCATTATTTTGTCACTCCTACAACAACGAAACTTTTATATCAAGAAATCATTGCTTCTTACAGAAAAAAGTTTGTTGCAATCCTTAATAAGAAGGACTTGAAAACGCTTCTTCATTTGTATATCATTTGACTCATTTCCCACTTTTCTCTCCCCTTCAATTCCTTACGTAATCTTATCCTTTGCTTCATTACCTTTTCATTTCCATTGCTCTTCTTACTCATCTCCCAAAGGAGCACGCAATGTAGGGAAGGAGACGAAGGATTGATGCATTTATTGTTCGATATTACTTTCCTTTCGGATTTCCGCTTACACGGAAAGTTCAGAGGAAATGTTTCTTCTCTCACAAAATGCAATGAAAGATGTGAAATCTATTTTGGGATATTCATCCTAGAAACAGAGTGACATTGTCTCTAAAAATCAGCATTGTTGTAGAATATCAATAACTTTTCTTTCATACATTTTAAATTTTTCACCCATTCCATCAAATCATTATTTAATTATGCCATTGGAAAGGATGTGTGTGTGTGTGTGTGTGTGTGTGTGTGGCTGTAGCAGGTTAAATACATTAAACATGAAAACTACAAAGAGAGATTATTGTCGTCTGATCCTAGTCATCGTTCAATGGATAATTGGGATCTTCAATTTCATCGATCATTTCGCATGAATTAATAATATCATAAATGTATGCAATAAATAATAAGGGAAGAAATTATAATGACATATGAATTGATGATATTTCGGATCTGTTGTTGAAAATACATTGAGTAAAGGCAGACTATAAGTCAGCGCTTTAGTGATGTAGAAACGCTAATCTTAACCTTTGATTCCATACACTCCCAGCTTTGATATACTTATCAGACCTCTTCGTGAGGCCTGTTTACGAAATCAAAATAATTATAGAACAAATCATACCAAGGTTGTTTTTTCCTGATAAACAGATAAGGTAGAACATGACTCTAAAGTTCACTACACCAATCCATCATAATTAAGAAAAACTTGTTGTAGAGATTTCTTAATTGGGACCCTCTTCTTTGTTGGGTTGACTAAAGGATCACCAATTCTTATCTAAGATGATAGAAAGGAATCTTATGTGCTTGTTGGATGATCTCAATGCTCACCATAGGGAGTAACTGCATTCTATTTTCCTTACTATTCGCCATGTCTTAAGTCCTTTGGACTACTCATAAGTCTAGTAATTGCTTGGACTTTGTAAACGTTGACTCCACTGGAGTTATAACAGGCAAGCCTGGTTCTCCAGTTGGGACGCCTGATCATGCCTTAGCTTCGTTGGTAATTAAGACTGAGCAGCCTGTCCCTGTGTGTCAAACTCTTGTAAGATTACATATAAAATACCAAGTAAATATACATCAAATGTCATGCAGATTAGAATCGCATTTTGAGTGAAATTTAGTATTTGTATTTGTCATAAATGTAAAAAAAAAGGGTCAAGTTCGTTAATCCCTTGTCATTTGCTTCAATACCAAGTGAAAGACAAACTCTGATTCAATGATGATTGTAGACGTGCTTATCTGGAGAAGCAGGGGAGGGGGCCCGTCATCTTTCGAAGGATAACAGATTAGCTTGGAGATTTTACTCAGAGGACTTAGGCTTCAACTGAAAAGGAATACAATTTAGCCATAAAAGAAACCATTTCTGGTACAACCCAGTAACATAAGTTGTGGGCTACCATCTGCACTCTTTGGTGTTGACTTAGCAGTTTCTCCTTTACGTAGACCAGATGGCTCTTTCACTCACTGTCCAAAAGAAAAGGCAACCCTTTTGGTTGATGTCTCTGACATTGAGCAAAGTAATGAGAAATTTAATCTTCCTTATTCCAGTTTCTGACAATATGGATTAAAGTTTGAAGTATTTTAACATTTGCACATAAGGTCATATATATCTTGGTCTATCTTAAACCTACGGCCTCAACATATTTATTTTACACCGTGAGTCAATTGTTTTTGTAGGTGTCAATGGAAAAATTGGTTCCAACGGCCTTCGGTGTCCAGCAATAGTGATTTGAATATATCAAATTCAAAAAGGAAATAATGATTAAAATTACTTTTGATCTAAAATATATTGGCCACTTTTTCACTCTTTATAAATTATTCTATCTCATAGATCTTTTAGCACATATTTCATTTTAATGCTTTGTTCAGAGAGAGAGAGAGAGAGAGAGAGAGAGAGAGAGAGAGAGAGAGAGAAAGTCATATTTTCAGTGCGAGTCGAAAAAATCGTACAAATTTCATATGAATGCACAAACTCTGATTTTATTCACAAATTCTCTCTCTCTCTCTCTCTCTCTCTCTCTCTCTCTCTCTCTCTCTCTCAAAGTTCAATCATGTCACTATATTTGCAAACACCTAAGGCCAAACTTTTCCAGACCATTTTCTCATTTCCAAATATACTAATTAATGTTCTTCGGAAACTAAAACTTTCCCAAGCCTTTGCCTAAACACAGCTTCAAAAAACATTCCTCCAATTACTATTTCTTTTGACACCGGTCAAATAAATGCTCTCTCCCAATTACTTCATGACTCCTCAAAGTTTCCTAAATAGTGGAAGGTGATGATGAGACAGAAAACTTTTGTGGAATGAATGAAAAGTTTATGATAAAAGAAACTGAGCAAAATTCCTTGCAGAGAACTCACCCATTTTGGCAGACATCGGACTTTTTAGAAGAGACTAAACTTACCTCATGCAACTTTCGGTATCTTCATCGCTCGAACAGGAAAGTTAAAACTGTTTTCATTTAAACATTTACTAAAACCAGGTTGATAACGTTTCCATCAGACTTCAGACGAATATGCAAAAGTTGTTTTTTCGCCAAGAAGTATTTCGGTCCACACTAGACACCAGTTATAAAATCAGATCTAGCTTATTTTCTTATATATTCAAATTATTATTTTTTATTATTAATAGCTAAGTTACAACCCTAGTTGGAAAAGCAAGGCGATATAAAATTTATAACAGCTCCAACAGGGAAAAATAGCCCAGTGAGGAATTATCCACGTTGAGCTTATCTAATTACTCACTGGAACACTAAGGATTAATTTATACGGAATCAATATTCCAGATAAGTAAGTTTATCATATTCAGACAAGTGCTGCCTTGAACAAAAGAAAAATCTAAAAGTCGAGAAATGGTCCCATTTACTTGCTACAGAGACTCGGAGGTCTCTTGGGTAAGAGCAGACATTGCTCTATGCATAAATGGATGAATGGAGAGAGAAAAAATGATAAAGGAAAGTTATAACGCCTCTGAATATGTGATGATTTCCTGCATAGTTTGAGTGACTGACACTCAGAGTATGAAAGGAGAAACTTGGAAGGAGAGTTTTCCCATAAATCTGATTTACTTCATATGAATACATAAGTGAAATATTTATGATCAGGGATAATAAAAAGGAGAATCATTCTGTGTGATTATCACGATGAATCTCATCAAATTTACCAAATATCGATAAAAAGCAATAGAAGTTTCCAGTTAGCCAATGAGGAATTCCTCAACCGAAGTTCTTTGGATGTGTATTTTTTCAAGTTTTCATTACCCATAATTCTAATAGATTAATTTACTCAAATGAAATAAAAGGTCAAAGGAAACTAAAGATAAGGTTATGGAATGTGGGATCCACTGGGTCATATTTCTCAAGGTCTTTAAAGTTCAACTTTTTTCTTCTAATTCACTTTTGTTTAATACTTTTGAAACTGAATTATAGATAAAAAGAGAAACCAAAAAAAAAAAAAGTTTAACCAAACTAATTCTTCGTTGGAACCAAAAGAAGTCAGCAAAAAGTAAAGCAATCCATCGTAAAGGGAATAACCAAAATATTAAATAACAAAAATGGCAATTACAAAATTGACAATAAGAACAGCAAATCTCTTTGCATCTGAATTGGATAGTAGGAAAACAACTCTTGACTCTATAGATTGCCTTGAGAAGGAAAATGGCAACTGTTAGATATCATGTTATTATCGGGACAACAATTTTCTATTCCGGCTCTGTCTTTCCTTTTGGAATTTCATTTCTTCGCGGTTCTTCGGGAATAAGCGAAGGGAGAAGGAAAGGAAAACCTGATCGCCTTGTGTCCCAACATAAATTATGGTCAGGAACTGCAATAAATCTCTCTGGGATGAGATGTGCAGATATTTGCATAAATGGTCCTCGTGAATAATGGGATATGTTGCTTTAAATCATGACCAGGCTAACACACTCTTAAATTGGATCGAGTCTTTACCTAATTCCAAGTAGCGGAACAAGATCTGAGAACTAAAAGGACATATCTTTCTGCAATAAGAGGTCTTTTCCTTGCATCTATTTACAGTACCTTTCTAAAGCTTCTTCTAACCAGTAATTTTGAAATAACATATCCAGCAGGGATTGAAAATTATAATAGAAAAACCAAAGCATAATAGTGCATGGATACTGAATGTATTTTTCAACTCAATAACTAAAATTTTCATTCCAGTTACGACACTAGTAAAGTAGGATATTCTTTTCACAAATGAGTCATTTATTTTCTCAATGATAACAATATTTGTAATGTACCAACTGATATAAAACAATAACGTCAATGCAAATATCAATCCGCATATCAAAACCCCTTCCTTTTATGCAGGATAAAATAATAAAAATAAGACGCAATTAATATTAATATGATTTATGAACCAGATTCATTACAGTTTGCATTTAAAGGGAATCATATAGGAAGTCTGTCATCTAATAAGATGGGGTTGGACACGTGACAATAATGAGAGTAGACATCCAGAGAAAAACAGAGGGAATTTGTGGGACCAGAAATGAAGGTTTCCTTTTTCATGTGTTTGTCTGTCGCCAGTTACCGCCTTTTTGCCATTAATCATTTTCACACTTTATCTACGTTTCACTTTCATTTTTATCCATCTTACTCTTCTCCTGTTTATTCATTGCATTCATTCCTCTTAAAATGGAATTCCTCTACGACTCTACAAAAGGAGAATCAAATCCTTCCAATTCTAGTTTATATCGTAATCGATGTTAACACTTGGTAGAATAGATTGTGTTATGGGGATCCTTTGGTAGAGAGAGAGAGAGAGAGAGAGAGAGAGAGAGAGAGAGAGAGAGAGAGAGAGTTTTCGTACTATCTGTTTTTGTTTGGTGAAACTATCCTTATGTTGATTTTCCAATCCCCAGTATTTACATAATATTATGATTAGAAATAATTCATATTTATCTTGAAAATTACCTGTTCAGTTTCTTTTTCGATTCAATTCAATCATTAGAGTTCCAGAGAGAGTGTACAAAAAGAAGATGATATTTATTAATACATTTCTTGATCTCTATGATCATTTCCCTTGTTAAATCTCGTTACTTTAAGTTTTCTTCAAAACAATAATCAATATTGATTAAAAGAATAGAAGTTTATTGAGTCTTAATTTTCCCTTTTTCAAAGTAATTGGTTAAAGAGCTTATAATTGGCAATGGATATTGAAGTTCAATTGTTTGTGTTTACTCTAAGTAATCTCTACTATTTTAATTAGAACCTCGTTTGCTAGATGAGAGCAATAGCTATCAAAAGCCTTTGGGGAGCAAGCTCTAATAGCCATCTGTTGAGGCAAAATCAATTATTTTCTCATATTTGAACAACAGAGCATAGGAGCGTCATGTGAGAGGCAATGTCAGACAAAGGGATCCAAAAAGGGTCATCAGCAAAACGACTTTCTTTTATGTCCTCATGGAACAAGACTTGAGACATATCTAGAAACAGAGCCAGTTACAGTCTCAGGCTTCATAACAATCCTATGCAAACGATGGAGTCTTTCTTGCAAACGTGTTTTGCACCATTCATTGCTCGCCCCAACAGAGAAAAATATTATAACACGAGTTTGGCAGCTGCGTCAGACGTCGTTCTAAAGTTACATTGTAATTCCACAAAGCTCTCTCTCTCTCTCTCTCTCTCTCTCTCTCTCTCTCTCTCTCTCTCTCTCCTAAATATGTATAAATTCCCACAACTTTTATATGATTCTCTATACAATTTAGTTACACTTCAGAGATCTTTCCACCACTGATCCATACGTTGCCCTCAACGCCGTTAGGAAAAGGTCAGTATTCTTCTGTTATCTTTATTTTAGTCACGTCATTAATATCCAAATTACAGAAGAACCCAAAGCAACGACGTCCTAGCCCATTAATCTCCTTCCAACTTCCATCATTACAGCGCGGGCTATTAACGATCAAGTCAAATAAACATGCAACGAACATGATTCTCATGAGTTACGAAGGACAATGTTTATGTTTAAAAGCTTCATAAGGACGAAGACGCCATAGATTTGAATGTTATGGAAGAGTAATAATAATATTCTCAGATATGAAGTTTCAGACTGCAGTGAATGGGTCCTCGAACACGCGACAGTCAAACATTAAACTTCTCTCTCTCTCTCTCTCTCTATCCTCTCTCTCTCTCTCTCTCTCTCTTATCAAGTCAGATGATCAGTATTGGATTATGAGATCCCCAAATAGCGTCGTATTGTTCAATGTGAAGGTAATGAAGCCTCATTAGTCTCCCTGAATTACTTGGTTCATTTCATTATCACAGACGACATTCATTGCCAACAATGCCTCATTCAATCCATATTTCAGTTTTTGTAATGGAATCAACGAATTAATCGATCAGTAATGGATATCAAATGCATTTTGAATAAATATCATGTTTATATTATGATGTCGTTTACGTTAATGCTGTTCCTTTATTTTTCTTTCTTTTGATTCCTGTCATGACAGGCACAGAATAACTGATTGTGGCTAGTTCTTCCCCCTTCAGATAAAAGATTGGTTTGTTTTCAACAAACTTGTGACGCATTTAATGATGACATTATGTGATTACATAAAAACAAGTCAAAGTATCTTACCAGTGCGCAGTCAGACGGTAGGGGCAATCCAACTGAATAACAAAAAATGATAGTAAAGGAGGGTAGAAGAAAATACTATGATGTCCTTATCCTTCCTTCTTTTTTCTCTCTCTCTCCTTTTGACACTTCCTTATAAATACTTATTCGTCCCATCTGTCTGTCTGTCTGTCTGTCTCTCTCTCTCTCTCTCATCTCTCTCTCTCTCTCTCTCTCTCTCTCTCTCTCTCTCTCTCTCTCTCTCCAAGTACCGAAACTACGCTATAATAAAAATGCCTTGAAAAAGATGACAATCTTTTGGTGAAACCAAATTCGCTTTTGGCAAAGAAGCAAGAAAAGAATATGTCAATAAGAAGAATCTTTGTGTTAAAAATGATAATATTTGTTATAGAAGACATTTTTATGCATATCTTTTTTCTGTTGCACATATAGCCTAATTATACTATTAGGCTCCGGGTGATAAAATCAATGCTCAGTTTCACGGTCGTCCAGCCCGGCCTCATTAATGGTGTCCCTGTCCGAGCATCATAGCGATTTGGTACTCACAGTCTCTACCGTCCCATTATCGTTGTTGGGTTTTCTATTTAATTATGATTTAGGTGCATAAACAATAACAACAACAACAAAAATAACACCAATCACAAGAATAAACCGCAATGCAGAAACAGACACAAATTCTATATCTATATTGTTTCTTGTGTTTCTGTAAATAGAAGTTTGTAAAAGATGAATCTTCTGCTAACTACAACTGTCCTCAGGACTCACTCAAGTTTTGGGTGTTGAGGCAAATTGCCTCCGAACAGTTTTTCGGTAAAGTTCCCTCGACAGATCTTTCTTTTGCTTTTAGGAATGATCAATAATATGCATCCTTTAATTTTATCTCTCTCTCTCTCTCTCTCTCTCTCTCTCTCTCCTCTCTCTCTCTCTCTCTCTCTCTCTCTCTCTCTCTCTCTCTCTCCATAGTGTGCAACCAGCTTTTTAGTAGATACTTCATTGAGAAATTATAGTTCTTTGAGCACATGGAATTTTTCAATATCTTTTAACAGCAGCATAAAGTTATGTCAATGCAATCGTTGCTAAATAACTAATATGACACCTGGGTGACTGATATAACCCCGTGGGTCTCTCTCTCTCTCTCTCTCTCTCTCTCCTCTCTCTCTCTCTCTCTCTCTCTCTCTCTCTCTTTTCTTCTTCTTCTTCTTCTTCCAGGTGTCAAAGTTCATTGCAAGTCAGCATAAGAAAACGTCAACAAAATCTCTTTCTTAACAACAACAACTTCCCAAGTCCAACGATTGAATGCACTCGACTCCAATTGATGCATCCATGTATCAATTCTTTTATTTCATAGATGTATATGTATACATGTACATATTGATTTATGTATGAACGGGTGTATTAGATATTTGTTTTATAATTTATATATAAATCAGAGATATGAACATATTATAACAGTCGTTTCTTTCATTTGCTCTCAAAATTTATGCTTCACTTCCAAGAGAGAGAGAGAGAGAGAGAGAGAGAGAGAGAGAGAGAGGAGAGGAGAGAGAGAGAGAGAGAGAGAGAGAAAGAGAGAGAGAATTAAGATAAAATATATAAAATATATAGGTACACGATTAGAGAGAGAGAGAGAGAGAGAGAGAGAGAGAGAGAGAGAGAGAGAGAGAGAGATAATTGCTGCTTTACAGTGAAATTATTTCGTATAAACTCAATCTGATACTTCGTGAGTGTTGGTCCTCTGCTTGCAATTCTCTACGTAGACACGATTAAGGGAAATAGCAATAAATGAACTCATACTTTTTTACAAGTTCATCATCAATTTTCTAAGAGATTCTTATTGATGAAGAAAATAAACAAAAACAACTGAAGATGACTAAATCCTTTTCATTGTGGGAAAGCAGCAATGAAGGTATGTTGGGGTGGGGGGGGGGGGGAGGTTGCAACGTCATCCTCTGTGCAGATAGAATACATTCATTTTCTGAAGCCTCTCTTCATTTCTTGATCAAAAGGATAGTTACTGAAACAAATAAAACGATTCCAATTAACTAAAAATAGATTATAAACCAATATTAATGAAACGACTTTGCATAATAATATCAAAAGCAAAAGATAGTTAAATCCTCTCTTGCAATTTCTAGAATTTACAAAGTGTTTTTTTATTCCTTTGAAATGCAATGAATATCAATCAAATTTTGACACCAATTGTCCTTTATGGTATTCCTTCATTGGTCATGAAGGAATCACTGAATAGAGACGTTTCTCAGTCACAAAGTATAATATCCTTCTATCCTTCTATCACTCAAAGAAGGAATAATAAGGAGATAACATGTTCTCTTTATTGAATCCCTTTCAGAAAATCTAATCTCATTAAATAAACTAAAGGTAATTAGCTCTCTCTCTCTCTCTCTCTCTCCTCTCTCATCTCTCTCTCTCTCTCTCTCTCTCTCTCTCTCTCTCTCTCTCTCTCTCTCTCTTGCTATACCAATACCTTCCTTGCCATCTTGCTTCCTGGTACGTAGGAACATTCAATGAATAAATTGCAAAACGAAAATAATAAGAATCAAGAGAGATGAAAGAAGACAAGAGGAAGACTATACAGTTTTCATTACAAGAAATATTATCAACGTCTGTCATTGTAACTCTCTCTCTGAATCCAGCCTTCATTGCATGTGCATGTGTTTGTCTATGGGATATTTGTCGTGAATAAAGAATTATGTCTCTTGCTTAGTTATAGAGACAAGACAAGTATTTCTGTAATTATGTGCTTTGGGATTATAAACCCCTTTCAATATTTGCATCGCAACTTGTTGTATAAAACACACATGATAATATCTGGGTGTAAATATCAGCATCAATATATCCTTTAAGACATAGCATCGTCCACAATGAAAGACGAATATCAGTAAGTGATGATACTTTCAAAATGTTTCTCTAGAAAGCTGATGCAATGGATATAAGGAAGAGGGACATCCATTAAAGGGTTGTAGACTCATTAGTGAGGTTATCCCACCCTGATGCCAACGACATTATTGATTTCTACTCCTTTTAGTTTAGGGTTTAAAAGCCGATCATGAATGGAGAGACAAGGGACAGTGACATTGACCTTGCTAGCATAACAATAACCATGAGATTGACCATATATACATTATGATCAGTGCCCAAGTCCTTCTCTAGCCAAACTGGCACTAGGGTGTGATAGGCAATGGCTGCTAAGGACTCAGCAGGCTCCCCAAAGCACCCATCCTTAGCTCACAAGGATGGTGAGGTTGAGGATACTACAAGAAATTATTGAGCTTAAGCGGGACTTAAACCCAAGTCTAGCAGATCGGCAGGCAGGTGTACCAACCGTGTGTCACACGATCGTACATAATTCATTTTGTATATAATATGCTTGTATCTTCTCTCTTCCCTCGCACTAAAAAGAACCAGAATAAAAATGTCTGCGTTTCTCCTATGTAACATTGTCTGTTTCTCGAATATGTAATTTCCTGTTTCCTTGAGGTTTTGTATACAAAGGAGAGTGTTCTATAATAAATTAACTCAGTTGCTTTCACACTGCCTTTGGTGTTCACAACCTTTCTCTCGGCACCGTCACATTGGTGACCCCGGAGTGACTCGAGCAGGTGGTCAACGGCTCGCATGTAACACTGTCTGTTTCTCGAACATGTAATTTCCTGTTGCCTTGAGGTTTTGTATATGAAGGAGAGTATTCTATAATAAATTAACTCAGTTGTTTTCACACTGCCTTTGAGTTCACAACCTTCTCTCGGCCCGTCACACAAGGACGTTTTCAATAGATTACCATGACCCTAACGAGAGAATAAAATATCTGGCACTGTGGGCTGTTAAAACCACAAAATTTATATGATTCTAAGTTCGTTTGAATAGAAAAATCCGCAAATCACAGAAGAATTGAGCAATTGAAGATAATGGAACATAAAAACTACAATAATCTTAAAAGGATGAAACAATGAAAGAGAACCTCTATTAAAGAAATGTAAGAATAAAACAATAATCAACACAACATTCCTGAACACCTACACTATGACTATTTGCAACAGCCGGAAATATAAACTTTCAAAGGTCAACACTGTTTTTAAAAATAACAAAAGTATAAATTGATGTGATTAAAACATAAAAATTTGATGTTTTTTGTCAAGAGGAATAAAGAAAATAGCACAGCAGAAGTCAACCACATAAAGGTATTTGGTCAGATATTTTATTTGATACAAATAGAACAGAAATATAGACTGGATTTTTTGTGTGTGCGGGGGCTGGATAATCTCTGAGAAAACACGTTATACCATAATATGCATCGTGTTCCCTAAGAGGTTTCCTAAGAGCTACAGGGTGAAAAAAGATGGAGGAAAGGCAGGTGGCAGTAGCAACAAATGGAAAGGTCCATTCATCTTCTCTCTCTCTCTCTCTCTCTCTCTCTCATCTCTCCTCTCTCTCTCTCTCCTCCTCTCTCCTCTCTCTCTCTCTCTGTTTGTGTGTGTTTCTTCGTTCATAAACCCTTGTTTCCAATGACATAATTCAAAATCTTGACCGGTTGATATCGTTATAGTTCAAAACGACCATTGGTTTACAACTCGGAAACAATACATACTTATTTGGTTCTTGTTTTTGCCTTTATCTCAGGTGAGAACGGCATTGTCTTATTATTGGCACGCAACGGGGGAGGGGGGGGGGGGGGGTCGGCATTTCAAAGGAATAATTTGGTAATGAAATGATAACTCATGTTTTAATTGTACTCATATCAACCAACAATTATACTTATGCTAGCGTTAAATGGCCACTGTTTTGAACTGTATTTATTCATGTGTGTATGTATAACTATGGAGGAAATGACTTTATACATGATTGTTCCAAGCAAATACCATATATGCTTGCATGTTCATGTATGACCTTGTCTACAAATCAATGCGTTTTACGATGTTTGATGTTACGCTTTATTTGTGTAAAATTGGTCCTTGAATATCAAAGCGTTTTTGGGGATTTAATTCTTCGGAGGTTTAAATGATTTTCAGAATAAAAACGTCAGTCTCATTTCATTTTAATTAAAATTTGAATTGCCATACTGTTTTTGGGGGTGAAGTTGGCACAGGCAAACAGTCAGTAAATTCATGTCCTTTTTTTAATAATAATCTACGACTCTAGGAAATGATACAAAACTATGTGACGACTCATTCAGTGTTCTACAGCCATTGAGTATGGATGTGGTAGTGACATGGCTATCTGTTGGTTTTCTTATGGAAAATAAACTCTTATATATAAATTTTGAAGATTTCTTATACGTTATCTTTTATAGAATGCTATGGAGAAAAAATAACAATGACATGTCTGAGAAAACAAAAACAGAAGAAATAAGCCTGACTTTCCTTCGAGGGACATCTGGACTCCAAGAAGCTGTTGTATGACAAATAAGAAAGTCTTCAGTTTCCTCTTGAAAGCTATAATGTCTTCAATCATTCGAATGTTTCATGGGAGCTTATTACATAGTCTCCGGGCCACATATTTAAAGGCCCTAGAGCCCAAACTA
Source organism: Palaemon carinicauda (assembly GCF_036898095.1). NCBI lineage: Eukaryota > Metazoa > Arthropoda > Malacostraca > Decapoda > Palaemonidae > Palaemon > Palaemon carinicauda. The sequence continues at coordinate 13,726,861 of NC_090749.1, forward strand.
GACATAAATCTAAGTTCCAACAGTTTGAAGCCATCTGTAATTATTCTCGTGTCGACACGATTTGTTGGCTGCACAATATGTAGCAATTCTCTTAAGTATTTTGGACTCCCTTTTCTGATATCTTAGTGGGTTATTTTAAATTCAATTCTCGCTTTAATCGGCAGCCAGTGTAAATCGATTAGTATAGGGGTGATCCTTTCTCTAGGTGGGACACCTTTTATCAGTCTTGCTCCTCTGTTTATTATGTTTTGTAATTTTCTAAGTTGCACTTTTGGTAAATTGTAGAAGATAGAGTTGCAGTAGTCAATCCTGGTAATAACACAGCTTATCACAAGTTTCTTTACAGAATTTTCCTCAAGGTACATTTTTATAATCGCATTATTTCTTAGATGATAATCAGCAGTTTTTATTACATTATTTATTTGTTAAATATATTATTATTCTATCTTAGTATAATTTCATTCGTTTACTTGGTGATAATCTCTCTCTCTCTCTCTCCTCTCTCTCTCTCTCTCTCTCTCCCTCCTCTCTCTCTCTCTCTCTCTCTCTCTCTCTCTATGAAAACGAAAAGTACTGAATTTTCTTCTCTAAATTCCGTCGAGTCAAAGAGAATCTGAAGAAACAGTTGCTCTTATGACACTCGCCTAAAGAGAGCTGAGCTTCTCTTCTGTTTCTCTTTACTGCAATTGCTGTGTTTGAAGAGGAAATTTATTTAAATCAAGCGAAGAAAAGGTATTATATGCCTGGATGAAAAACGCGTAGGCATTTTTATTATATCTTAATTAATATTATCGTGAGACGAAAATTTGGAATTAGGTTTACTCAATATTCATTATATTCAGAAGACTTGTTCAGGATATAAAGTAAATTTTAGATAAATTAATTCTCGGTGTAGATTAATTTGACTAAATCTAGCCTGAAAACCTTCCACTCTTTAAACAGAGATAATTGTGAGACTAACATCACCGTCATTAATTAGTCTCTCTGATATTCTCATGAGATTGGCGTCTTCACTTTACGAGAACATAATATCTCCTGAAATATGTTTAGCAGTTATGAGTAAATACTTTAAAACATTTGTCATGTAAATACTCAAGTGGATGTTGCATTAGGAATAAGAACTATTTAATCTCTCTCTCTCTCTCTCTCTCTCTCTCTCTCTCTCTCTCTCTCTCTCTCTCTCTCTCTCTCTGTGGTTTCTTGAGAAGGATTGACGTCAGTGTTGATGTAAGGGAAGAAGTCAAAAGGCAGGAGGAGGAAGAGACGAAGTCAGTGCTTGACTGACCAAAAGAAAAAAAATGCTTATCGCTCTCTCCTTTCTTTGCATCGGTTTTACATTTATGTTTTTATAGACAGAAGTTTTTATTCGAAGGAAATCATCATCTACTGAATTTAGTTTAGTTCAAAGGTATTTGGCTAATCTTTAATGTACTTAGCAGCACTACATTGTTTTCACACGAAAAGTCCTAAACTGTTTCTTCCATCTCTTTCTCTTCTTTCCCCAACGAGATTTAAGAGTTAGAAATCAAATTCTACAGACTCCCGATTAGCAATACGCTGCAAATAATGTTTATCGAATTACTAAGATATCATTCCCCTTTGGAGTCTGATGTTGTTTCATCTTTGTCTGCATCTTTTCCCACTTTTATGTGGAGTCGATATTTCTGGCCATAGCTCTCCATCTACCTCTGTCCTAAACTTCATCACTGGTTTTTAAAGAGAAGAAGATCAATATGATTATCTATTGAAACCTTTTCAATAATCTTAATCTTCTAAAATCACCTAATCCTGACACACTAACTACCTATACATCCCTTGAACACACACACAGACAAGTAAACGATCGAAACGGTCTTAAATAAAAAGAGGGTATTGCAACGTTCAGCACAAAAGCCTTCATCGGAAGTCATATCCAAAATCTATCCCTTTTCGATACATTTGGAAATATGGTGAATATGCAATTGTCATTTCTCATCTCCTCTTTCCCTTTGTAACGGATAACCTTTAATCTTTAAGGTCCCATTTTCTCAGTTTATCCAGTTCGTCTCCTTTTAAAATAAAGAGGGGTTGGTTTGGAATTTTCATTGAAAAAAGGTAAAAAAGAAAAGAGCCCTTGACAAAAGAGTTTTCGCTGCATGATATGTTATTATATCTCTTCAACATCAGAGGTTCAGAGTTACGTTGAAATACGAAATTATAATCAATTTACCATTAATGCTCAGTTATTTCATATCTAAAACATAGATTCTTCCTCTCCAGACACTGGTCAGTTTTTGTCAGACAGACACGCCAGTACACAGCTGTTTCTGCTCCACCAGATCTTCCTACCTATTAGCGATCTCTTTCCACTAATCCATGATAAGATCCAATTAGGATTATGGATTGCATAGGATTCGAGAGAAGGATAATCTACGCAGTGGAGAGATTGTTCATCTGGTGAAGATGATTGTGTCTGGGAAGGGATGCAAGATGTGCATGACACAATCAGGATAACATAATGAAAGATATATTGAATGTGAACACAAATTCAATACCAATTCCCATCAAGATGTAGTTACTTAGCTAAGAAAACAATTTGATAATGCATAAGAAATACCTATTGATTGAGGAATATGCACGCAATAAATTTTAAGAAGACTTACTTTTGAATTAATGCCACTAATGTTTCATTTATCAAACGAAGATCCGTTATCCTTAGTGTGTGGATCGGAAAATTGTCTCTAAGACAAAAAGAGGAGGCAGTGTTTGAGAGAACAGAGATGAAAGGTAGATTATGTGAATACCACTGCTTGGAAGATTGGAAAATGGAATAAGATGAATGTCAGGCATAGTAAAGGTAACAGAGATGATAAGAGTGTCATGTCTAAGAATTTGTGGGCACATGTTGATTAAGGATGGTGGGGAGGGAGTGAGGGGCTTGGGAGGAACCTGTTTAGGGGGAGAAGATCGAGAGGGAGCCAGAGAATCAGATGGCGAGATAAGGTGAAGGATGATATGGAGAGAAAAGGTTTGGGGAAAGAGGATGCCTTTGTTAGAAGGCATTGGAGACGGAGCATCAGGCAACCAACCCCCTAATGTAGGGATAACGGTGGAAAAGAAGAATAAGTCTGCTAACATCTTTTGAAGTATAAACGATTTCAATTTCATATCACTAAACACCGCTGAATATCTATCTAAGTCAACAATATCGATAATCTAAATTCGTAATGGCAAAAATCTTCTTGGACCAAGTTTACAAATGATTGTTTTAAACAATCCCATTGTGTTCATTGCATCGTTTAAAGAAAGGACACAATCATAGAAAAGGGAAT
>NC_090749.1:13730671-13766748 GCF_036898095.1 Palaemon carinicauda
TCTCATCTAACAAACGAGGGTCTAACCAAACTAGTCGAGGATTACTTAGAGTAAACACAAACAATTGAACATCAATATCCATCGCCAGTTATGAGCTCTTAAACTTTTGCTTTGTATTTTGAAGAGAGGTCAAAGGAACAAATCTTAACAATTGGAAATGATCATGAAAATCAAGAAATGTATTAAGAAAATATTAATCTTTTCTTAATTTTTTGTTGTACAGACTTTCTAAAACTATAACAGGAACTGAATTCAAGAGAAAATAAGCATGTGATTTTCAAGATAAATCTGAAGTATTTCTAATCACAATATTATATATGAAGAAATAACACAAAAAACAGATTGTGGGAAAACACAAATAAACAATACCTCTCTCTCTCTCTCTCTCTCTCTCTCTCTCTCTCTCTCTCTCTCTCTCTCTCTCTCTCTCTTCTCTCTCTCTCATCCAGTACTTTTGACTAAAGGACCGCCATAACACCTCCCATTCCACCAATTGTCAAAATCCCAACTATGAGGAAATGTACGAATAATTAATGTAAAACAATGATAACCTGAGACAGACAAACACACAGGAAAAAGGAGACCGTCATTTTTGGGACCACAAGATCCCACAGTTTTCTCTGGATTTTTAATCTCATTATTGTCACGTGTCCAACCTGGAATGAATCTGATTCAGAAATTAGATTAGTATTAATGATATCTAGAAGTTAAAATGGGATTTAACACGTTCAAAGTAACTGAATTAATCTAAGGAAAAATATTGATATTATTTATTCTCTGATTCCCGGAGATGTTGTATCATACAGAAAAATGTTTGGTCTAATGAACAGAGTTATTCTCAAATCCGATCTTGAGGACGGAAGCATGAATGGAACATTAGCATTCGGTAATCAGTTGCAGAGGAGGAAAGTAACATTTCTGAGAAATGTCTAATAATATAAAGAATACTGCAAGGAAGAGAGTTTAATAAATCCTTGGGATAGTTAAGTCATTCTTCTTTTACGTATTTTGAAGGCTTCTTTTCTTATGTAAGGAGAGGAGACATGATAGGGCCCTAAGTAAATGAAACTCCGAAATTCTCCTGACTCAAAAATGTAATGCGGGACTACATGGCAGGTTGAGCACTAACATTCATTTACTTTTAATATGTTTGTCCCTCCTAGGTGGAAAAGAGGGGAAGAGGGAATTGAAATCGCAAGAGAGAGAGAGAGAGAGAGAGAGAGAGAGAGAGAGAGAGAGAGAGAGAGATTAAATAACCTTTGAAATGATATATTGAGATTTTCTTTTCTGGAAGTGAAATAATAAATCGAAGTGTCCCGAATAGTTTTATCGCTTGGAGACGTCACTCACCGATGTCTTCTTTTGAGGGGAGGGAACATCTCAGTGACATCTGACGTCAAACTTTGATTAACATCAATGGATATTTATGGATGCAATAAACATCCAATGGAAAGCAATAAGAAATTCATGGAGAAAGTTTATGTTTTTTCCAGCAACCCCTTCATGCTGCAAAGGGAGGTTTCAAAAAATATTCCATTTGATTAATGTACCCATCCTATTCACACAAGGAGTGAAGCTGCACGCTTAGCACCAACACATCTACAATGTCCTCCTTCCCTCTATGTCTAAAGAAATATCTTCAGAGGTTATCTTTATACATCAACTTCAATAATAAGTTTTTCTTTGATAGTTTGAATGGAACTTTTATTGACTGTAACTGTTCCTTTTTTCCCTCTTCTTCACGCTCATGAGGGGTGGTAAGCAGATACCTTTTCCCTTCCCTCTATCCTCCTCCTCCTCCTCCTCCTCCTCCCCTCCCCTCCCCACCTTCCTCTCCCCTCCGATCTCCCAACCCCCCCCCTTTCCTTACCCTCCTCCATTCCCTTCCGCTTCCCTCCTCATCCTCTCCCCTTCCCTCCCCTCCTCTTCCACTCTCCTCCCCTCCCTTCCCTTCCCTCCCTCCCCCTCCCTCCCCATTAACAAAGATCAGACCTTGGGAGGGAGACCAACACCGAGAGCCCACTGATCCATCTGCTTCCACATTAACCTTTCCTGCAAAGATGTAAACAACAAAGATGGAAGACTTAAAGGTTTGGTATTTCACAAATAAGTAATGTAACACCAGTCCCTCTCATCTCAATCATCCGTAGGTCTTCTCAGGTGAAGGAACCAGACTCTTCTTCTTCCTCCAAAACTCGTCTTTCAAACTTTGCTTCGTAAAAACTCAACTAACTTCGGCCAATTTCTCATCAGATCAATAACGAAGACTTTTAGAAACTTGAATAATTCTCAATATTTGTCAACATGACACTGGGATAAGTCTCCACTGACTAACTATTGTTTCCATTAGGAAGAAAAAAGCGTTTTTTCATATCATGTGCCAAGAAAAATTATGAGAGAGAGAGAGAGAGAGAGAGAGAGAGAGAGAGAGAGAGAGAGAGAGAGAGAGAGAGAGAGAGAGAGAGAGAGAGAGAGAGAGAGAGAATATAACCTTTCTGAGCAAGGACTTTTCTTCCTGATAGAAGAGAGAGAAAATAATTTCATCCCATGAATATTCAGATCTATTTAAACGAAACACTCTTTGTGATAAATAGTTTTTTTTTTTCAGTTTTTTCATGAAAACTGTTTTTAAAATAAGACAATTCAAACCGAATGTTTGATGCAATAACATTTCTTTTATTGTGCAAATATAAATGTTCATAAAAAAGATCAGCAATGAGTTGGTAGGAAAATTGTCATGTAAATGTACAATAGATAGCAAATTTCTAGTAATCCTGAAGTGATGGTTGTTTCCTTAGGGAAAGGAAACTTGTAGTAATGTCCGTTGCATAGCATTTATTCATTAATTCTATATCTGGCATATAATAGCTGTTTCTGCTGAATTTACTAATTCCTTTCAATAGACGTAGAATAAATATTATTATTTCTGTTTAATAATAGCTACAGGATAAGTAGCTGTAACATACAGTGCTCTGATATCCCTTTCAGACATCGCTTCTTTAGACTCCATAGGAACAATTGACTCATGTATTTTTCCTTGTTGTAATAATAGTACACAACTTTTGTATTCATTCCTTTCAATTATTAATTATCAATGGGTTTCCGGTGTGTTTACTTATGTCGATTTATTTATTTATTTATTTATTTATTTATTTTATTTTTTTTTGTCAGGTCTTCTGCTTCCGCTATCATCTTAATTTGTTGGAAAAACTTGTGGTTTTTTAAATTCTTATTCCTGATCTGGACATCAACCTCTCGTATAACTTCATCCACAGATAATAAAAGTTTCTAAATGGCTGCTCAATATTTAGTTAGATATACATACACACACAGATTCAACCCTTCCCACCCCCACCCCTTTCCTAACTACAACACGGCAGTTGTAGTTTCCGAGTGTTCCTCTCGGGGTGCCACTTCCCATCAAGGTATGATTACTTCCTCTCTCCCTACAAGAGGAGCAAGGAGAGCTGGAAAATAAGCGTAGTTGGGCAGGGAGAAAAAATAATCAATATGAGAGTTCATTGCTGCAATAAGATTTAATAACCAAAAATAATTGGCAGCATCAAGGATTTCTCACTTCCCTAAAATCGATTAGCAAAAAAAAAAAAATAGAATAAAATAATAATAATAATAATAATAATAATAATAATAAGGGACAAAAAATATTCAAGATATTATGAAGTTCCTTTTGGAATAATAATAAAAAGCCTATTGATAAAAGATGTAAATATAGGTAACCTCCGAAGATGAATATCTTTTTCCTGGACATACGAGTACAATGAAGAGGGTCAGTGGAGGGTTGCAATTGCATACTATGTGTAAATAAGATCCACAGAAGAAAACGGATATATATATATATATATATATATATATATATATATATATACAAATATATATATATATGTATATATATATATATATATATATATATATATATATATATATATTTATATGTATATATATATATATATATATATATATATATATATATATATATATATATATATATATATATATATTATATATATATATATATATATAATATAGGTAACATATACAGTATATATATATATATATATATATATATATATATATATATATATATATATATATATATATATATATATATATATATATATATATATATTTGTGTGTATATGTGTATGTGGTGCACATATAGTGACCACTTTCCAATTCAAGAGTTGATTAAACACAAGAAAAGAGTCGGAATTATTTCTCCGATACCCATAAAAATACATCCAGATCTTATGGCTTCTGAAAATCATGCATGATTAGGTACTAAAATCATTTTAGGTCTCTTGATGCAAAATCAACCTTTAAAGGAATTCTGAAAAAAATATTTTATAGATCAAAGGTTTGAATAATTAATTAGAGTGTGAATCATAAATTATGATAATGTTACAAATTTTAAGTGAATATTCAATGTTGATATATTACAGCCTAATTGTATTCAAACTTTATTTTTTGTGTAATACCTTTTTTTATGAAGAGTAAATTGGATAAAAGATGACAGACAAATTATATAATGATAAATGACTGCATTTATCAGAATATCTGTTTAGAAAGACAAGTCAGACATTGTCAGACAATAGCTTTTATTTGAATGAATTTCGTATGTAGATGAGTAGTACATGTATGTAATACATTTATTCAAGAGTTTTATTCATTGATAAGATATAGAGAGACAAGTGATTTTAGATGTAATTGTGAAGGAATAGAATAAATTGCAGAGACGAGAGAGTGAACGAGGAGTAGGTCGGTGTTGTTGTTAGAATTTCGCTGAGTCTTGATGAATTATAGTCAAAACATTCCGCTTATTTTTCTAGAACCTTCTTATTTCTCATATGTGCGTGTGTGGGTGGGTGTGTGCGTGCACGCGCGCATGCGTGCGTGTGTGTGTGTGTGCGTGTGTGTGTGTGTATTGTTTGGAGGCTTTCATAATACTTGTTCATCATACAAATTGAGATTCATACCCAAGCGGCAGTATTGTATAGTACACGTTGCAAGTCTATAAGTATGTTTCTACAGCATCTTTCTTTAGTCTTCCCTCAAATGTCGTGTTCATCACAATTCTCACTTGAATGTATGTCACATATATTGCACTAAATCATATTAGCACCAGGATATTTGAAATATACACTTTCATTTCCTAATAGAACATCGTATCAGAGCATGATCTCTCTCTCTCTCTCTCTCTCTCTCTCTCTCTCTCTCTCTCTCTCTCTCTCTCTCTCTCTCTCTCTTTGAATAGATGAATAGATGGCACATTAGATAGACAAAGAAATAAATAACTTAATCAGTTAACATTTGAAATGATTATAAAAATAATAAATAAAATAAAACCTTCTAAGAAATCATTTTTTCGTTCGTTTCAGTCTAATCTGATCGTCTGTGTGTGTGCGTGTGTGCGCGCGTGCACTAGTGTGTGTAAATTTCTACCTCATGCAGAGATCGAACCTTAGTCTCTTCTAATGAAAGGCAAGGTAACCATCACCCATGCCAAGGGAGGCTCTAAAATGGATTATTTTGTTGTTGAACAGAAGGAGGAACAGAAGGATGAACAGAAGGATGGTGTTCAAATTTCAAGTGAACAAACCGGAGATCAAAATCAATGAAGAAAAAAAAGTCTTCTAACCTTCGAAGGCTTCAGGTCAGACGAGGTCATAAGGCTAAACAAAAAAAAGGAATTTTGTGTTTGATTGAAATCTGAAAGTCATTCTATTGACACGAGTGTTAAATGCGATAGGGAAGCCTGTTTCGGTTTTCATATACAACGATAAAATTCTTTATGAATTTTCTATATGTATATATATATTATATATATATATATATATATATATATATATATATATATATATATATATATATATATATATATATATAAACATTATGACGTGATATTCTGAGGTCTGGTGTTGAGGCTTGGAATTCTCTGTTATTATTTATCACCTTCTCCTCGTAAATAATTTTTGCTTGTTTTACTTGATATGCTTAGAAATATCTTTATTAATAACGTTTTTTATGACCAAAAATATTTTATTTTGACCTCCACGTCTCTACTCATCCTTTGATATTAAACAGATCACAAAAACCATTAACTTGGTAGGCATGATTTTTCTTAACCAAATTAAGTTGATCTTTACGAGGAAAATGGCCAGGGATGACATTCAAAACACATAGATCCAAATTATGAAAATTTCTCAGACCATTCAATGTCATAATATTTCAATGCCAGATTAAAATCATTTGAAGTCATCTGAGCCGATGTCACCATCAGGGACATCACCAAAACCAATCTGAAGGGAATTTCCAAGAGAGGTTTGGACATCCGGATGTCATTCTGTTTACACAGACGTCTTTAATCTCTATTGATTAATCTTATTGAGTTTCTTTATGTGAGGTTTGATGAAACCATAGAAACAAGGCAACGGCGGTTCAGTACAGGTCAAGGTACATTAAATAAGAATTTTCTCGGTTTAAAAGTATTTTGCGTCTTATTTAAATGCTTTTGACTTCTCCTAGGATATTAACTCTTAATTGCAAATACGTAGAAGCCTCAGATAGCAATAAAGGTTATTTTTGTAGGTGTATAGTTATGTCTGTCGAACACTTGTTTATGTCATTTCTTGAATGGAGAACCAACAAGTGGCAAATAAAGAAACACATATATAATAAAAAGATAACAAATTAGGAAGGTGGCCGTAAAAACTAAAACATTTTAAACTCATGAATGAAAATGTCTCCCTAAAATTAGCCTGCATTACAAAATTTCTAATCACTTCCCTGATTTGCATTTATTGACAAAACAGAAGAATTCCAAAAAGGCAGATATTTGCTGTACTTTAGATTATTGTTATAAGGACACAATTTTCAAGGATGCTGGAATATCTCAGTAAGGAATGGCAAGTCTGCTCGGTTCCTAGGTACATTGGCATTTTTGTAGATTTCATTACCAGTTGCAGCCTTGAGTTTACGAGAATATTTTGTGTAACGTTTATTGAAGAGGATTCTTCATTGTGTGATGTCAAGTAACAGGATCATTCGAGAAGTTTCTGGACGCATCACAACTCTTATGCCAATAAAAAGGAAAATAAGGTATATGATAAGCTACCTTAAGTTATAAGTATGTACTTTGATACTACTCTCCATTTCATTATTATTATTATTATTATTATTATTATTATTATTATTATTATTATTATTATTATTATTGATGGAATCTCTAAGAAGGTCAACCTGATGGTTAATCTCTTTGGTGTGTCAGGTGTTGTACAGCATTATGTGACTACTCAGTCTTTCCTCGTCAGTGACCTAAAAGAAACGACTGCAGATAAAGATAGTATTATCTCACAAGCTCATGTTATTAGAATAAATCTTTTATTGACTATATAAAAGTAAAAAATAAAATTCTAACCTTTTCCAGCAAAATATCCTTGTTTATTAGACCAGTATGAAACGAAAAATAACAAAGTTATTAAAACATTTTATTCTATTTTATTTTGTTCGTTTCATAGTTTATTTATTTCCTTTCCTCATTGGGCTATTTTTTGTTGGATCCCTTGGGCTTATAGTATCCTAATTTTCTAACTAGGGTTGTAGTTTGGGTAATAATAATAGAAATAATAAAAATTTGGGGAAAGAGAAAGAAAGAAATGCTTTCTGTCAGTTGTTGGATTTTCCTTCGAAATCATGAAACTTTCTTAGAGTTCTGTGCACATTTCTTCACTCACGATCATCGGTAAGGACCCTGCAATATTGAACAGGTCTTATTGGCGTGAGTGTACATGGACAAATGTGTACTTGCATAAGACTACTTTATGGATCTCGGTGCAAGTAGTCTTTTGGGTATATTTGCGGGTACGTAGGGCCCTACCTCTAACTATTTCCTTAGATATGTTCTATTGTTATATATGTAACTAAATCTATAACAACAGTTTTCTACCCGTGTGTATGTATTTTCACGTGGAAATTCTTGGGAGGGTTACACCTTAGCCTTCAAAGGAGATCATAACACATTTGATAATATTGAAACAAAGCAAAATTATGGAAACAATCTGATACACAGAGAACGAGCTTTTCTATTGTTGTAACCCTGCAACATTGAACGTAGTATTGCGAATAACAAGGAACATTCTTTCCCTTCACAAGAGAATAGCTGATGTTCAGGTTATAGTCAATACGTGGACTTTGGTAGAATGTATTTGATAATGTATTTCCAGTAAAGGGTGGTACTAATATACAATATTCGTCGTTCACAGAACCAAGACCAGATTTTTTTTTTTTTTTTTTTTTTTTTTTTTTTTTTTGATAATGTATCGACAGTAAAGAGTGGTACTAATATACAATATTCGTCATTCACAAAACCAAGACCAGAATTTTTTTTTTTAAATAAAACAGATGTTAACGACTTCAAGGTTTTACCGATAGTCTTCAAAATTTTCTAAACGGTTAAAATGTTTAGCCTAATGCAAACAGTTTGAAGAGACACCACAACGAAGGCTGCAAAGTTGGCCGTGGTCAAATCAGGTCACGCCCCTTCCTTGAATCTCCAATCGAAAGCATATGCCTCTTTCCCAAAGAAAAAATAAACAGGAAAGACAGAAATTAGTCGTCGTTTAAGCTGTCTTTTGTTGGGCTTTGACATGTTGCTAAAATTTCTTTTAGTTAATTGATGGCGGTTTTCATTTGTTCCCCCTGGTTGCATTCTGTTGGCACCTTTGGTCATTATAAAATGTTTCTTCTTGCGTCAGAACAAGGACACAAAACACACACGCACACTCAAAGAGAGAGAGAGAGAGAGAGAGAGAGAGAGAGAGAGAGGAGAGAGAGAGAGAGAGAGAGAGAGAGAGAGAGAGAGAGAGAGAGAGAGAGATAGGGGGATTCCCTTCAACGTCAAAGTTTAACAGGAAATAAGCAACAAGGTGGCACTGTGGAGGATTTATTTTTGCTTTATTTTATTTTTGTTTTTGCCAAATCCAGAGAGAGAGAGAGAGAGAGAGAGAGAGAGAGAGAGAGAGAGAGAGAGAGAGAGAATTTCATTTGCTTTAGTTTTTCTAGATCGCGCGAGAGTGTGTGTGTGTTTGAGTGTGTGTTTGAGTGTGTGTTTGTGTGTTTGGTTGTGTGTTTGAGTGTTTGGTTGTGTGTTTGTGTGACTGCGGTGTGCGCCGAAGAGCAAGTGGTAGTTAGAGAATGATCGTTGGGGGGTGAGAAAGACTGTTGGTACAAATGAGATTGTTTGTTTACATTTTTTAGTTAGGTTACGACAGTGGTGAATGTTTCGGAGCGAATGCTTTTTTATTTGACTGCAGCTTAAGGCAGTTGTGTGAGAGCTGGATTACATTTATATTTTTCTGACCAGCGTGGAAGTGGTTTTTGATTTTCAAAGCTGCGATTCCTCCTTTGGAGAGACCCAAGTTTTTTGAAAGTGGATGTATTGTTGATGACTTGGCCTGTATTACGATTTTGTTTGGACTGCTCATTTGATTGATCAACTGTTGACGACCTGGCCTGTTTATTACAATTAAGATTTAGGATGATGATGATGATGATGATGATGATATCGACGACGATGACACCCATGACCCCGAGGAGTTAAGTCCGTTATGGAAATTGAAAACAATCTTCGGGTTTCATATAGTGGTGTTGTGCCATAAAAGACAGTTGGCTTGTGTGTATAGACAGTGTTGGTGTCTATAAAATATATATAAACATATTTATTTGGGTGTTGGTGTGCGGGTGATTTAAGTTTTGTTAGGGGTTTCGTTGATTATTTGAATGGTGGTTATTATATATTTAGTGTGAAGTTTATGATTAGTTGTAAGTGTGATTATTATTTTGATTGTGAATGGTTCCATGTTAAGTATTGTGGTATTAGGAAATATAGTTTTAAGGGTATGTTTTGTTTTGTTTGTCCTTTTGTCCAAGAGTCCAGTTGATAAAGTAAGGGGAAAGTTTGTGTTGTGGGACCATTGTCAGTAGGTGTGATTCAGGGTGTGGGGCTTGTTTTTTTTAACATCCCGCCACATTATTTTGGCGCCCGAACAGGGACTGCTGAGGTGGGATAGAAGCTGGACTGTTGGACGAAGGACGGAATTAGGTTAAGAATTTAGGATTAAGGTTGATGAAAAATGGAAGAGCAGAACAAGTTACTGAAGGAGGAATTGCGGCTGAGTAAGGAGCGTGAGGAGAGGTTGCTAATAGAGAATGAGAGGTTGAACTGGGAGAATGCGGCGATGCAGAAGGAGCTTAGGGAGTTAAAGGGGACAGTAGAGAGAGTGGAAGAATGTGTTGAGATGAGGATGCGAGAGAATGAAGAACGAATGGAGAAACGAATGGAAGATATGATGGGGCAAGTCATGGGGATGATGAAAACTATAATGGGTGAAGGTGCAGTCGGAGGAGTGTCCTCAGCTTCGGGTAATGGGTTGGTAGTGAAAGAGAAGGTTAAGGTAGGTGATAATGGGAAAGGAAGTGATAGTGATAGTAGTAATAGTGATGGTGATATTGAAGATAAGGGAATTAGGCATAGTAAGGATGAACAGAAAGGGGAGAGGAAAGATGAAAGGAAAGGTAAAAGTGATGTGAAGAAAGAGAAGAAAAAGTATCAGGCTGATAGCAAGGACGATCGTGAATGGGTGAAAGTGGTAAGTAAGAAAAAGGGTAAGAAGGGAATGGTTAAGGATAGGAATTTAAGTGTGGAAGTGGATTCATTATATTCGAATGAGGAAGAAGGTAACAAGGGAGTAGACAGTGATGATAGCAGTGAGAATGAACGTGATGTGTGTAAGACTGTGTTTATGAGAGAGGTACCTCGGTGTGAAAGGTTCAATGAGCATAGCAGTAGGGATGTAAATGATTTTTTCAAGGAGTATGAGAGGTATTGTCAGGATAAGTATGGTGATAGTAAAAGAGTTTGGGCTAGGGAGTTAGGAGAATATTTGACTGGGTATTTGTTGACGATGTATGGAGTGATAATGAGTGTAGGGGACGTTGATTATGAAAGTGTGAAAACGAGAATAATTGAGCAGGTAAAACGTATGAAAGGGAGTGTTAAGTATAAGCGTAAGAATGATTTTGATGAGGCAAGGATGAATGCAGGAGAAGCTATATCAATGTACGTATGTAGGTTGGAAACTTTAGCTAGGAAGAAGTATGGGGATGAAGGTATAAATGAGAATAAGGAGTTAATGAGGAAGTTTTTGGCAACAGTACCTGAGAATGTGTGTGAATTTATTAATTTGAAACGCAAAGAGAAAATGAGGTGGACGCAAGAGAGATTGACATGGGATGATATACTAGAGATAGTTGAGGATTATGAGTTAGATAGGTGCATGAAAGAAAGTAAATCTGTGAGTGTAAGAACTGGAATGGAAGAAAGTGTAATAGAATTTGGTAGTTATAAGGACGCAATTTTGAGAGGACCAATGAGGGTAGCTGATAATGTAGTAGATAGGAGTGTTAGGGCGAGTAATGTGGGAATACCTGTAAGGACAAATGAAGGGTTTAGGCAAGGGAATCAGGTTTGGAGGGATAGGAGTGCTAGTGCGCCGCAAGATAGGTCAGGTAGTTGTATCCGTGAAGAGAAGTGTTATAGATGTGGGAAAGTAGGACATAAGAAGAATGAATGTAGATGGGCTCTTGGTGCTTGTTTTGGATGTGGTGAGGTAGGGCATAGAATTAGCGAGTGCACGAAAGAGAAAGGGGTAAAATGTTATCGGTGTGGTATGACAGGGCACATAGCGAGTGGATGTCGGAGTAATCGTACAAATGTGATTTGCGGTAATTGTGGTAAGGATGGGCATTATGCTAGAATGTGCAAGGAGCCACGGGGTAAGTGTACTGAATGTGGTGCAGATGGGCATGTAGCTAGGGTATGTAGGAAGAAGGGAATAAGTCAGCCAGGATGTTCGGGAAACTAGAGTGTGAGAGGGTTCAGCTGGGTGAGTCCTCCTGTGTATGTGGAAGGAATAGGATCAATGTTTGTGAGAATGGGATGAATAATTGGTTGGAAATGAGAAAGTATGAATCTAGTATGCATGAGAAGTTAGGGCTGGAAAATAAACAATTAGTGTTAGTTGAATATAGGAAAAAGAGGCGTTTGAAAGTTTTAAGTAAGGATGAAAAAAGGGAAAATTTTATAAGTAAAAGTGAGAATAGAAAAAAGTATGACAAGGGTGTAAATGTACAAGTGAGTGTGGAGGATAAATGTATTAATACAGATGAAACGTGGCTGAGTATGAATGATACTTATAGTGTATGTGGCTTTTCGTTAGATGATGTAAAAGAAAAAATGAATAACGCAAGAATGAGAGACAGGAGAATGATAAGTAGTATGAATGAATCTTTTGCTAAAGTTGAGAATGTTTTGGATGAAATGGATGAACTGTTTACAGAAATGAGTGTAATTATAGGGCCAGATGAGAACGAGGTAGATATGATTGTACATGATATATTAGATGATAGGGATTTAGATAGGAATAGTGTTAATGTAGCTAATGATTGTGATAAGGAAGAAGTGAATGAGAGAGTATATGGAGGCCCAGTTACTCGGAGTAGAGGTCCCGTTCCCGACTGCGACTGGGTTATGAAAAAAATAATGTAAGTGTTGTGTGAGAAGGATTTGGCAAAGTAAGGGGGGAGGAATGTGGAGGATTTATTTTTGCTTTATTTTATTTTTGTTTTTGCCAAATCCAGAGAGAGAGAGAGAGAGAGAGAGAGAGAGAGAGAGAGAGAGAGAGAGAGAATTTCATTTGCTTTAGTTTTTCTAGATCGCGCGAGAGTGTGTGTGTGTTTGAGTGTGTGTTTGAGTGTGTGTTTGAGTGTGTGTTTGTGTGTTTGGTTGTGTGTTTGTGTGTTTGGTTGTGTGTTTGTGTGACTGCGGTGTGCGCCGAAGAGCAAGTGGTAGTTAGAGAATGATCGTTGGGGGGTGAGAAAGACTGTTGGTACAAATGAGATTGTTTGTTTACATTTTTTAGTTAGGTTACGACAGTGGTGAATGTTTCGGAGCGAATGCTTTTTTATTTGACTGCAGCTTCAGGCAGTTGTGTGAGAGCTGGATTACATTTATATTTTTCTGACCAGCGTGGAAGTGGTTTTTGATTTTCAAAGCTGCGATTCCTCCTTTGGAGAGACCCAAGTTTTTTGAAAGTGGATGTATTGTTGATGACTTGGCCTGTATTACGATTTTGTTTGGACTGCTCATTTGATTGATCAACTGTTGACGACCTGGCCTGTTTATTACAATTAAGATTTAGGATGATGATGATGATGATGATGATGATATCGACGACGATGACACCCATGACCCCGAGGAGTTAAGTCCGTTATGGAAATTGAAAACAATCTTCGGGTTTCATATAGTGGTGTTGTGCCATAAAAGACAGTTGGCTTGTGTGTATAGACAGTGTTGGTGTCTATAAAATATATATAAACATATTTATTTGGGTGTTGGTGTGCGGGTGATTTAAGTTTTGTTAGGGGTTTCGTTGATTATTTGAATGGTGGTTATTATATATTTAGTGTGAAGTTTATGATTAGTTGTAAGTGTGATTATTATTTTGATTGTGAATGGTTCCATGTTAAGTATTGTGGTATTAGGAAATATAGTTTTAAGGGTATGTTTTGTTTTGTTTGTCCTTTTGTCCAAGAGTCCAGTTGATAAAGTAAGGGGAAAGTTTGTGTTGTGGGACCATTGTCAGTAGGTGTGATTCAGGGTGTGGGGCTTGTTTTTTTTAACATCCCGCCACAGCACTAAATATCGGCATTGCTAAGGAAGTGGTGACACTTTCTCTTGATAAGGGAATAGTCTCGGGTTGTTTATATAGGTACTCTACTATAATCCAGTTTCCAACACCATCGGTTATCAACTTAGAGAAACAGCTATTCATTTCTGATCTGTAGGGGAGGAAGGTTGTTAGACAACAGTAATTTTTTTATAATCACGAAAGTTATTGTTATATTCAAAGTTTACTATTTGAAATTATGTTTTAACTGGTATGAAGTTTTCAATTATAGAGGAATTATGTCAGAAGTGATAAAGGTAATGGCTTTTCAAGACAGAGAGACTTTCTTTTTCCCCCGAGCCAATATTGGAATCACCCATTATATACGCCATGAATACCCCAACTACCAACAGAAAAGGATATAAGGTTATAGAAAGAGGAAATAAAAAGCCTTTATGATCTCGTGTTCCGAAAAATACAATAAACATTATATGATAAAATAAAGCTGCAGTTGCTAACAAGATTTAATTCATCATATTTTCTGTGATTAAAAGTCTTTTGAGGTTTCTCAGGTTGGTATTTCTAACTGGTGGATGGCCACTGAAGAAGTCAGGTTTTGTGACGACGTCACAAGCAAAGAACGCAGAAGACAAAATAAGAGACTGCAAACACATTTCATTTAAAGCATTTTTATTGCCTCAATGCATATGAGTAGTTGAAGTTATTTTTTTGCTCAAATGCTGAATGAATTAAATTATATTTTATTTTTTTAAAACAGAAAATACCACTGGTCAGATTTTATTCAGTATATGGCAATTTCTACCAATTTGAACAGCGTCGTACAACGCTACTTCGTATCATTCAATCCTTTTTCTTTCTTTTCTCTCTTTGTCTTATTGTCTTTTATCTTCTATGTTTTCCTTGGAAAATTGCCATGCAGAGTTCTCCCGTTATTCTAAGGAGAAGTATTTACTTCATTTTGGAAAACTAAAGAAAGAAGCAAAAGTTGTAGAAAGAAAGAAAAAAATGAGGATAAACATCAGCGATGAACTCTTGAGAGATAGAGAAATAGAATCTCCAATCCATAGAGACCTTGATACTATTCAAACATTAACAAAAAAACAATTTAAAAATAAAGCCATTCAAACATAACGTTTCATTTTGCATAATCTGAATAAAAAGTAAATTCCCCCTTAAGTCATTATTTCATTCAATTAAACATAATAAAAACAAATCAGTATAAACGAAAATTGCCTTTCAAGTCATCAATTAATTTTCTCTTTTGGGGAATTATTTTCAATCTCTAATAGATTTCCATTTCGTTTATAAATCATTATAAATGTAATAATATATCCTTCGTTACAATCTCTAATTTTGTTCGATAACGATTTACTTATACTTTATTTTGTTATGAATAACCTCTAAACGCTTTATTCGGAGGTCGATAATAAAACAGAGTAGCATAAACGTCGGTTTGGAAAGATTTTTGTCAGGGGATAAAAGGGAAAGGAAGAGATAAGGATTGTTAAGAAATGACTATGACATCGACAAAAGACAACTAGGCTCCAATCTCAGAGGTCTTTAAAAAAAATCTGAAACATAACGAACAGATTTCATGAAACTTTTTTTTTTTTTATTAAAGAAAGGTCCTACTTGTTGATATAGATAAAATACTTTAAGATTTGTTAATATATGAATTTTTGTTGCATAAATAAGATTCAAGTTACAGATTATAAGCCTTAGATTTTAAAATGCAACGTCAGCAATAAGTTCCACATCATGAACATGTTCTGAAATTATGATTTAAAGATAGATTTCAGGATGCCAGAATTAAGATTCTATCTTCATCTTTTTATAATTACTATAATGTCAGACGATCAAATGATATCTAACTTATGTATATCCAAATTGAATTGACGTTATGATATAGAGAATACAGTGAATATGATGCAAAACTATTATATTCTGTCAACCTTATTCTTTTATCATTTAATTAATGCGATTATCAAAATTGAAAATTTTCTTGGATGAAAACAGCACAGAAATCTTTCTGTTCTGTCCCTTTATATCCTCCACTCCATTGCTAATTCTCCACCTGTTTAATATTCTGTGAAATGTCCCAATCAATCTAGTTCAGTTGACCCATTAGAATTCGACTAGTTTGGATTGTCTTTGAAATGTCTGCTTTGGTACTTTCCTTCTCAATGTCAATAAAATAGTATTTAAAACTTGTAGATATTTTTTTATTGAAAAACATTTAGATAAATAGTAAAAATTTCAATTGAAAATACTCTCTATGAAAAATAAATGAAAATTATTTATGTAAATAAACTATGATGTATATTTGTTATAAAGTGTATTTCAAAATTAAAGATAAAAAAACTGGGTGAGAGAAAAAGATTTTCCTGAAATGACACTTTCTTTATCACTCGATAACGGATGGGAAGTAATGTATTGTTGTGTCAATTTACTCTTTTATTTCCTGTCTTAATCATACCCACAGCAATGCTACCATAAGATTAGAAAGAAAATCAGTAATGTTAGGTGAAAATAAGTATTAGGAAAAATTGAAATTCATCCACAATAAAATTCAAAACATGGTAATAGAAGTATCGAATGAAAACCAAAAGAATTAACTCTTTTGGATGAATGAATGAACTAATAAGTAAAACGAAAATAATTAAACTGGAGATAAAAACTGAATAGATATTGTACTAATCAAGGCATAAAAAACAAATCTTTAAAAGATTTGCTAAAATCGAAAACCTACGAAGGCTTCAGATCAGACCAGCAGGTCATTTTGGCTGAGCGAGAACATTCGCTGTGAATACTTGAAGAAAAAAGAAATTTCTCTCTGAGTGTCATCTGATAGGGTATCCATGCACACAAACTCTTGAATGCCACAGGGAAGACGCTTTCCGTTCTCGTATTCAACGATACAATCCTTTTTCCATTTCTTATATACAAAAACAAAATAATCAGCTTGGATGTGATATTCTGAGGTGGTGTTTTTGCCTAAAATTCTGTTGAAATTTTTCACGTTTTCATTGTAAATATCTTTACATATGACGTTTGTAGTGACCATAATATTTTCTTTTCACACAATTCTCCCTACTCTTCCGTTCATATTGGACAGACCACAAAAGCCAGTAATCAAATCTGTTGTTTGAGAATATTGAATCTACCTCATATGAAAGGAAAAAATGCCTATTCAGACACAATGATATATTATCTAAAACAACATCCTATTAAAAGCTCCTCATTGAAGATCTTAATAGCCATTTGCAATTAATATTATGGGTGTGAAATACGTTCCAGGAATGTGGATCTGATCTCTCCTTTTAACTGGTAACGCATCTTTTTGCTCATTTCTGTTGAGCTGCCAACTGGGTAATCACTTCCGGTCCTTTCTAAGCAGAGTCTATTCGCTTCTTGTTATCTTGTTATCTACGAAAATTCATATCTTAAAAAAGCTCTATCTATTTATTTCTACAAGCCTAGTAGAGAGAGAGAGAGAGAGGAGAGAGAGAGAGAGAGAGAGAGAGAGGAGAGAATTAACATGTGAATGAATAAAAGAACTGACTATAGCCTGCACTCTTTCAAGAAGCAAGGATCATATCTATTCCATGAAGGCTTTAATTCAATTCTCCTATTCACAGCCAAGAAAAGTTGTTTTGAAATCCCGTCCGAATTTTGTTATGAGACCTCAATTAATTGACTCTCACAAGATCCACACAGAAGTAGAAGTTGAGTTCAATTTACCTAATTTTAGATTAAAAAAAATATACAGATAATTCCTCAATAAAAAGAAAACCTATCATCTCCAATATCACACAATCCATAGCTTCTCTCTCTCTCTCTCGCTCTCTCTCTCTCTCTCTCTCTCTCTCTCTCTCTCTCTCTCTCTCCATCAGTCAGTCCAGAATGGTTCATTAGCAAATCCTCGCAAGGCGATGTCTTCTTATCCTTCCTCTTCATACCTTTTTTGTCTCGCCTTAAAAATCCCTGCTTTCTTTCTTTCTTTCTTTGCACTGGGATTCTTCTTCTTCTTCTTCTTCTTCTCTCTCCCCATCTGCTGTTTCTCATCCATCAACGTTATCACATTTCTTTCTCTAAAAGGAAGGATAAATTTTTCTAGATTTCATAAAACTCTAGAATGAATTATAGCAGACATCTCAACACCCTCAAGTTACTGCCTCTCTTAATTCCCGGGAAAATCATTCATATTTTCTTTCATAATTCGATATCCTTTTGTCCTCTTGACTAAAAACATAGGATTTATATAAGATTGACTAAATACCCATGCATTACTTTACTTAATCCATATTTTTACCCTGATTAAACAATTATCTTTGCTATTTGTGTACATAATGTATTTCATGAAGATGTAAGAATTATACTCTTTTATAAATTAGCCTTCAAAATCCCAACTCACACCATACTGACTCTCATTGATAGTGTCAGTAATGGTCACCCATCCAAGTATTGACCAGGACCTATTGTGCTGATCCTTAGAGTAGTGTGTGTAGCTACCCTTGTAATGTCCTTTGGTGTCGATTATTCTGCTTTGAATTTGGGTCAACACTGAAGACAGACTTCCAAGTCAAAATGATCCGCATACCTTTTTTAAATGTAGAGAGATTCGTGTTCTCGGCAAATCTAAACTCTTAAGGAAAAGTAGAAGTCAAGATGAAAATATAGAAGGAATTTAGTTCTCTCTCTCTCTCTCTCTCTCTCTCTCTCTCTCTCTTCTCCATTTAATGACGCAATCCTCCTGAAACCTCCCTTTAATACACAACCCGCCAAAGACTCTTCATTAATTATTTCCCAACAACACAACATTCGAATGCTTAAGGTAAGCATCACAAAAAACACCCCCTGGATGCTGGTTTGCTTCATTCAATTTCTTAAAATAGTCTTCAATCAATTTACTCTTTCAAGCATCAAAAACATAAAAACATCCGGCGCAAATGTTTGTTCAATGGAAATATTGCTATTCGGGACTCCATTGACGCATTATTATTATTATTATTGTTATTATTATTATTATTATTATTATTATTATTATTATTATTATTATTATAAAAGATGTTTCACCGTAACCACATTATAAAGGAAATATTGGTAGTATCATCATCAGGACATACTATCATTAGTCCTTAATTATTATCTTTCTCCGTCTCTAGTCCAACGACTCTTTGTCCACCTAAAATCTCCGAACGAACAATTGTCCAAGGGATTTTTGGTCCAACGTATTTTTGCTCGCTTTGTGAATTGCCCAAAATATTAATCTTCGGTAGTTTAATGATTTGTCAATTATCCAATATTAGAAATAAGTCCGAGATGTGTAACTAGTTTAGATATTTCAGGAAGATGGAGAGATTCCTTGGATGCAAGATGAGACGTGATGAGGAACAGATGACTCTTGGGGTTATCAAAGGTCAAAGGATTCCAGAACTTTGGATGAAGTGTTTGCGATACCTCACACAATTCTATTTACTCTTAATCATTAAATAATCAATTTCAGTTAATGTCTCTCTCTCTCTCTCTCTCTCTCTCTCTCTCTCTCTCTCTCCCCCACTAACTCATTGATAACGTGCTTCATCCCCAAACCGAGAAAAACAGCGTTTGATCACCTATAAGAGCGAGGGATGATGATGGGAATAACACTACAGACAGCAAAGAGTAAGTCTGAATAACAAGGATACGAGAGTAAAACTAAACTAGAGATTCTAATAACCTGTAAGGAAAAGAAATTGAACATGGGCACGAGGATGACATATAATATACATATATATATATATATATATATATATACATACACACACACACACACATATATATATATATATATATATATTCAAGTGGCACCGGTAACTATCTATGATTTCAGGAATAGCCTTTAGACTAAACAACTCAAACAGCTTATTATAAAGGCTTGAGTATATAA
The DNA here is from genome assembly GCF_036898095.1 of Palaemon carinicauda. NCBI lineage: Eukaryota > Metazoa > Arthropoda > Malacostraca > Decapoda > Palaemonidae > Palaemon > Palaemon carinicauda. The sequence continues at coordinate 13,750,364 of NC_090749.1, forward strand.
ATTTGCTACGTGGAATTGACGCTGAAGGGTTTTATGCCTAAAGTTTCCTCTCTCTCTCTCTCTCTCTCTCTCTCTCTCTCTCTCTCTCAACAAAGCTTAAAAATAAAATGTTGGGTAAAATATCCTAGAGAAAGAATAATTTGTGAAGAGTGAAAAAGTTGTCTACATATTTAAAATCAAAAGTAAATTTAATCATTATTTTCTTTTTGAATATGATACATTTCAACTACTTTTGCTGGACACCGAAAGCCGTTGGAACCTATTTTTCTATCGATAATCTGCGAGAACAATTGACAAAAGGCCTAAAATAAATCTGCAAAGGGTTTTACTTTTCCTGGCGATGTCTAACATTGGTTTTGCCAAATGAAATATCAGAGCTCACCTGAAACCGACCGTGTTGAGGCCGAAGGTTTAATTGGATTCTGGTGCAAACTGCCACGACTTGCAAAACGACCACTTTTGTATTTAATGCAATGAAAAGTCAGGATTTGATATAAAGGGAGAGTCTTTTTGCCAGTGATAGACCAAGATAAATATAACCTTACGTGGAAATGCTAAAATACTTCAAACCCTATTTTATTTTGTCAGAAACTTTAATAAGAAAGATTGTGTTGCTCATTACTCTGCTTATTGTCAGACACATCAGCCAAAAGGGTTGCCTTTTCCTTTGGATAGTGAGTGAAAGAGCCATCTGGTATAAGTAAAGGAGAAACTGTCAAGTCTACACCAAAGAGTGCAGATGCAATCCCATAACTTATGTTCCTGGGTTGTACCAGATAGGGTTTCATTCGTGGATACATTGCATTCCTTTTCAGTTGAAGCATAAATCCTCTGAGCAAAAGCTCTAAGCTGCTCTGTTATCCTTCGAAAGATGACGGTCCTCCTGCTTCTCCAGATAAGCAGGTCTACAATCATCACTGAACCAGGGTTTGTCTTTCCCTCGGTATTTAAGCACACAAGAAGGGATACGCGTTTCAAAATCGTTGACCAGACTCTAATTCCAGAAGTCAACAAACTTAACATTTATTTACAATTATGAACAATTCATATGCTAAACTTCACTCAAAATGCGATTCTAGTCTGCTTTATATTTTATGTATATTTACTTGAGATCTTATGTATAATCTTACAAGAGTATGACACGTCCGGGACAGGCTGCTCAGTCTTAATTACCAACGAAGGAAAGGCATGATCAGACGTCCCAACTGGAGAACCAGCCTTGCTTGTTATAACACCAGAGGAGTCAATGTATACGAAGTCCAAGCAATTACCAGACTTGTGAGTTGTCCAAAGGACTTAACCCATGGCAATTCGTAGGAAAAATAGAATGTAATTACTCCCTCTGGTGAGCCTTGAAATCATCTAACAAGTACATAAGATTCCTTTCTATCATCATAGATAAGAAGGGGTAATCCTTTAGTGAACCCTGCAAAGAAGGTCCCAATTAAGAAATCTCTACAAAAGGTTTTTCTTAATTAAGATAGATTGGTGTAGTGAACTTTCGAGTCATGTTCTACCTTTATCAGTTTATCAGGAAGAAACACCCTTGGTATTATTTGTTCTATATTTATTTTGATTTCGTAAACAGATCTCATGAAGAGGTCTAATAAGAATATCAAAGTTGGGAGTGTATTGAATCAAAAGTTAACGAAGTTTTGAACAAGATTGACATATCTTCTTCACAAAAGCGTTGACTTATAATCTGTCTTTGACTCAATGTATTTTCAACAACAGATCCAAAATATCATCAATTCATATTCCATTATAATTTCTTCCCTTATTATTTATTGCATACATTTATGATATTATTAATTCATGCGAATTGATCGTTGAAATTGGAGATCTCAATTACCCGTTGAACGATGACTAGGATCAGACGACGATAATCTCTCTTTGTAGTTTGTATGTCAAATAATGTCTTTAACCTCCCACAGCCACACACACACACACACACACACACACACCCTTTCCACTGGCATAATCAAATAATGATTTGATGGAAGGTATAAAAATGAGAAATCCATGAAATTAAAGTTATTGATATTCTACAATAATGCTAATTTTTGGAGACAATGTTGCTCGTGTCTAGGATGAATATCACAAAATAGACTTCACATCTTTCATTGTGTGGCGGGATGTTGCAACAACAACCCCCACCCCCTGAATCACTCTACCAGACAATTGTCATTGCAACACAAACTTTCCCCTTACGTTATCAACTGGACTCTTGGACAGAAGGGAAATGAAAACAAAACATAACCTTAAAACTATATTTCTTAAAACTTAAAACAATAACTTAATACTAAAAAACATTCAAATAATTGTAACACCATTCAAATAAACCAAAATATCCCTAACAAACTTAAAACTAAAATCGACCACAACCAATTTGTATATATTATATTTTATGGTACACCAACACTGTCCTCACAAAGCCAAACTGTCTTTTATGTCAAACTACCACTATCACAGTTTTGTGGTCAACTATTCCAAAGGTTGGTAATTGCCAAAACTACATCCCTGATTGGGGTCGTTGTTATCATCATCATCATCATCAGCAATCTTAATTGACAGGCCAGGTCGTCAACGGTTCAGCCATCCAAAAAGCAGTCCAAACAAAATCAGTTACAGGCCAGGTTATCAACAGTAAATCCACTTTCAAAAAGTAACTCTCCAAAGGAATAAGTACTCTAAGGAGGAATCACGGCTTTTTAAATAAATAAACACTTTCACGCTGGTCGAAAAATTATATAAAATATAATCCAGCACTCACAAACGCAACTGCCTCAAGCTGCAGTCAAAACAAAATAAGCATTCACCTAAGACATTCACCCACCGTCGTAACCCAACTAAAAACATAAACAAACAATCTCATTTGTACTAACAGTCTTTCTCACAACAAACAATCGATACACTAACTACCCATCTCTCTCCTCTCTCTCTCTCTCCTCTCTTCTCTCTCTCTCTCTCTCTCAGGATTTGGCAAACAAAAAAGATAGATAAAATAAAAAAAATTAATCCTCAACAATTGCATTTTGTGAGAAAAGAAACATTTCCTTTGAGCTTCTCGTGGAAGCGGAAATCTGAAAGGAAAATATCATCAAACAATAAATATTAGCCTACATCAATCCTTTGTCTCCTTCCCTACATTGTGTTCTCCTTCGGGAGGTCAGTAAGAAGAGCAATGGAGATGAAAAGTTAATGAAGCAAAGGATGTGATTAGGGAGGGAATTGAAGGAGAGAAAAAAGGTGGGAAGATATCAAGTGAAATACAAATGAACCAAAGTCTTCAAGTCCTTCTTATTAAGGATTGCAGCAAACAATTTCTGAAAAAAAAATGGATTTCTTGATAAACAAGTTGCGTTGTTGTAGGAATGACAAAAGAAAAGGGACTTGCTTTGGGGTTGAAATCTTGACCCGTGTGCGAATTGAAAATTAAATGCATTAAAATTATTTGGAGATAACACTTTCTAGAGATTAATCACTCGAATAGATAATCATCTATAATAACGATGAACACAATCATATGACACTAGCATTTCGCCATTGATCGAACTCCTTTATAGTCTAAAAAAAAGAAAACAAATTCCCTTAAATTTTAATCATCAATAGAATGACTTGAGGCTTTCAACTCAAATGTAAAGACACTGTAGACATCCGGAATTTCTTGAATTGAAATCTTTATACATCAGTGAAAACATTGTAGATTGTGGGAGTAAATGTCTTTACACTATTTTAGGTAGGGACAAATATGCATCTCATGATTATATCAAACATACATTACCTATTCTACAACTTTTTAAATGTTTCTATATAACATTAGGGAATAGTATGAAAAGATTAGTTCCTTCTGTGGACTTCCATTATCATTAGGTATTCACGAAAAAATAAGTATTTAAAATATATGGGATCATATTCAAACCATTTCATTATAATATCCCTTAATTTAATTATAATTAAAATCAGGATTTAGGTGTTGGTTATTCTAAAAGCTTTAGTCTTGATTTCAATTAGAGTAAATATAATTCTAAAATAGGAATATAGACATAGATTCTGCTATATGAAATACCTGAAAAGGTTGAATGGCCTGAAAAGGTTTTCTTGCACGCATTAAAAGTATCAATGACATTAGCTTCGACGAAGAGCTCACCGAAGAAGGTGAGTAAAACAAACATATCTAAAATTTCCTGGGAACTCTCGGGATTTACTGAAACAAATTTAGACTTTACTTAAAAAGGAAATTGGAAACTTGCATTCAACATCGAGATTTAAAAAAGTACTTTACAAACATAATTCGAATACCTTCAATATTCCAGAGCCTTTACTTCCCTCGGGCTTCATTGTGACCCAATGCCAATCCCTTCCACCCCCTAATGCCAGATGCTGGATTTTGAACATCGATTCCAAATATATCACACATTTTTATTTTTGGTCGGCTGTCTCGTGTTTACTCCACTAAGAAGAGATAATACATCACTCAATCGATGGATGGAGATTTCTTCACACAGTAACATTTGAAATCTCTCTCTCTCTCTCTCTCTCTCTCTCTCTCTCTCTCAACGTTAATATATGATCTCTCAGTTAACTTTTTCATTCTCGTCTTAATGAGACTCATTAACTAATAAGAATTGCATTTTAAAATGATTCCATAAATCCTGTTCTGATGTAAAATAGAACGTTAATCATTAACTTTTTATTTTCCTCCCTTATAATAATTAAACATTAATAACTGCATTTTTTTCTGTCAATACGAAATCATATTTTCATTAAAAACATTTAGAATGCGGTGAACAAGGATGCTAAAAATGGAACATAATAGAGAGAGAGAGAGAGAGAGAGAGAGAAAGAGAGAGAGAGAGAGAGAGAGAGAGAGAGAGGAGAGAGAGAGAGAGCCCTGACATTAACATTTCTCGTCTCAACAAAATTCCCTTCACGGCAAAACATCCTTTCAATTATTCGATCTCTTATTGAATCTTTCTATTTTTACTTATTTAGATTATCATTTCATCTTCCTTTTCGTCCATTAAAAAGTATTAGAATTTACATAAAATTGTTAATGAATTCGCTCTCGGACTTCAATTGGTTCAGCGGAAGAGTTGAAGAGAAGTTAATGACCTGTTCAGAAATTGCTACAAGTATTTACATTTGATTTTATCTATTATATTTTGAACATGAAGATCCAACTCGGATAACGGTGCAGTTGTTGGAGTGTCCACCATTATTCACATGCTATTCATTATATTCCCTGAATGTGTTTTTTCTTATCTCTTCTATTGGTGCCTCCCACATCCACATTCATTATGATCAATACGTGTGTGGGTGACCACCAATAATTGCCTGAGGCACACAATAAACTCTCAATGGTGTATACAACAGAAGTGTGTTGTGTTGATTAAGAGTGAGACTTTCTAAATGTAAAAACCTAAGATGACTCCTATCAGTTATCTTATCCTTCTCATACGTACGAGTAGATCTCTCACATTATTATTATTATTATTATTATTATTATTATTATTATTATTATTATTATTATTATTATTATTATTATTATTATTAGCCAAGGTAAAACCCTAGTTGGAAAAGCCAGATGCTATAAGCCCAAGGGCTCCAACATGGAAAAATAGCAACGGAATGAGGATCATCTTCCAAATCTCTTATTTCAAACTTCTCTTCGCATATCTCAAGTTACTTCGGATAATTTCCAACCATAAATAAGAACAATAACTCCATCAAACTTCAGACGGTTTTCGATAAAGATGTTTTTCCAAACTCGACCTCGCAATAAGTTTCTGGTGATCAAATTTTGTTTCCTTCAGAAAGTCTAAAGGACGCTTATGAATGGCTGATTGTGAATGACAGTGACATTGCACTATCAAACAGGACAATGCCCTAGACACTCATCATATATATATACATATGATCAGTGCCCAAGCCCCCTTTCCACCCATGTTAGGACCAAGGAAGGCCAGGTAGTCGCTGCTGATAACAAAGCAGATAGACATAGAGCTCACAAGAATGCTAAGATTGCAGAAACCATGGAAACTAACGATTTTGAGTGCGATTGTAACCCCAGGTATCCATGATAAGAAAACATGAACTTTATATAATGGAAGTATTGAAAAAAAAAAAAAACGAAAAATAAAGGAAATTTCTCAAAACAGGTATATATGTCTTTTTTTGGTAAACCCCAGAGAGAGAGAGAGAGAGAGAGAGAGAGAGAGAGAGAGAGAGAGAGTATGACTAGGAAATCAGACGAACAGATACAGCCAAATTGTTCTCACCTTTAGTGGTCATATAAAAGCTCTTAAGGGAAGCATTAATCAAGACTTAGTCTCTAATGCCAAGTTCATTTCATCGTTACTTCTCACCATTCTCTTGCCTTTAATGGCTATTACCTATCAACATATTATTCAAGATATCACACAACACTCTAAGGGAAGTTTCTGACTTGCATAAAAAAACCACACAATTTTGTAATGTCTCTCGTTTCTTGTATGTTTGTTGATATACTCAAAGATTGATTGATAATTGGAAACAAACCCTGCCTGGCGATCTAATGGACTGGAGTTCGAGAACCGCTCAAGCTTTATAGATTCTTGTAGTGTCTGCAACCTCACCATCCTTTTGAGATAAGGATAGGAGGTTTTTGGGGAACCCAAAAATCTATCTGCTGAGTCCCGTGCCTCTGCCCTTCATGAGCGACCTTTAAACCTTTATTTGAGACTTATCAGCACTGAATCAATGTTACTCTTTGTTTCCAACGATGTAATTTCAGTAGTTTGAGAAAATATTTTTGTAATCTCTAAGTTTTTGGAACATCGCTCTCCAAAGAGACATTGAGAGGTCATTAATCTATCGTAGATGATATAAAAAGTAACAGTAGCCTAATTATGATTGGAACACAGTAACGAGAATGCAACAACAGCAAGGCAATGACAGTAACATCAATAACCAAAATCCCACCTTAGATTAAAGCAAGACTGATTATCACAACAAATACAGACATTCAGTGTCAACGCCATCTATTATATATATATATATATATATATATACATATATATATATATACATATTTATATATATATATATATAATGTATATATATATATACATATATATATATATATATATATATGTATGTATATATATATATATATATATATTTGTATATATATCTATATATATATATATATATATGTATATATATATATATATATATACATATATATATATTTATAAATATGTATAATATATGTATATATATATACATATGAATATATACAATAGTTATATATATATATATATATATAGGTATATATATATATTTGTATATATATATATATATATATATTTATATATATATATATATATATACAATTGTTATATATATATATATATATATGAATATATACAATAGTTATATATATATATATATATATACATATATATATATATATTATATGTATATATATACAGTATATATATGTATATATATATATATATACGTATATATATACATATATATATATATATATATATATTTATATATATATATATATATATACAGTATGTATATATATATATATATATATATGTTTGTGTGTGTGAGTATGTGTGTGTGTAGCCCATTTCCCCTTTTGTTATAATTTCCCTCTCCTGTTCCATGCTTGCAAGCTAACGAATTTTTCTTCCCGAAACTTCGCTTCCGCTTTTGCAACTTCCTACAATTGTCATTTGCAGCGATGATTACGAAACTTCTGAACATCTTGCAATAGGAGACAGGTTATTTCCCTAACCTGAAACTGAAAAAGTTTCCGGTTTCCACCTTTTGTTTCCTTTAGTTAAGGAAACTCGTTTTTGGAGATTTCAGGTAACATGGATGTAGTAAAAGGGATAAGTGTTGTTTGATAGTTAAGCTTCCTTCTGGGGATAGTGGAGGTTTGGTGGGAGGAAAAGCATAGATAGAAATATAGGAGAGAAGTAGATTAGGGTGAAATGCATAACCGATATCAGGTGTTGTGAGCATTTTGAAGGACAAATCTACATATTGTCCCCTGTCACGTCTAGCCTCTGGCTAACACTCACCTTCCTAGATCTATTTTAGGTTTATTTTCCATATTTATATTTCAATATAATCTCGTCAATAAACATTTTACAAAAATTAAGGAAACTCTCTCTCTCTCTCTCTCTCTCTCTCTCTCTCTCTCTCTCTCTCTCTCCGTCGTCCAGGTGGTCACATTTTATGTCGACTGTCCACCAAGAAAGCTTTTGAATCCAATAATATCAGAGTAAATCGATAGAGTGTGAGCCATGAACATCTGAAGGTCCAAAATTGGAAATTTCCAGAAAACGAATTGTCCCGATTGACTCGATGTGGATGGCAGTAGAGAGAAATGCCCCATATGTGTAAAAAGGAAGGAAGGAAGGAAGGAAGGAAGGAGGAAAGAAAAGAGGAAGGAAGTAAAAAAGGAGGAAGGAAGGAATGAAGGATGGAGGAAGTAAGGAAGGAAGGAAGGAAGCAGAAAGGAAGCAAGCAAGCAAGCAAGCAAGCAAGCAAGAAAGGAAGGAGGCAGTAAGTGTTTTATTCCCTTTGCGCCTTCCAAATTCCTCTCTGGAATCCCACAACCCTTCTCTCTCCTTTTCTCTCTCTCTCTCTCTTGCCTTTTCAAGGACGGAGGACGTATGATAGTCCTTCGGGAACCCAAACCAAACATTCGAGGATAAGTGAAAAGATAAAAATAAGATCTTCTCTATTATTATTATTATTATTATTATTATTATTATTAATTGCTAAGCTACAACCCTACATGGAAAAGCAAAATGCTATAAGCCCAGGGGCGCCAACAAGGAAAATAGCTCAGTGAGGAAAGGAAAAAAAAGGAAAATAAAATTTTTAAGAAGAGTAACAATATTAAAATAAATATCTCCTATATAAACTATAAACAATTTAACAAAACAAGAGGAAGAGAAATAAGATAGAATAGTGTGCCCGAGTGTACTTAAGCAAGAGAACTCTAACCCAAGGCACTGGAAGACCATGTTACAGAGGTTATGGCACTACCCAAGAATAGAGAACAATGGTTTGATTTTGGAGTGCCCTTCTCTCTCCTAGACGAGCTGCTTACCATAGCTTAAGAGTCTCTTCTACCCTTACCAAGAGGAAAGTTCCCACTGAAAAATTACAGAGCAGTAAACCTTTGGGTGAAGAATTGTTTAGTAATCTTAAGTGTTGTCAGGTGTATGAGGACAGCAGAGAATATGTAAAGAATATGCCAGACTATTCGGTGTGTGTAGGTAAAAGGGAAAATAAACTTAGAGAAAGCTCCAATGTAGTACTGTCTGGCCAGTCAATGGACCCCATAACTCTCTAACGGTAGTATCTCAACGGGTGGCTGGTGCCCTGGCCAACCTATGAAACAAACAAATGTCGAAAGTAAGAAAATCTTCTCTCAAATATAAACAAATGTCGATGTTCACTTGTTAAGGAATATGAGCAAGATTTTGCCTCTCAAGAACTGAAAACAGATTTCGCTTAGATATTGTAACAAAATTTCCATGGCAACATTCGTTACTCAGTCTTTTCTGTAAAGACTGGTTCGATAGTCAAGAGCCTTTTTATTGGCTTAAGCGCTTTCTGGACAGGTATTCAATTGCTTAGACATAGGTGTAGGCACACAGTATGGAAACGAGAGTGTAAGACGTAGTCAACAGACGTTTACTCTCTCTCTCTCTCTCTCTCTCTCTCTCTCTCTCTCTCTCTCTGTCACAGTGGTAACGAGGAGGTCTGTGTGTGTTCATTTCAACGACAAACGAAAGGAAATAACAAAACGCGGTCTTGATGGGTCAATTTTAGGGGACAATATTAAGGGCAAACTCAATAAAATGCTCTATCAAGTGAAAAGAAAATTATTTATAGCAAAAATAAAAGATGTTTATGGCCCAGAGATGGCCTCAAATGGTTCATAGTCTGCAACCAAATGTCCCAAATGGCTTCCAATAACTGAGGTCTTTGGAAATTGGCATTTTGAACGATAACCTTCAATCGTTCGATAGACGTCAAATGAATGGAAGGGATCCGACCCCGCTAAAGAGATTCTGATTCTCTGTTCTGTGTTTCAGTGTAAACAATATCAATCTCAGCTCTCCTTCAGCTGCATCGCTTTAGCAAAGACACACAGGAAAAGAATGTTTCTTCTAAAACTTTTGAACTACAGAGGCCATAGAGGAATGTTTAAATGTTATCAAAGAATATGAGAAAGCTTTAGGTGCAGTTCTTATTAAAGGCAAAACATCTCTTATAGGCCTTGGTAACTGGAAAGAGAGAGAAGTATGGAAAATTTTTGATGTTTATTGTAAAGTTATAGGTATATATCATAGCAATAGTTATCAACAAGGTCTAGTTATGAATTAGATAAGCTTAAAAAGTAGCATAAACAAAATAACTAGTATCTTTCATAGCAATAAGTTAATCATGTTTCAGAGAACAATGATAATAAATTGTAGAGTTTTAGCAAAGGTCTGGCATACAGCACATGTTTACCCAATTCCAGTGGAATATGTTAAAAGTATTCAGAAAAGTATTTTCATATATCTATAAAATAGCAATTGTGAACCTATTGCAGGGAAACCCATGTTTTTGTTCAAATTAAAAGGTAGTTGTGGGATAATTGATATTCAGTGTAAAGCAAAATCAGTCATGTTCAGCACGTTTCTGAAAAGTTTAAGAAATAAGTGTATTGGTTATCAATGGATTATTTATTACTGTAAATTTCAGAGCCACCTTCCTATTAGAAGATGAATGTCAATTTCGGGTCTGTACCATTTTTAAACTTATTTTTTTATGAATGTATGATATACATTTTACGAAGTGCTTATAGGTGACCTCGTATCCGGAAATCAAAACAAAGGATGTATATGAGTTTTTAATGAAAAAGGATGAAATGTTCCGAATATGGAAAAACTGTACCCTTTATTTAACTGGAAATTATTTTGGAGGTATGTAAATAATATGTATATAGAGAATAAATTTTATTTAAGTATATACATGAAGTATTGAATACAAATGATAGATTAACTATGGAGAAAACAAAAGATGTAAAAGACTGCTATTGTAGGTGCATAGAAACTAATATGCATATAGCCTATTTGTCTCCCTTAGTTACCAAATAATTATTTTGGTTTTTCGATTTTCTCAATAAATTCTATAAATTGAAAACTTTTATTAGATTACGGAATTTAAAGCTAGATTTTGAAGCAGATTCAAAGAAGGATGAAAATACAGCAATTGCTATAATAGCGGATTGTATTACAGGGACTTACAAAGGTGGGAAGATACTTATGATTTTCAAGTACGGACCTGCAATTACTTAAATAAGTTAAAAGCAGAATGATAAATACATTTAATGTAAAGAAAATAGGACTTAAAACTTCTATTAAGAAAGGATTCACGACTAGATATATATTTTTATTCGAAAACATATTTAGATAAATAGTAAAAATTTTACTTGTAAATACACTATATGAAAAAATTAAAAATTAATTTGTGTAAATATAATATGATGTATATATGTTATAAAGTGTAAGATTATAGATGTGTATTTCATAATGAAATATAAAAAAATGCATTATGAAGAAAATACCTTTGTGGCCAAAGTTCAGAAGAAAAATAGTAATGAATCCAAAACTAGAAATATTATAAGCAAAATACCTTAATGAGAGTCTTATTTCATTACCATTAAAGTACACTAGTTACATAAGACATTAACAAATCATACTTTTAGATTTACATAGATGTGAAAAGGCTGGTAAACATCCTACGTTATTCTGGAGGTTTGTATTGTGAAGTATAATGATTTATTTTCACAATGTTATGAAGAAAAAGTCTAATTTGGTATTCATGTAACGTTCATTCAAGTAATCAAAAAGCAGTTTTGGGACAAACCTTCCTAACGATCTAACACCCAAAAGTGCCACGGTTTTTGAAGAGGATCTTGAATAGAAGTAAATAGTTGACAATTCATATGTGACTGTGTATTATAAAGTATTCCCTTGTTATCTTGTGAATTGACAAATAAAGAAATTAGTGTCATTTAGAACAAGAATTTAACCCTCATCGTATTCATTTTAGAACAGGAAGATATCAATGCAAAAATTGTAGATTTAACAGACTTTGGCCCCTGATACTGTGGTGCAAGGAAGGAAGGAAGGAATGAATGAATGGAGGAAGGAAGGAAAAAGGAAGGATGGAAGGATGAAGGAGGGAAAGAAGGAAGGAAGGAAGGAGTATGTCGAAGCTGTGTCTGCCCGATTTCCATGTAGAGAACAAGAAGCCCATCCGCTTTATGCAACTGATACCATTTCAGGTGCAAAAAGTAACTTCAAATTCCTGATAACTCGAGAAATGAAAGCCGTTAGATATCCCATCTGGGGGGCCAGCTGTGCTTGTACCCCCTGGGGAATTACAGAAAGATATTCTGGTAAAAAAAAAATCAATTTAGGAGGGCGCTTCACAGAATAAATTTCGTCTTATGTTTGATCAAAACTGCCTTTCCCATTACCCGCAGCTACCCCAGCCAACCAAATCTATTTCATTTATTTTCCTCGAACCATTTCACTTGAAATAATAATGCTGGAGTAAGGGACATTATCCACCTACCGTCCATTATATGCCCTCACCGTCTATCTTCAATCTCTTTTATCCCTGCCTCCTCCTCCTCCTCCTCCTATTCCTCCTCCTCCTCCTTATCCTCCTCCTCCTCCCCCCTCTTCCTCCTCCCTCCTCCTTCTCCTCCTCCTCCTCCTCCTCTTACTCCATCTTCTTTAACAAAGATCAGAACTTGGAAGGGACACCAACAACAAAAATACCGCTGGCCCATAGATGCTTCCTCAAAAAAGTCCTGCAAAGATAATAGAAATAAAAGTGTGGTCTTATAAGGTTGTTATCTCAAAAATACCTTATGTAACACAAGTCTCTCTCATCATTATTATTCATTGGTCTAACATGAAGGAACGAGACTTCTTCTTCCAAAACTCGTATCTCTAACTTTGCCTCACAAAACTCAACTAACTTAAGTCTATTTCTCATCAGATCGATAATGAGGAATTTCATAAACTTGAGACATTATGAAGAGGAACTTTATTTTAAGTCTCATGTGCCAAGAAAAGTTATGAGAGAGAGAGAGAGAGAGAGAGAGAGAGAGAGAGAGAGAGAGAGAGATTCTCACTCCCCACAATAATTCAAATGAATTCATTCAGTGGAAGCATATTGAATCTTGACTGTGTCTTAAAAGGGTCCTTTTGGAACAATTGTCATCTTCACAGTATCTCTCTCTCTCTCAACCAGATTTTATTCAATATGTGACATTTGATTTAGTTGGAAATCTTTAATTTCATTTCCATTTCATGTAACATATAAATGACGGTTACGACAGAATAGGATTCAGGGATTATTCCCAAATAAAATCTCTCTCTCTCTCTCTCTCTCTCTCTCTCTCTCTCTCTCTCTCTCAAAAGAAAAATGTCCAGATTGCTAGATGGTTTCAAATGATTGCATAGACCTATGTATGATTCAAGTGATTTGGATGAGAAAGTGACAAGGATGGGTAGAAGCGTCTGCAGAAGGAGAGGCTCAAATTAAGGAAGGGGTGTGTGATAACATCCTTCAGGTTTCATTAATCTAAAGATCATTTTCGGCTAAATTGCTGTGAAAACAAAAAGGATTTTATTGATGAAACCGACTTTGAATAGGATCTATCCTCCAACAGACATTAGGAAGAGTCCATTGGGTGAGGGAAGTTATCACAATGAGAATTCTTTTTTTTTTTTTTGGTAGCATTTGGAAAAGGTTTTGAAATTTGCTGTTCTTTTTACCGTATTAGGTGTGATATACAGTATGTATATATATGTGTGTATATATATATTATATATATATACACACACACACATATATATATATATATATATGTATGTATATATATATATATATATATATAAATATATATATATATATATATATAAATATATATATATATATATATATATATAAATATATATATATATATGTATATATATATATATATATGTATATATATATATATATATGTATATATATATATATATATACATATATATATATATATGCATATATATAAATATGTATAAATATACTATATATATAAAAACTTTAAGGGTTAAAATGAAATGCCTGGAGGAAAGAAGCTATTTTGAACAATAAGTCAAGAAATCTATGCGTAAAATGCATTTAAAGATCAGAAGCCCTAAACAAATGATCAAAAACGAATATGAAATAATGATGAATATTGGTAGAAAATCCAATTCACATTGGATGTAATGGAAGGGATAATTACGTTTAGAATAAGACGAAGGAGAGAAAAAATAAAAGATTATTTTTTATGTTCTCTTTTCCTGAATATATTTATTGATAACAAGGGAAGTCATTCAGTGATAATAAGATCAGTCAACGAAGCAGGAAACAAAGAGATTCAAAGATTAGAAAAAAATTTAAAGAAAGAAAATGGAAATAAAGGAAAATGAGATAAGTAAACATTTTAATCAAACCTTTTGATCACTGAAAGAAAAAAGGAAAGCAAAAGTGACATTTGTTTTGCAGAATGTAAATTATTTCTAAAAAGTTGTAAATTATTTTATCAAGTTCGACACAGCATATGTGGTCTCATAATGTCTAAATGAAACATTAACAGTAGCTTTTCTGTACATTATCTATGAGGAAATACAAAATTATATCAAATTCAGATCAAATTGATATTTAGTATCATTGAAGTCAATTGTTCAAGATTTTCCATTTGCCTTCACAATTTGCAGCATATAATTAACGAGTTCATACGTTTCATGTGAAACAATATATGTTGTCTGACTTTACATGAGAGAGAGAGAGAGAGAGAGAGAGAGAGAGAGGGAGAGAGAGAGAGAGAGAGAGAGAGAGAGAGAGAGAGAGAGAGAGAAAGGTTACCAAAAGAGTTGAAAATTCTGTTACATTTGTAGTGAACATTTTGGAAAATCTCGAGGCTGAACAATGGAGGCATAGGAGATATAAGTAGTTTAGTTCCCAAAACAGATGAACATAAAGAAACCGAACGAAGATGGAGAAATATGTATGATGAAATACGAGTAAAATTTGATTTGGATTATAAAATGTCTGTAACACTTTGCATATAAATCAGATTAACCTTTTAAAAAGAATATTTCAATTGCAGATTCTTCTGTGGTTTTGTCTGGTATTTCACCATCCATCTGAATGACTCCATCTAATTTCAATGTTTATTATTAGTGATGGAGTTGATTGCTGTGTTTGATCAACTACTGCCATCCACCGATGCATGTACAAATCGACATAAAAATTGATCCCATATTTTCAGTGTAAATTGGCAGAGTCTGATATTAAAACTGTCATTTCGACAGTCTTTTGAAAAAGCAAAATACTTTCCTATATGATTTCTTTTGTAATGGCTACAGAAAAGTGCAACTTGGCTGAGTAACACAAACACAATTACTGACCTCAACAAAAATAGTCGTTTACGTTGATATGAAAACAGGTTAAGCTTTGCTTCGGAAACTCAGTTGGCCTCTTCATTAAAGATATTTACATGGTATTATTGCGAAGCACATAAAAAAGGAAAGTTCCCTATAATTGTCCTTTCATAATTATATTTTAGAGAGAGAGAGAGAGAGAGAGAGAGAGAGAGAGAGAGAGAGTGTGTGTGTATAAATGATGAGTGCGTATTTTGACCCACATGTGTCACTCCTATCCAGAAGAGACCTCATCATCTCTAAAGACATGATGAAAAGCAAGATGACTTATTTACCTCTCTCGGGACAATTTATCAACAAGGGAGTATTTCTTCCTTACGCTAACAACCATATCCAAACAGACAGATATTTATATACATCTATGCACTTTATTTTTTATTTTTCAGACTTTGCATGAGAAGTACAAATTCGAAATGATTATAAAAGAAAATTTTCTCAGGAACAATGCATCGAAATTCAATGCGAATAAAGAAACAGTCACTGAGTCGCTTAGTTTGATCAAACAAGAGACGGAGAAGAAGATTCGGTTGTTCATAAATATGTATGATGAAAGGTCTGGTGGCCGTGACACCCAATCCTCCATTGGGAGAGACTGGGTTAGATTCATGGATGAAGGAACAAAAGTGGGTTCCTTAATTCTCATCATTCACGAATTGCTTCTGGGAATTAGAATTTGTCATATATATATATATACATATATATTGTATAAAATATATATTTAAATATATATTCCTAAAATATGTTGTTAAAAGTTTATGGATATTTTGGGTGATTTGAGAAATTTTCTTTATAATCGGTAATTACCTTACCTGCAGAAAC